>NC_138774.1:146860955-147460955 GCF_965119305.1 Pelophylax lessonae
ATGGTTGCATGGAAAAACAAGGAATAGTGAGAATTTCTTATTGCATCAACATTAGGAATTTGCTAGCTTAAATTATTTCCTGATAAAGAGAGGTAGCTCACAAAGATATTTATAGAAAGCTATGCTAATGCATCAGTTTATTAACTATTGGGTACCTTCTTACCTTATGCATCTGGTGTGCAATGCTATTTCTTCCCTACAATCCGTCTCTGAGGAAGGGTCAAAATCCCTGTAAGTTGATGTTTTAATTTCTATACCATGTTAAAGAGATTTTCCTTCACTTCCTATCAAATCAGGATCAGAATGGAAGGGATTTCAGTTGACCACGGAACAGATGGGAGCTTAGACGGGGATTCAGTTGCCACCACTGGAGGATTTACCCTGTACCCCATGCTTTAGTGACAACTGTAGACTTCTGGACATCCCATAATTTTTTCTGTCTCAGTGACAACCAGAGTTGTATAGAGTATTCAAAACCCATACTTAAGTAAAAGTACAAGTGCTCGATCAAAAAGTGACTTGAGTAGAAGTGGAAGTGCTCTATCAAAAAGTGATTTGAGTACAAGTACTAAAGTATTCAACATTTTTTGTACTTAAGTATTGCAAGTAGTTTTATTTTAAATTTTGCTACTCAAGTACTAAAAGTAAAAGTAGCAGTAGTTTTGAAAAAAAAATTGCTACTCAAGTACTGAAAGTAAAAGTACAAGTACTGTGTTATGTAGTTATTAAAGAAAGAAGTCAAAAGTTTGAACATCATATTGTTTTTTATTATTTCAAATGCAGCTTTTATTTATACATACAGTTGCATTTATTTTTGTATGCGCTGATAATACACATGTCTTGAGCTTCATGAAACCTGCCATCTACTGTTCTGGCAGTGGTAATTTTTATAATAGTAACGAGTAACTATGCAGCAAAAAAAAAAAAATATTGGAGTAGAAGTATTGAAATCATCGAAAAAATGTAGTGAAGTAAAAGTGGAAGTAGGAGAAAAAAATTATACTCCAGGAAAGTACAGATACCGCCTTTCCGTACTTAAGTACAGTAGTGAAGTAGTTCTACTTAGTTACTATACATCTCTGGTGACAACTGTTACAAGAGTAGGTAGACAGGGTGAACCTGCTCAGTGAAGACACATGCAGCAACATTTTTTAAATTTACCTACTCTATCCCCCCCCCCCCCCTCAAAAAAAAAAAAAAAAAGTTTTAGATGAATATACAACAGGTGTCTAAGTACCACAGTGCCCTGTTGTGGGTAAAGCACTAAACCTGGTCTTTCAACCACATTTTGTAGCATAAAGGACTATGATCTGAAGGTCTGGCTAGCCAATCCATCCCTTTCAAATCTATGCCCATATGAATGCTCTTGGGATAAGGTGCAATCTATAGGCAAGAATTATCATCTGGAGAAAAAGAACTACTGGGTTGAAATTTCTAAAAATAAAATAAAATAAACCCTAAGTTACTGTATTACTGAGTCTAGGAGACTCAGGAGAAATTAGAAAAGCATTAGTACCACTTTACTGGTGGAAGGGCTCTGGAAAAGGGTCAAGGGTCTGCACTGGCATTATAAGGCACTGCCAACAGCTTTGCTAGCTGTAACAAAATGTGAGGCAGATGCCTAAAGCACAAAGTATGGCTATGGCTTTACCAAATTCAAAAATAATTATATTCAGGTTGTGGATAACAAAGTTATAGGTAATTAAGACCAAGTAGGAGTTGGCTTTCAGTTGTGTTTGACTCCATTACCCCCCTACCCGCCTGTCACTGGTTGTCAAGGATTCTGTCACTTCACAGCCAACAGGCCCCTAGCAACCAGTGGCACTGGCGGTGGGCGGAGCCTGATGAGGAACCTGAGGAACTAGCTTCCCATCAGGTCTGCCCTTTCTTTGTGATTGACAGCATTGGAGTGGCAGCTCTTTACCCAAAAATGTGATATAAAAAAACAAAATAGAATATAGAATTTAAAAAAAATAAAGTTTTATTTTAGCTCAAATTACAGCAAATAGAATCACACAGGAACATACAGCTCATTCCTGTGCGATTCCTGGTATAAACTGGCCCTAAGACTAAAGGTGGCAAAATACCAAACAATCTAATTGTACAATTTCCTTTAGATCCACCAAAAACTATGTAGTGAAAGGGCCTAAATGATGATTATGTTACATCATTTTGGTAATAAAAAGGAAGGAGATTGAGCAGAGATTGTATAGTATATGGCCATCTTAAAAGACGCTGCAAATATATTGTGTATCTGTTGCCTGTGTGGATTAGTAATTTATCAAGGATACAGTTTCTCATTTGAAGATTGTTTGAATATGAAAATTAACTCCCTTATGGAAAGAGATATACTGCTTTTATGGATATAACATAATGGTAAAATATGATAGAAATTTATGCACAGATGGAAAGCGTAGACGTGAATTGAACATTAATATTATGATGAGAGTAGGGAGAAAGAAAAATAATGATGGGGCAGAAATTGCCTATTACACAATTTAGTGCCCAAAGTGAATCTAAACAATATAATCACTCTCTAAAAATAATCTATATGCCTCCACTACTTCATGGCCCGTAATATTTTTTTAATAAATAGTTTCTTACTACATTTTTCTGCCTCCTTGTAATGCCCTCCATTAGCTCCCAAACCACTTCTTTTACTTGTCACTTCCGTTTCTTTGAAATGAGCAGTGCACTGTTCTATGCACACTGCATATCCCATAGTCCATTAACAAGAAAGGGTGGCTACATACAGTGGAGCCTGGGAGAATTAACTAAGCCACCCCCTAACAGGATGTCAGGTGGCAGCACCAAAAAAAGGAATTTGGAGTTTTGGAAGAGGCTGAGAGCAATAGAATTTGTATTTTTAGGTTTTGCTTTGCATAGTTACCGTATCTATTACACCCCTCACATTTTTGTAAATATTTTATAACAGACATTACACTTTGCTACAATGTAAAGTAGTGAGTGTACAGCTTGTATAACAGTGTAAATTTGCTGTGCCCTCGAAATAACTCAACACACAGCCATTAATGGTTAAACCGCTGGCAACAAAAGTAAGTACACCCCTAAGTGAAAAAGTCCAAACTGGGCCCAGTTAGCCATTTTCCCTCCCCGATGTCATGTGACTCGTTAGTGTTACAAGGTCTCAGGTGTGAATGGGGAGCAGGTGTTTTAAATTTGGTATTATCGCTGTCACTCTCTCATACTGATCACTGGAAGTTCAACATGGCACCTCATGGCATAGAACTCTCTGAGGATCTGAAAAAAAATAATTGTTGCTCTACATAAAGGTGGCCTAGGCTATACAGAGGTTTTACCAGGACAGGTTCCACTAAGAACAGGCCTCACCATGGTCGACCAAAGAAGTTGAGTGCACGTGCTCAGCGTCATATCTAGAGGTTATCTTTGGGAAATAGACATATGAGTGCTGCTAGCATTGCTGCAGAGGTTGAAGGGGTGGAGGGTCAGCCTGTCAGTGCTTAGACCATACACCGCACACTGCATTAAATTGGTATGCATGGCTGTCATCCCAGAAGGAAGCCTCTTCTAAAAATGATGCACAAGAAAGCCCACAAACAGTTTGCTGAAGACAAGCAGACTAATGATATGGATTACTGGAACCATGTCCTGTGATCTGAGACCAAGATAAACTTATTTGGTTCAGATTGTGTCAAGCATGTGTGGCGGCAAACTAGGTGAGGAGTACAAAGACAAGTGTGTCTTGCCTACAGTCAAGCATGTTGGTGGGAGTGTCATGGTCTGGGGCTGCATGAGTGCTGCTGGCCCTGGGGAGCTGCAGTTAATTGAGGGAACCATGAATGCCAACGTGTACTGTGACATACTGATCCACTCCCTTCGGAGACTGGGCTGCAGGGCAGTATTCCAACATGACAACCACCCCAAACACACCTCCAAGATGACCCCTGCCTTGCTGAAGAAGCTGAGGGTAAAGGTGATGGACTGGCCAAGCATATCTCCAGACCTAAACCCTATTAAGCATCTGTTGGGCATCCTCAAAAAAAAGGTGTTGGAGTGCCAGTTCTCTAACATCCACCAGCTCTAAAATGTCGTCATGGAGGAGTGGAAGAGGACTCCAGTGGCAAACTGTGAAGCTCTGGTGAACTCCATGCCCAAGAGGGTAAAGGCAGTGCTGGAAAATAATGGTGACCACACAAAATATTGACACTTTGGTTCCAATTTGGACATTTTCACTTAGGGGTGTACTCACTTTTGTTGTCAGTGGTTTAGACATTAATGGCTGTGTGTTGAGTTATTTTGTGGGGACAGAAAATGTACACTGTTATACAATCTGTACACTCACTACTTTACATTGTAGCAAAGTGTAATTTCTTCAGTGTTGTCACATGAAAAGATGTAATAAATTATTTACAAAAATGTGAGGGGTGTACTTACGTTTGTGAGATACTGTATATAGTTAGTCTGGTTGGAAAAAGACACAAATCCATCTAGTTTAACCAAATTACAGTCCTATATACACAATCCTTTACCCACAGTTGATCCAGGGGAAGGCAAAAAAAAAAAACAGCAAAGCATGATCCAATTTACTCCAGCAGGGGGAAAAAACCTTCCTGATCCCTCAAGAGGCAATAGGATGTTTCCAGGATCAACTGTACCTGTAAATTTCAGTACCCAGTTATATTGTGTACATTTAGGGAAGAATCCAGTCCTTTTTTAAAGTAGTCTACTGAGCTGGCCAGAAACAGCTCTTGGAGGAGTTTTTTTTTTTAGTTAAGAACACATTGTTTCACTTTAACACAGAGTATTGTAAAATTAATTCTGGATAACCAGTTTTGAAGAGGGCTGAAACATTGGGACATACATAGAACATTGGGACAACATAGAATATGACTCATTTCAAAAGATTTGTTTCTAGTGTTCTGATGTCAACATCAGGCCATTAACGGGTTGCCGACCGCCGCAAGTACATATACTGCGGCGGTCAGCCCCGGCCAGGCAAAGTGACATACCGGTACGTCACTAGCCTGTCACTCGCTTGTGAGCCAATAGCGGGCAAATGCGCGGCCGCTGAGGCGTGCGCCTGCCCTGGCTCGTTCCCTAACAAGTCAGTGCGTGTGACCGGCAGACCCGATGTCCGCCGGTCACTCGCGATCGTTCGCTGTGAAGGGAGAAAGGCAGGCGACTAATGTAAACAAAGCCGATTGTCATTCTCCCCTGTGTAAAAATGGAGATCACACGGTTCTACTATGTAGGACTGTTGATCTCTGTTCTTACACCAGTAGCCATGTCCAATCACAGTTAGAAACACGCCCCTAGGACACACTTAACCCCTCCCTCTCCAATACAGTTAACTCCTTCACTGCCAGTGTCATTTTTACAGTAACAGTTGTATAGCACTGATTACTGCAGTAATGTCACTGGTAACCCCAAAAGTGTCAAAAATGTCAGTCAAGAGTCCGATCTGTCCACCGCAATGTCGCAGTCCCTCAAAAAAAAAATCGCAGATTGCCGCCATTACTCGTTAAAAAAAAAAACAACAAAAAGGACAAAAATCTTTCCCTTTGTTAGTAAACGCGATAACTTTTGCGCAAACCAATCAAAATACGCTTTTTGCAATCTTTTTTACAAAACATATGTAGCATAAAACAAATTGGCCGAAAATGTTAAAAAATGTTGATTTTTACATTTTTTTGGAGGAATTTCATACAAAAAAAAATTTGAAAAATATTGTTATTTTTGCAAAATTGACGCTCTTTTTTTGTTTATAGCGCATGATCAAAAAAATCGCACAGGTGATCAAATACCCCAAAAGAAAGCTCTGTTTGTGGGAAAAAAAGGACGTCAAATTCGTTTAGGTACAGCGTTGCATGACCGCGCAATTGTGCGTTAAAGTCACGCAGTGCCAAATCGCAAAATAGGCCCTGGTCAGGAAGGGGGTAAAATCTTCCGGGGCTTAAGTGGTTAAGCTTGGTTTCTTCAGTTCTATGACATTTAGGCATGTTTTTATGTGTTTTGCAAGAAGTAGGATTAACAATACATTATGAATCTAAAATATAATATTTTTATTTTTCTTTGTGCATACCTCATTAGAAAAATTGTCATTAATTTCCTGACTCCAAGACATATCAAGTGAAGAGAAAGCTTCCCATAAGGAAGGGTGATCACTGAAAAAGATTAGAAAATATCCCCACCACTCCTGTTCCAATGACATCTGTGAAATACTGGATTTCCTCTGAATTTTTGTCCTAGTAACAATGCTCAAGAAGACCACACACAGGTTCACAGCCAGCAAAGAAAACCTAAGAAGGGTCTGGCCAATCCCCAGTCTGTGCAAACCTAGAAGAAAAGGTCTGCAGTTCTCTGCTTTAACAACTGATAGACCTATCCAGCTGGCACGTTGTGTTAAAGGGCATTTCAGCTACATGTTTCTAAATCACAGGCATTACATCTGATAATCAGAATCATGCCAGACAGCCTAATTGATCACACAAGAATTGGCTTGGTTCCACGAGTAGTTCTGATTACCTCATTATAACCGATGTGCATATTTTATACTACAAACACTTTATAAGACAAACGGGATGAACATGAAATGTTACTTTGTTTTCTTTGACCTTGATTTGAGAAGGTTGATTTATTATTCATATGTCCTTCAGGCTACAGGAAGGTAGAGATCTTTGATAAAAAGACTCTGTATCCTGATCTCATTCATCAACCTCTATAATGACCTTGGGGCTAAGGAACTATGATTTTTTGCTAACATTTGTTACAAAAATCAAGTTGGGTCAAGCAGAAATCAAAATTCAACAAAAAGTCAGGAGAAAGTGTTTGCTGCTGATTTTCCAGACACTAATTAATAAATGGATACCACCATGTGATGGTAGGAATATGATGACAGAGCCCAATGCAATAGAATGCTAAAGTAAGAATGTCCTTAGGCATCCTTACAGCAATTAGCTGTTTGGATGACAGCTGCTCATATAATAGTTCTATGCTTAAGTAAAATAGAGGACTGTTTTTAGTCTGCTAGATGTATGACAAGTATGATGTATTGAGTAATTCTCTGTACACATCTAGTTACTTACTGGCACACAGAGCACTTGCCCCTTGTATAGTCTTATCAATGTTTTTAAACCTTCAAATGCATAGGAGCATTTTCATCTTTATTTACATATGTTAATTCATATATTAAGGTTTTTAAAACACTGGACCTTTTTCCGTTTGTAAAAAATATATACACACACACACACACACACACACACACACACACTATATTACCAAAAGTATTGGGACACCTGCCTTTCAATGCACATGAACTTTAATGACATCCCAGTCTTAGTCCATAGGGTTCAATATTGAGTTGGCCCACCCTTTGCAGCTATAACAGCTTCAACTCTTCTGGGAAGGCTGTCTATTCATTTTAAGGTGGGTCTATGGGAATGCTTGACCATTTTCCAGAAGCGCATTTATAAGGTCAGGCACTGATGTTGGACAAGAAGGCCTGGCTCATAGTCTCCGCTCTAATTCATCCCAAAGGTGTTAGATCGGGTTGAGGTCTGGACTATGTGCAGGCCAGTCAAGTTCCTCCACCACAAACTCTCTCTTTCATGTGTTTATGGACCTTGCTTTGTGCACTGGTCCAAATTTTTTGATGGACGGGGGATTATAGTGTGAGGCTGTTTTTCAGGGGTTGGGCTTGGCCCCTTAGTTCCAGTGAAGGGAAACTCTTCAGGCGTCAGCATACCAAGACATTTTGGACAATTTCATGCTCCCAACTTTGTGGGAACAGTTTGGGAATGGTCCCTTCCTGTTCCAACATGACTGCGCACAAGTGCACAAAGCAAAGTCAATTAACACATGGATGAGCGAGTTTTCGGTGGAGGAACTTGACTGGCCTTAATCTGATAGAACATCTTTGGGATGAATTCCAGAGGAGACTGCGAGCCGGGCAATCTTGTCCACATCAGTGCCTGACCACACAAATGCGCTTCTGGAAGAATGGTCAAACATTCCCATAGACACACTCCTAAACCTTGTGTTGAAGCTTTTATAGCTGCAAAGGGTGGGTCAACTCAATATTAAACCCTATGGACTAAGACTGGGATGCCATTAAAGTTCATGTCGTCCCATCACTTTTGACAATATAGTGTGTGTATATATATATATAGATATATATATATATATATATAAATAAAAATCAAAAACGCTTTTTTGGTGAATGGGTAGGGGTAAGATGTACCAGATACCCATTAATATGGGGAGGGCGGAATCTGGAGGCCCCCTTCATTTAACCCAGAGTTGTCGGAGAAAGGCCCTTGTTTCCATCAAACCCCCCTGCCCCAAAGAACTCCCCCCCATTTGGGGGCATGTGACCCGGCATGGTTCGGGAGGGGGTGGCATTCACTTGTCAATTTTTTCTTTATTTTTTTTGCCGGCACTTTTTTATATTCAGCTGTCAGGGGGGAAATCCATTGACAGCTGATAACTCATTGGATGTTAGGGAAGCCTCGGCCGGCTTCCCAGCCTCGCTCCTTAACAACCAGCTTACATTGCAGAATGCACTGTGCATTGCAGGGTGTTCGTTGGACCGAACACCCTGAAAATTCGGGTGTTTGGCGAATGGCTAAACAGGCAATTGTTCGGCCCGGACTCATGCTCGGGCTGAACCATTCCCCCATCCCTAGTGCATAGTGCAATGCTGAATCCTGCACTTTGTACCTAATGCACTCCTAAACCCTACAACCCTGTCCATAAGGCACGCTTGAACCCTGCACGTAATGCATTCCCGAAACACTATGCATAACGCACTCCTGAACCCTGCGCCCTGTGCATAATGCACTTCTAAACCCTTCTACTTTGAGTTACACATTCATAAATCCTACCACCCTGTGCATTTTATTGTACTCCTGGTTTTATTTAAAATGCCCCTTTAGGACCCTCCAACTTAGATGGCATGCGCAGCACACCACAACGCTACTCTCCCGCAGGGAGAGTGTATATATACAAACAGGACAGGACTTAGAGTCAATATTGATTAAGTTGGAGTTCACGTTTGTTTTGGATGAGCTCTCATACCTGCAACCTTTTATTCATTTTGGAGCATAGACTGTGACACGGGGGGGGGGAGGGGCTAGGGACTTTAAGACATTGTTTATTGTGCCTTTGGAAACTTACAATACAATTAATGTAGGTTATTGGCAACTTCCCCATGCAGAGGAAACGTGCAGAGGTTTATCATGCCATTGCTGTACTTGTGATAATCGCATCTCAATACACAGGACCATGGGAGTTTTGGTATCCATATAAAATTCCAATGCATGTGCATTAAACTGGAAAAGACAAAAGTGAAAATGCAATTCACAGGCAATGGCATAAATCAGAGGCAGTGGATTAAAGAGTACAGTTGGCAGGTTCCAGCATTTCTCTAGTTCAAATACAGGCACATTTAGGTCACTCCTAAAATGACAAATGTGCCCCATACTGCCCTAAAATATAGATTATAACAATGTAAATAATGATGTGTTTCTCTAAAAGTGAAATTAACCGCAACCTTAACAAGAAATGTTACATATTTTGCACTCTCACAATTTTCCATCTTTTCCTTACAATGGTTATGCCCCTACCTCAATCACTCAATAGTTCACTAAGAGCTAAACCAGCAGAAGGTATTGAAAGCAAGTAGCAATATGTGCCTATATGCAAGCTTACATACCATGTAAGGTTTCCTAGGAACTCCAAAATCCAGCATACTCTAGTTTTCTATGGTCAAGAGCGTGGGCCTACTGCTTTTTTAGGCTGTTTATTATGCTTAAGGGACAATAATTGGATGCAAACCTAAGCACTCCACTATAGCAGCTTTTAGCTGCTGGTGGGTTTTCCAAGTTACGCCAGTATGTATGTAGTCATCTTTGCGTGCATGTTTACAGAGACTCCTGGCTTAAATCCATTCAGGTGGCACCAGGTTTTACTTCTGTCCTATGGATTGCTCATGTGCTATGTGTGTAACTCACAACTTGCAGAAGTTACATATTCATACAATAAAATGCAGGTGAACATTCACAATGTAATTTTATTTTGTTTCAAATGTACAAAGACTCATACTCTTGTATGACTTCTATCTAGAAGAGGCTATCCATGACTTAGTTAATGCAGTCAATTCAATGCACAAAGGAAAATACATACACATCCAGATACTCACCCTCCCAGCGCAGTACAGGAGTACATTAGTACCCCCTGCCCCTTCACGCTCAAATATGGACATCACCTAGGATTCCCTCCATTTTGCTGATATTCTAGCAGTGCAAGAGATTTTCATTTGCAACTGGAGTAGCTGTGGGGCAACATCGTCTGGCTGTGGGCTGAGATGGCAGCAGGGAAACATCCTCAGGCAGTAGGTCGTCATGATTGACAATGGATTTACATTTGAAAAGACAAGAACTCACTGCTTAAGGTGGTGTGATTGCCTGATGACTCACACCGGTGCATGCCCCGGCTCGCCTCCGTGAAAACTTGATAAAGGAAAAGGAATTGGCAGCCCTCCAGGTTGAGTCAAAATCCAGATTTATTGACTGGACATCCAAATATGACAATCGGGACAAGGTAGACACGTTTCACACACTGACTGTGTGCTTAATCATTACCTAATGATTAAGCACACAGTCAGTGTGTGAAACGCGTCTACCTTGTCACGATTGTCATATTTGGATGTCCAGTCAATAAATCTGGATTTTGACTCAAAATGGAGTGCTGCCAATTCCTTTTCCTTTATCAATGGATTTACATTGCTGGATGATATGACTTATGATGGATTTATACTCAGAGACATTGTTTACATTTTTCCTGTAATCTTACCAAAGGATTTTCACATGGTGGTTGTTTGTACTTACATATTCACTTTTTTGGTGCAATAATTAGTAAGGTATACAACCCTGGGAGGGGTTAAATATCTGGGGACTCCCTTATTAGAGAGGGGCTTCCAAATTCCAAGTTCTACCCCTACATTTTCTTAAGGGTGGGATATGGGAGAGAAGTCCTTGTCCTTCAACACTGGGAAAGGGTGTCTTGAAATTTAGTGGTGGCTTGTCAGCCATCTGCAGTATATCTGGGGCCCCTTAGGCCTCATGCACACTGCAGCTCAAAGAAGCTGCTCCTACAGACACTTAGGCTGTTTTAAGCTTTTACTTTCCCCTGTTAACTCCCTTCCATGTTAGCCTATGTGTCCATGCACACTTTAGGTGTTTTCATAAGTTTATGGGCTCATGAGTTTACAAGCAGAAAAAAACAAATCCTAGAGGCAGAGAAATAAAAGCTCAATCGCCTGTACAAGCAGATTTTTTTTGAGCTGCAGCGTGCATGAGCCCTTATTTGAAAGGAGGCTTTGACATTCTTATGTTTCCCACCACAAACCCTCATGTGCTCCTGAAGACATACTGGATGTGGAGAAGAGGTCTTTGTCCCTCAACACTGGAACAAGGTGCCTTGCAAGGGAAGGGGGTATTGGTACCTCCCTGGCAACATGCCCATCAATGTGGAAAGGCATATGTCCTGATATGGTTCAGTAATGATGCCCTCCCTTTCCTGGCTACCCATGTATCAATGCCTGGATAAGGGTCTGATTTTAATTTTTGAGGTAACCTCAAATGTCCCTTTTAAAGGACTTCATCATATTGTTATTTTACTTTAAGCACAGCTTTAGGGCATCTCCCATGAATGTTATTAAAAGGATTTGTACATTTTTAATATTTCCCTTCAAGCCACATGAAAAACCTTCTCCTAACTTAATAGGGTTTTTTGATTTTTTTTTTTTTTTTTGCGTTGGTACATGTCCCTGGTGCAGTTCCAATCAATGATGAACCTCTCACAAATCAAACTTTGCCTAATTCACTTATCTATAATATTTATTTGTTTGCTTTCAACTGATATGTGAATGAGCTTTTGTAGCACTAAATTTGACAGTACCATACCCCAAAAGCTGTGACAGGAATCTGCAAATCTGTTGCTAACCTAGTAAAAGCAATGCGAAAGACTGAACAGCTGCCTGACTCCAGGTTTAGAACAGGAAATAAAGATATGCCTTTTCAGATTATTTTCACATAAAACAATAAAGGTACATTTTTATTTATTTTTCTCTGGAAACTGGTTTTTAAACAGTCTTTGGGAACCCACTTCCAATGCTTTAGAAGAAAACGGTACACACAATTTCAAGATATCATAAATTGTTCTGGTAGGAAATACTAACAAAGCCACAACATTTCAAATATCAACGTGATTGGAACCAGTTATTATGGAATGCACATTTGCCGTGCGTGATAATCTGGTAAAACTCTTGAGAAGACCTTTTGCTTAAAAACAATTCACAAAATGCCTCTCGACAAAAGGACACAAATATCATTTTGAGATGTGTTAAGCAGGTGTCAACAGGTTTGCCCCACATACAGCTAATTTTGTCAGGAAGTCATAAGTTGACTTATGTGACCAATAAGAAGGTCGAGAAAGCGAAAAAGGTTAACCAAAAACTATTTCAAATTACAATGCATTTGAATATTTCATAGTAACCTAATGGCTTCTTCTGTCACATTAATGTTAGCAAAAATTACAATTTGAACAGTTATCCTTTCTACACAATGTACATTATCACATTTAGGCATGACAGTGGCTTTATTTTGCCAATGAAAAATTAGGGCACCCATACTAGGGCACAAAAACATTGTTTGCAATGGAACATTTCAAATGTTTGAGGTGACAACTGACACTATATTGAATGTGCAATTTAAAGCATAATAATCAGGCTGTTAGCTGGACTGGTTGTGGAAAATTTAGTTCATTCAACACTAGACTGGGAATACATGTTTAATTCTGTGGAAAGACTCCAACGAAAGGAGAATGAGAGAAGATATTGGAAGAGAGTCTGACAACATCCTCCTGTTTGTAATGACAGAATGGCCAACCATTACTCTACGCCAGTGATGGCGAACCTTGGCACCCCAGATGTTTTGGAACTACATTTCCCATGATGCTCAACTACACTGCCGAGTTCAGAGAGCATCATGGGAAATGTAGTTTCAAAACATCTGGGGTGCCAAGGTTCGCCATCACTGCTCTACGCTATGTGGAGAACATTTTATGAATAGTTGATCCATTGCACAAGCACCATTCACTTTGATTTCTTTGTTATTTGGTGGCACATCGTAAGCTGCTGCAATACAGAAACACTAGTATCATACAGTTGTTCTATTCATTTGGTACAGATAGTTTCACATACACTCACTAAGCCTACAAAGGAATACAAAGAACTCAACTCAATCATGTCTACCGCCAGCACATACCGAAAACAAACAGTATGGAACAGGTCCAGCGGCAAGTCCCTACTTGTAGCAGTAAAGTGAATGTCAGAATATTCAGCTAATTCACAACGTCTGTATCTCCTAATTTGGTGGGGGAAATTAAAGGAAATCTCTGTAGTGGAGGCAAAACAGTAATATTAACAGTAGAGTGTGAAAAAGGTTAACTGCTTTGTAAGGTTTTTTTGCTGCATTTGTCACCGCTGGGGAGATTTTCCCTAATTTCTTGTCCTGGTGACCACATTTGAGACATGGGGCTACAGCATGTCACCAAAATATCAAGTTAGGAGTGAAACACAAGGACTGACAGAAAGACTTTGTCAGACATTCTCACTTTTCCACAGACTATCAAAGGGTACTTTCACATGGGCTTTCCGCCTGGCAGACTCCATTGTGCTCAGCGGGGATCAATCTACCGATCCCCACTTAGCAGGCGGAGGACAGGTCCGTCTCCGCTTACTTCATCCCGCTCTCCTCTTTCGGAGATCGGATGAAAACGGACTGCCTGTCCGTTTTCATCCGATCCTATCCAATCTTCCAGATGGATGGAAAATAGGGTTTCCATCCATCTTGATTTCACAGACCACATCGGATCAGATAGCAGCAGGTGTCAGTGGAAATGTCACCGCTGACATCCGCTGCTCCATAGGGGTGCATGAAGCATCTGATCAGGTCCACCTGAAAACACTGACAGGTGGACCTGCCCGTGTGAAAGGGGTCAAAGAATTTTCTTTTTTTTGTTTTTTTTTTAATACATTTTGACTAAAAATAAAGAATATGTAAACCCAACATTTCATATTTCTGATAGGTGACTGCTGTACCATGGACTTGTATGAAAAAGTATCCTGTTCTCTTTGTATTGCTTCCTTTGTGTGAAATCCTTGGGGTTTCTGCCAGTCCCTCTGCTTACCTAATAAAAATTGACCACACTAGGCAGGAGAGTCAGTTCTCAAGTGGTACTGGAAACTCAGTCTGCTCTCCTCCAATGATCAGATGTCTGCTGACCCCCAACCCCAACCTCATGTAGAAATTCACTGGGAAGTTCAATGTTCCACTGTGACTTCTCCCTGATCTCATAATGCAGCTGAGACCTGACATTTTTTGGTCACTTAAAAAAAGATAGTTATATTACTTTGTTTTAATGGATACACAAATGCTTTGCATTTCATTTCTATTTTAAACTGTATAGGTTGCTTTACAAGGTGAGAGTTTACATATTTTTTAAGCTGTAACAAGATTTGGAATCACTCAGTATTAAACACCCCTAGCAATCCAATCTTGACCTGGCTTTGCTTCACTTGGCTAATTAAATGGATTAGCGACCGTTTAAATCCATTTTTCCATAGAGATGCATGGATGTCTGTGTTTCATTCGTCAATGGACAAACAGTTCGCATGCGTGAAAGGGGCCTTATACATATTTTAGAAATCTTGTTATGTGCAACACATTGGATGGATTCAACATATTATGAGATGCAAATTGATCTTTCAAAACACATTCAAAACTTTTTAATATAGCAAGTAAAATCTAACTTTTTAAAGCACTAACTCAGATTTCAGCATAATAAAAATATGAAGACAGTTTAGGAAAGAAGATAACTTTGTCACTTCTTTACAGTGTCTGATTTAACAAGATTCTAATTTTGTATTTTTGCATGGAACAAAGAACATGAAACTTTCTCCCCTACCCCAGGATACAAGGATGCTTTAAAATCATGTGAACTGATGCTAATAAAAATTCTGCCTAGAGTATAGTGTGATTAAAGGTCAAGCATTACAGGTCCGATCACTGATCCGGATTCTGACTCAGGAATGGACCAATGGATAAACAGCTGCAGTATAAAACCAGTGCTGTCAGCTGACACTTCCTTTTAGAGAGTGCTCGGATTGCCATATGAAGGAACCCATGCACAACAGGCAATATCTGAAATAATAAGATCCTGTACAGCTCAGTTAACATACTCTGCCATGGATATAATAAATGTGCCTGGTTATTATGTTACTTGTACCATTAAATTTTACTTGATAATCATTATTTCATTAAGCTAGTTTTCCACTTCAACAAGAGCCGAACTCTTTGTAAGTAATGTGCAATCAGTAGGTGTACCAAGCACAGAAACCACCTGCTGGGCCACACCTCAGGACAAATGGCAGGGTTTTTCCTATTGCTGCTAGAACAGAAACCCACTTAGTATTGAGTAATCAAGGACAAAAATTAAAGAGACATTGTTGCCAGACCATTTATTTTAACAGCTATCTTCCCAGATAAGATCTGTGTTTAACATATTTTATGCATTTTATTTCAATTTTACTTTAAAAGCCTACTTTGTGTAGACGACCAAAAGGCCTAAGATTGCCGCCATCTTGGATGTGAAGTCAGCAGCCCCAGAAGATTAAGAATTGTCACTTGAGTCCTCTTCTCTCACGCTCCCCCCCCCCCCTTTAATCCCCGAAGCTACATAAAAGGTTATGTAGGTAGGTGAGAAAATGTGAAGATGCTGCAAGCATAGAGAGTAATTACACACTACTAGAGATGACATGCAAGAAGGGGAGGGGGTTGTGCTACGAAACAAATTAGCCAGTTTCTCCAGCAAGTTAAAAGACCCAATGCAAGTGAATACAAATTATTTATTCAAAAAGAAAAAACACTGCAAGTAGTCATTTAAAATATGTGATTCACCTGCAAGTTTTAGGTTGGTGACAGGGCATCTTTAAACTCACCAGCAGTTAGAGCTATCTGGGCACATGACAACTAAACAGATGATTAACTTTTCACATTTTACAATCTAATGTTAGATCTCTGAATTCTTCAATATTTTCCCGAACTTTAATAATATTGTTGGTCTGGAGACAGCTGGAATGTGAAGTCTAATTAGGAGAAAGTGACAGCTGACTAGAATTTACATGGCACATTACTAATAGCTGATGATAACTGATCACAAGATCAAATCTGTGCATTGCTTCTGTACGCATTCCAGATTGCACAGACCAGCAGTTGTACACAGGGATGTCAAAGGAGTACACTCCAGCAAAAATATGAAAAATATCTTCTCTGAGATCCAATATACATATATCAATATATATTTTTATATATAAAAAAATAAACCCTCTGCACACTGCTATATGCACCAATAATATAACTTTACCCTTTTTTGCGATTCGGCACTGCGTTATTTTAACAGACAATTGTGTGGTCGTGCGATGCTGTACCCAAATAGAATTAACGTCCTTTTTTTCCCACAAATAGAGCTTTCTTTTGGTGGTATTTGATCACCTGTACAAATATTATTTTTTGTGCTATAAACAAAAAAGAGCGACATTTTTTTAAAAAAAAACAATATTTTTCACATCTGCTATATGACATTCTCAAAAAAAAAATTTTAAAATCAAACATTTTTAACATTTTAGGCCAACTTGTTTTCTGCTACATATTTTTGGTAAAAAAAAATGGCAATAAGTGTATTTTGATTGGTTTGCACAAAGGTTATTGCATCTACTAACTACGGGAAAGATTTATGTCATTTTCATTGTTTTCTTTTACTAGTAATGGGGGCGATCTGCGATTTTTTGCAGGACTGCGACATTGCGGCAGACAGATCGGACCCCCTAACTGACATTTTTGACACTTTTGGGTGTACCAGTGACATTATTACAGTAATCAGTACTAAAAATATACGCTGTTATGTGAGACTAGGGGAGTGATTCTAATTGTGGGGGCATGGCTTCTGAAATGACCACAGAGACATGTGATCCTATATAGAAGGATCACAGGGGCTCTATGACCATTTCAGGCATGACATCTGAACTTCTGTGTAGGGGTATATATACACACACACATGTATGTATATATATATATTAAAAAAGAATAGCGCAACCATGCAAAAGAAATGACTATTAAATATGGAGACAATCCATAAATAAAAATGGGGTACTTTGACGCAGTGGTGGGCTTGAGCACGATATGGCCATATGGTGGGACTAAACCCCCATTTTTATTTATGGATTGTCTCCATATTTAATAGTCATTTCTTTTGCATGGTTGCGCTATTCTTTTTTAATATACATGTTGCTTGGTCCATAGCTGCACCGGCTTTAGATATACATGTTCAGGGTTTGCTCCCCCAATTGTTTGCTTGTTTATTATGTATGTATATATACACATACACACATATAGGTGTGAAAGTAGCGGAGCCCTATGCCTGCGCTAATTAAATTATTTGCAGGCATAGGGCTCCACTCCTATCACACCTATATGTGTGTATGTGTATAAATACATATATGTGTGTTTGTGTATATATACCCCTATACAGAAGTTCAGATGGTATGCCTGCCTCCAAAAAAATTCCTAAAAAAAAAACGCCTGCAACAACACACCTGGGCGTTTTTGTTGCAGGCATTTTTTTGGGCATTTTCTGGGCGTCTTTGGAGGCAGGCATAACATCTGAACTTCTGCATAGGGGTATATATACACACACACACACATGTATATATACACATACACACATATAGGTGTGATAGGAGCGGAGCCCTATGCCTGCAAATAATTTCATTAGCGCAGGCATAGGGCTCCACTCCTATCACACCTATATGTGTGTATGTGTATAAATACATATATGTGTGTGTGTATATATACCCCTATGAACCAATAAAACTCAAGTTAAAAAAAAATAAAGATTTAGTTGAAAGAGTAGGACACACAGAATTGTGTCTCGCTGCATACCTTGAGACAAGGTTCTCATATGTCCAGCTGCGGTTTGCAGCCAAGGGTCCGCTGCATTCCTGTTCACTGATTCAGATGCAAATCAGGTCCGAATGTTTGCCTGAATACACACCTGAACCAGATCCAAACATGCACAGGACCCTTTTGAAATCTGGACTGTGGCTGCCCGGGACACGTGTAAACCGGCTCCATTGAAAGCTGGTCACACTCGCATGTCATGCGAATTGGATGCGGGGAAACCTGCATCCAATTCGCACATATGTGAACCCGGCCTAAAGAAACCTGGCGTATTAGAAAGAAGCTCATATTGCTGTCCTGCTTTAGAAGGTTTAAACTTCAGTGCTGTCATCCTAATACCTCCTTTACTATTAAGGAAACCACTGACCTGCAGCAAGCACTTGTGTACAAGTTTCGGATACCTGATATGCACATGCTTGGTCCACTCAGTAACTAGGTAATGAAGGTAATGAAGGAAGGAAGAATAAGGGAGACAGGCATGGAACTTCTAGTTTACTTGGCAGTGGCAGCTCCCATATAACTAATCTGACAGGTATAAACTGTATAACTACCAATGTAGGAAGCACAATAGTTAGACATTCTTTGAAAGAGGAACACTGCTTTCATGACACAAATAAACACTTCATCTGTCAAAGTATGGCCTCCAGCATGTGAAATGGCCCTAAGGCTGATCATGATTAGACAGCAGCTGGAACTCTTCTTCTGAACTGATCTTATAGTTTGACATCTATGTCATGTCTACTTCCCATATCCTTGGTTTTCTAGCGTGAGACCTTGCAGATCTGTCAGTGTTATTTATTTGCTTTTTTTTTATATATTCCCAACATATTATGCATTGCTTTGTAGAGTATGTAAAAACTTTTACTTTAATCCTTGTCCCCACAGCAGTGTAAAATGTAATGTATTTGATTGTATATATACACATTATACCGTCATTTTGGTCAGCTGGCAATTAATCTAACACTGCTGGGTTGAGTTTCGGTTGAAGTAGGGTACTGGAAGTTCAAACATGGGCTAAAAATACATCCATGGTGTTTCCAATGGGGTTTGAACCGAAAAAACCCAAGTTGTGCAACGCAAATCAAAGAAAAGCTTTGCTACTTTGCTGTCCTTTACAGCGTTCCGTGATTACCGTGCCCATTTCTAACACTGTCTGACTTTTCTATACTTATGCCGATACAGAAAATGTGGGAGTCTGAAATATATATATATTCCTTGTATGAACATCACAGGGACAGTATGTAAAACAAATCACCACAATGGAGTCCCAAACTTGCGAGCAGTGTTAATAGTGTCTGCTGAAATCACAAACATGCAATTTTGCTAAATACCCTAGTGTATTATATATTATGCTATAAAAGTCTTGTACCAACACTCAAATCTTAAACTTCTTTACCACACCATATATAAGCTATGCTATAGGATTCGATAGGTAAAGATTTCTAGGAAGCGTTCTTATTTCCTGATTTCTTGGCTACCTAGTGGAGCAAATGATTTTAATAAAGCACAGTTCCTCCAGCATTACGCATCTTGTCTGCTTACTTGTAATTATTAAAGGATTCCTTAAATGTTCAGCTGTAAATATAAATAGCTGCAGCATTACATTACAGACTATAAAAATAACATGATGCATGTAAAAAGCTTAAAAAAAGCTTACAAAGATTACTGATGTAGCTTAATGTTTAAAAAAGCTAAATTTGCTGCACAATAAAAACTGATTGCAGTGGACAATTATTTGTAAAAAAATAAAAAAATAAATCAAGACCTTATAAAAAATTGTTACATTGTTACAGTCTTTTGTGCACCATGAGCCCATTGTATTATGTGATTTTCCTATTACTGATTAGTCCCTTGTTCTAATATACACAAAGACAGTCCATGACAAGAATACCCCAAGGGTGCACTCATACTAGCAATTTGAACCATAGCGGGTGTAGTTTAGCTGGCCAATTTGTGTAGTGTGAGTGCCCAGAAGCATGCATGGGATCAATTAAAATGGTTGTAGACATGGAAAATGAACAAAGCATGTCACACTATAGTGTGTAATAGTCTGAAATCAAAGCACAGAATCTGGTTCCTCCCTCTCTCCTCCCTCTGCTATCTGCATAAGTTAAGGATAGAACTCTAAGCTGACACAACAGCCTGCAAGGAAGATGCCCCCCTCCCCCAGCACACAGTAGGTGACTCATAGCCTCAGCCCTGTATGTTATTTCTATGAGCCTGTAAGTCTGTGTACAGAAGGGTGTGTCCCTTCCACTCAGCTATCAGATTAGTGGAGGAAAAGGACACACACACCCTTGAAATTTATATAGATAAACAGGTACACCTTATGAAGGAAGAATTGTTTAATTTCTGTGGTTTACCTGAGGCTAGACACTTCAGGGGGCATATGAAGGGGTTTTTAACCACATTAAGCATACTGTACCCAGCACCATTTGGAAGTAGTCTTGGGCATGGTTCAGTCTCCTTTCATGCGAGTGCAAACCATGCCGGAGGCACAATTCTCTCCACTGAGGGCTGTGTACTGAAACAGAGATTATTGGTCTGGTTACCATGGGAGTGTGCCCTGGACCACTTTCTTACTAGTGTAAGTGCAGACCAGCGGGGAGAGCAGATAAAATCTATTTCAGGATCTACTACCTTCACAGTATATCGTTTTCAATCTCTTTGAGCTTACTAATAGATTTAAACAGAAAAAGAAAATAATAAATATGTTTTTGAATGACAGTTTAATTAGTGAAATAAAAAAAAATATTATAGTTATAGTTCTATAAAAATATATATAGACCATCTCTCTTGTACCATGCAAATATTTAGCAAGAGAAGTCTAGCCTAAGGTAACCCCAGACTGAATTTGAAAATCCTGCAGTGATAATTAACCTACATGTAGGCAGGTTGCTTACTGCATGTTAGTTAGTCATGGCTGGCCCAGGTTGAGAAAGGGTTAAACCTGTGTAGCACCCTATAGGTAGGTGCTAGGTAAAATGTATAGTGGGCCTTGTTTGCCTAACAGCAGGGCTGTGATTTATTTAGCTAGGGGTTCAGGGCTTCCAGATGTGCCTGCTGAGGGGAGAAGTATCCCAAATGGCTCCTGTGAGAGGCTTCTCATATGGCAGTGTGGGAAGCCCAATCAGGGGACACATCCCAGCTTGTAACTACCCCAGAAGGCAGATTAGGCTGCAAAGGATTCTGGGAGTGGGTATAAGTTGGGGGGGGGGTGCATGGCATGGTGTCTTTGGCGGGAGCAGAGTCCCAGGAAGGAGAGTGCGGCTGTCTCTCCTCCTGTCTGAGGAAGGTGGATGTCTCAGGGTGTCGCCTGAGTGTCCAGAGCATGCTGAGCTGAGGGGATCCGGTGTGCCGAGAGCCTGCGGAGAGAGAGAGGGGTCCAGTCCCAGGATAGCCTACACAGGTCGTGAGTACTGAGGATTTCCCCTGGGGGTCTGCCTGGTCTGCCTGAAGTTAGAGGGGACCACTCCGGAAGAGGTTCTGGGATCCAGTGTCAGCTAGCTGTAAAGGGGGTACCTAGGTTGAGGATCCTGAAGCTAGTCAGTGGACCCTGAAGAGTTCAAAGTGTAAAGGGGGCACCTGCAGTTTGGGCCCTGAATTGTATAGAGCGTGCCAGTTAAATGACAGCTATACAGAGTTCTACTACATACTACCTCAAGCTGTGCCAGGCAGGGGGAAAGTATTCAGTGACTTTCACAGTACAGGAGTTCAACAGTTCTCAGTCTTGGATCTTCTGGACTATACAGTAAGTCGAGGATTCAGCACTTCTTTTGTTCTACAGAGTGTTCTCAGTGTCAGTGAGTGTTGGCTGGCATCAAGGAAGCGCCAACGGGCATTTCGGAAGTAAAGTCCCAATTGTAATTAGTTAAGCCTCAAGGAGTATCCCACTCATTCCCTTCTCCCATCCTCCAATTCCAATAAAAACCACAAACAAAGATGCCGGAGTTGTCGCTGCTTCAGTTGTCACATCTGGGGACTCAGCTCACATGGGCTGGAGAGTATTCCGGTACTAATGGCAGACCCACATCAGGCCATAGGCCTGGAAACCTTGCTCGACCTGTTTCTGCAAATACCCATTTTTTTCTGGGCTCTGCCTCTCTCCCTGTAGTATAAATAAAATAGGGGAAGGGCACTGCATAAGGAGCAGTCTATTGGAAGAGACACAAACAAAATGCAGCATGTAATCTCCAGCTACTTGACAGGGCTGCTGCAGCTGCCAAAAGAGAGGATAGCTGAGCCTTGAGTTCCAAAGAGCTAGTGCTGGTGAAAATTCACCATTATTATTGACACTGCCTTTCTGGATTTTTCACTCTTGGACTTTACTCGTAAAAGCCACAGTTAGCAAGGAGAAGTACTTTTGCCTGTCATGCTGTTTTGTTAAAGCTCCATCAGTAAAGTTGTTTCAAATGCTTTGAGCCTGGTCTTATGTTATTCAAAGGGGTGATTTCCTATGACATCACTTCTGGGTGCAGAACCGCATCTCCTGTCATGTCATTCCTGGGACCCCGGCAGCCGCTGGCATTCATGTACAATTTTAATTATTTTTGGGGACACCAGTGCACAGTTTCACCCATGGCACAGGACCGGTATCTGAGTCAGCTATTTGCCACTACTTGATCTTGGGCATCCACTAAATCAGCACACTGTATGGAATGTAAGCTTTTTTATTATCTATTTCTAATAAAGTGACTTTTTTTTATTACTTTGATGCCTCCCTTCCTGCCACCAATTGGTTTTTAATACACAGCTGAATTACTTTTTACTGTGGATTGTTTGGTAGTATATGTGATTTTACATGGTCTATTTATTCAAAGAGGTGCATAATGGGTTCTGGTGTATCCTAAAGAACCTGGGTCTGTAAAAGCACAATGGGGTATGAGTAACATCGCTACAAAAGGTTAACTCAGCAAGGCAAAGAAGAGGAGGTAGCTGCCATAGGTAATCAAAGGGGAGAAAAGCTACAGCAACCAGTTGCTAGGTATGTTGCCTGGATAGGTAACAAGGGGGTTGGTATGCTGGCTCCCTCCCTAGCAGTCTGTCTCCCATGGTCACCGGGAGCAGACTACCATTACAGAGATCTACCGTAAGGCCTGATCACGAGGTACGGGAATGAAAGAGTTAATAAGCATACATGGGGCCCCGCTATGTGCTCGGCAGAAATGTATTCTGTTACTGGGAGTGGGATAACAGAGTCCTGGACTGGTGGAGTAAGTATAGGCTCAGCACGTCCTGCCTAATGCAAAACATTCAAGAACAATCTGTAACAACATGGAACAAACCACCTGTCAGAGGAACTCTGTACTGTACTTCAATACTACAACACACTGGGGCTCATCTCTAAGCTAGGAAACTGCCTTGATATTCAATCTTTCACATGACGGCAGTCCCCGTCTGAAGTATACCTCCATGCGCAAGGGGCGTAGTAGACCCCGCCCGTATACAGACACTGCAAGCCACCAACTATTGAGGAACAGAGGATCAGATAGGTTAGTAAACTGACTGGTATTGTTTTTCTCTAATAGTACAGTGCCAGCAGACTTCTGCAAGAGCCCACTGCCTCCTCGCCAAACAGAAATGTGTATGTCTCCAGGTTTTGCTATACTTGGCTGAGGGCAATCAGCACATTTACTACCCCGTTTATGGCCAGTCTTCGTGCCAGCCAACTGCCAAGAAAGCATTAAACTGACTTAACGTATTATCTTTTTTTACAAATGCGGCAGTCATACAAACAAATAATTAACTTTTACCAACAAGTATGATGTCTATAAAAAGCCCCTAATCATTTCCATTGTTACTAGATACTACACCATAAGCACTTAAGAGCGAGCATGGAAGATGTAGACTAGGCACCCTTGTAAACGAGCACTACTCTAGAAGTATTTTAATGTGGCCATACTGCGGATTTAGAAAAAAACAAATCCATCACAGTTATACAGCACAGTGGTGTGCTTTATTAATATGCAAAATGCTTCACCTTGTTTCAAACCCTCATTTAATTGCCCTTTTAAAATAAAGAATTGGAAAAAAAAAGCTGATAGGAGGAGAGCCTGAAGACATGACCTTTCAAAGTTGTGTGATGGGCCTTCCATCTATCACAGAATGTTAACAGCATCAGTAAGCAGAGGATGGTGAATAGGACAGTATTGCTTAACCGGGATGCTGTCTTAGTACATCAGGATTGCCACAGCATCCTGGCCGTCTTTGTTCATCAGGATTGCCACATTATCCTGGTTTAGAAAGGCTACTTTTCCCCTGATCGAGCTCCCACTGTGCCGATGTACAGTTCAGAGCTCTGCTGGTCTCAGCCCTGCTCCGCCTCCCCCTTCAATATATAGTACTAAACAAACAGTTCACCCAGCAGTACAGGTGCAGGTAAAGTAAATCGGCATTGTTTAAAGGCTGTATGTATGTGTGTATGTATGTGTAGCACTGTGGTGTCCAACAAAGAGCAGATCATATTATCCACTAAATTAAATGTGCTCCTTAGTCTCAAAGAGTTGCTATGAAAAAGAAAGGAAACTTTATTGAGCTGTGGCATAAGAAGTCTATTAAATATTTAATTTCCTTCTTACTTGGCAGATCTCTTTTCCAATAAAGCTATCAGTACAGCAGAAACAAATGCAACCATTATGCAAAGCCACAACGAGGGGGAGTGGTTCAGTGCTGATGTGAGCAGCGCACATAGTTTAGCTGTGCTCCTTCATCCTGATAGTTGACCGGTGTGTCCCGAGTAGGAGTGGGAGATAGGAGTAATATAGGTGGCAGGAGTACATGTAGAGGAGCGGTACTTTGGATGCTGGCAAGGTGGGGGTAGGGGGAGAGAACTCTCTCTGGAGTCCATCTCGGCTAGTCAGCATCGGAGGTGGCAGCCCTTGGTGACTCTGGTGCATGCCCGTGTTGCCTGAAGAGAAGGAGAGGAGATCGTTCAGCTGTGGATGAGAGAAAGTGGCGCCACATCGTGGGGGATGAGTGTGGGACGGATCCTTTCATTAACCATTTGTTGGAATTTATAGTTGATAAACCAAGAGTGCCAGTCCTAATAGTAGGAGATTTTAATATGGTGATGAACGCGCAGGTTGATAGATTCCCAGTGGAAAGGAGACCGGAACAAACCCCTTATACACCACTGCATAGGATACTTCAAGAGATGGGACTAAAAGACATTTGGCATGAACACCACCCAACAGCCCAAATCTTTTCATGCCATTCCGGTACACATTCATCACTCTCGAGAATAGATATGGCAATAGGGAATGATTCTCTTATCCCATTGGCAACAGATAATAAATATGAGACTAGTGGATTGTCGGATTACTCCCCTTTAGCCCTGACATCAAGGTCGGGAAAATGATGGGATGGGGAGAGTGGAAAATTTATCCTTTCTGGCTACAGTTCATTTCACCTAAGGATTACATGATAGACACACATCGGGAGTTTTTGGGACATAACAGAACAACAGCAACACAAGGTATAGTGTGGGATACTCTCAAAGCCTATGTAAGGGGAATAATATATATTTATAATCCAGCAAATATCTAAAAGGAAGAAACTCACCAGGGATTGGGAGCTGAGTATAATGGGGAAAGGGACTGAGATGGAAAAGTATATGTAGAAGATCCATCATCAGACAATTTAGCTAAGTTTGGCAGGGTTTTTGCTATTCTGCATATTTCAGCGGAAGATAGGGCATCATTGGAAATGTCTATTACTATTGAAGAACTACAAGAGGCAATAAGGGAATCAGCTAACCATAAAGCCCCAGGGCCAGATGGATTGGCAAATGAGATCAACGGGGAATATGGAGAGATAATGTTGTCAGAGCTGCTACAGGTGTTAAATGAGGCACTGAAAAATGGAGAACTACCAGTATCAATGACAGAGACTACAGTTATAATATTAGCAAAAGAAGGGAAAGATCCAACTCAACCTGCATTATACAGACCAATTTCTTTACTTTGAGCAGACGTTAAATTATTGGGGAAAGTATTAGCTATTAGATTAGATAAGATAATTCATACTATAATCTATCTAGATCAATGCGGATTTATTCCTGGCAGATCAAAATCATTAAATATTAGGAAATTATTTTTAAATTTACAAATTCCATTAGTGTTGAGATCAAGAGCTATATTGTCCCTTGATGCTGTCAAAGCATTTGAAAGCATTGAGTGGAATTATTTGTGGTTGGGTCTGTCGACATTTAATGTTGGTCCCATTTTTTATAAATTGGATTAAACTGTTGTATGCTGGCCCAAGGGTGAAAGTGAAAATCCTCTGAATACTTCCCATTGTTCCGGGGGATAAGGCAGCAGTGTCTTTTGTCTCCCCTGCTTTTTGCCAGGCGGTAGAATCTTTGGCCATAGCCATTAGAACAGCGGAAAGTATAAGAGGTTTTAGAAGAGGGAAGGAGAAGGAAAGATTTAGCTATATGTGGATGATGTCCTTTTTTTTTTTAAGAAGATATGAACCATTCATTGATCGCAGTGATGGATATTGTGAAAAGATTTGGTTTGTTCTCAGGACTCTCCCTCAACTGGGAGAAATCTGTTCTTCTCCCAGTGGATGGATTGGGGCGAGAGCTACCGGAGAGTGCTAGACATCTGCAAGTATTAGAGAGTTTTAAATACTTGGGAATAAGTATAATGGTAAACCCTAAGCTGTATGTATTGAAAACTTAGAGCCCTTAATGAAATCATTTAGCGTTAAGTGAGGGACGTGGAGCCATCTCCCCCCATCAGTAGTGGGTCATTGCAACCTGATCAAAATGATATGGCTGCCTCAATTTTTATACATCTTGCATAATTCCCCAATATGGATTCCTGGAGTATGGGGGGGGGGGGGGTTGGCCATCCCCCATCCCTGAAGCTACTTTCTGGCAGCCCCACTTCAACAAGTAGGGGGCTGGGAAGTGGGTAATGACACCACCAGTTATAGCTCACGAGCCTTGTTGGCCTGTACCCCACATACATCGCTAATAGAGGCATTCGAAGCAAACTCTTTGGATTGGGGGGGGGGGGGGTAGGTCAGTGTTTATCGGCATGGTTGCTGCAGAAGGTATGGAATATACCAAGATCAATATTTCAGTACTCGGATTTACATATTATACACCCATTTGGGATAATGTATATCTAACTGAGCTTATGAGATTGGAGAATTTTAGTAATTGGAAACAGAATGGAGTGATAAGACTATCACAATTATATAAAGCAAGGATATTGTATACATTTCAGGAGCTGAAAGTGGAAATTGGGTTCTCAAACAGAGATTTTTTATATGTATTTACAATTGAGACAGGTGTTAACACAATTTAGGGAAGGAGGACTAGAATGGAGTAAAATCCCTTTGTTGAAAAATTTGATAGAGGCCACATCCTTAAAGGGGTTGATCTCAAAACTATATAAAATATACATGAAAAAGTATTGGAAAAAGAACTCTCAGCTCTCTAGTAGTGTAAAATGGAAGGACGATGTGGGGAAATTTACAGATGTGCAATGGGATGGGATAGTGACCGCAATAGATGCATTATCCCTCTCAGCAGCCCAGAAACTCACACAGATTTACATTATTAATTGAGCATATTACACACCAAAAATATTGATTTCATTTGGGGGATGCCCAGATGCATCCTGCCCCAGATGTAAGGTTGCAGTTGGGGACTGCAAAAAAAAAAACATAGTTGCTTACAACTTTGCTGTGAATGAGTTAGGCTGGATACACACTATCCAACTTTTGTGGTTAGATTTTCTTTAGATTTACCTTTTCTATGTAGTACATGGGCTGCCAGATTGCATACAAATGTAAAGTGTTTAGATTTGACCTCATATTATATGGTTTTGGTAAGCCTAAAGAAAAAAGTCTTCAGAAAATCTCATAGTGTGTAAGGCCCATAAGACTGGATTCGTACTATTGCATACCATGTGGCAATTCACATTATGCATGTTGGTGCACTGCAGTATCCTTCGGAATGAACAATGCCCAAACCCACTTGAGTTGCAGTACAATGTAGGATGTTTTGTCAATGGCAGGGATGCTGAGTGAGCAACTCACAGTGATCTCCTGTAAGTTTCAGCACTGGACGTTTGGTGGTTACAGCTTTTTTTGTACGAATAACAAAAGTAAAAGTTTTAAACAATGGAGCAGCAGCCAGACATGGGACAGACTGCATTATGAGTCATTTATTTTTAAAGTGCAAATGTATGAACATAGGTTTTAGCAGCAGTTCAGCTTTAATAGCAATCAAAATAGGGAGAGATATAAATTGATTATACTGAATTATTTTATCAGCTCTTCTCATCTGATTCCTGAGTTCTCAAATGTTTTCAGTACAAAGCAAACTTGTTCAGCTACAACATGATGAATGTACTGAGGCACGGCTGCCCAAGTCCTGCCAGCTTCCTGTCTACTCCTGGTGATAAAAATCTGGCTTTTTGCGCTTCAGTCCCGTGTGTTGGATGCTATACGGCACATGCTGAGAAAAACACAACAGGGCTGAATTGTCCTTTTTACAGCTTTTTAGCTTTCATTCATAAAGTCGGGTGAAGAGTCACAGAGAAGAGAAAAATGTCAAGTTGTGCCAATACCATCTGCTACTTTCAGTGGAATTTTCACTGTGCTGCATGTATTTTGTGTGATGCCTGCGGCACATACAATTAAATAATCACTGCCTTATTATTTAGCTAAACTGGTGCTCCATGGGTAAACACCCTGATCTGATTTTATCCTCATTATGGAATCATTTGGGGACCAAATCCAATTGAGAATAGCTCAGATCAATATTTATCAGAGAAGCATTGTTTAAAATGACACATTCAAAGCAACTATGCTAATGTGACATTTCATTTCTCCATTGTTATAAATATGTGATTCCTAGAATTGAACTATGTTTTCTGTGGAGGTATTACAGTCAGCCATGTGACTAGATTTACCAGCTAGTTACTAGCATCTACAATATACAATGTCTGACATATACAATATCTCTAAAAAGAAAAGCATAAGACAGTTCTACTGGTCCCAAAATATTTAAAACGATTATTATATATAACATAAAAAAGAAAAAATCTTCCTTAGGAGGACTATAGAAATGCTTACAATGTATCTATTTTTGTAATATAGAATAGAGTGAATGTAATACACACACAAAAGACACAGATCTTAACATTTCCTCATTCCCTACACTATCCAGAACGAATTATGGCTCAAAAATGCCCAATACCTTGCATTAATTTGTGCATGGGCTTGCAATGGCATCCGATACCTAGAGCACTGCATGTTTTCATGCATTTCTGATTTTTTCACCTCCCCCCCCCCCCCAGAAAAAAAAAAAAAAAGTCAGCAGCTACAAATAGTGTAGCTGCTGACTTTTAATATTAGGGCACTTACCTGTCCAGGAATCCAGCAGTGTCCTCACCTGAGCCAATTTTGTAATCGGCTAGTGGGTGCTGATCCCACTATCTTGACTAGAATGAGCTGGCTGTGGGGGAAGGAGGGTGGGGCGAAAGTTCTCATGGTGAACAAAGCCAGAAGTGGGAGCGGGTACCTGTCAAAAACCAGGTACCCACTCTCCCCCCACAAGGTGCCAAATGTGGCAGCGGAAGGGGGGAGGAGGTAGACAAGTGGAGCTTACCCTTTTGAGTTGTGCTTTATTAACTGGTCTTTATTGCTTGTTTCCTGTTTTTAAACCTGTAAACATGCACACAGGCAATTTCAACAGCTTTCAGTTGCAAACATAACTAAAAACGTCAAGACAATCTCCCAACATCCCAGGCATAAATGTAAAGTATGTATGACAGGCTGGTGATATGTTGCCTTGCCCTAATTGATCTGCCTGAAAGAATTGCCAATTGTTTGGCAAGCACTTACCAACAACATCACCAGGCAACACATCCATACAATTGGTGACAGCTACCTGGTTGTACCATTGTTAAACTACCTCTTAAGCACACTTTTTTGTCCATGTCATTTTTAACAGCAGGTGTTATTTTGTAGCTTCCAGCAGAATTTAAGAAATTGTATAACGTAATATGTGTTGTGGGGCTCCATAGGCTGTGCACCTCTAGCCTAACCATAATTACTGAATAATGAGCAAATTAATTAACTTTATGCTCAAAAATAATAACTAGCTAAAACAACTGGCTATTGCTGAGAATGATAAAACAAAAACTATCAGCGCAAACCGTGTAGTGATAATTAATAACGCAACATACAATACAAATAATAGCAGTGCTGTAAATTATATAAATAAAATATGCATGAATTGGCAGTGCAATGTGAGCAGTGCAAAAAAAATGTGCATAAATAATAATGACCGGCAGCATACACTACAATCGTGTCCACACCTCACAGTCAAGTAAATCAATATATAAAAAGTGATGCGCCAGATATACACAGATTAATAAATTAATATTTAGTGTCCATCAAACAGTCCATATGATTCCGTGCTCAAGTGTCCACAGTGTTGGTAGAGGAAATGTAATCCCGTGAAAAAATAACAAAAACCATAAGTGTCAAATCCCTCCACCAGGTAGATTAACCTCTCACCTCAACACAGGACCCAGACGGGAAAGCATTAGCTTGTATGCAAACATAGGACCCCCAGGGGGATAACTCTCCAGCCTCTCATCTCCGGAGAACACGGGGACATGCAGTAAAAAATAAAGAGAAGATCTAGTGCTCTCTGTATGTATCGTTACAAGCTTTATTAGGAAGTGAATGTACAGGTTACTCACATTTACCAGGCATTCAGCCGTGCCTGCTTGTATGGCTTAAAATGTAGAAGCAGTACCCGGAAGATAGTCGGCGTCAGGCGCGCAGGCTCCGCCCCCTATACGCGTTACGTCAGAGCGTTCTGCTACGTTGACTTCTTCGGTAGGGGTGGAGTCTACGTGTCAAGCCTAGCCTTATAACAGCGCAAACAGAGGTGGATTGGCCAGCATCTATTTTGCCCCTCCCCCATCCTCTATCAGTGTACGAGACACCGGAACCAACGATCCCCGAAGGGAATCTACGGTGTCACTGGCTAATATAGCAGATAAGGGTCAGTGGGCATACAAATAGGTCTCATAACTAGAGTTACTCATATTACTCATATTAGAGCAACACGGAGACCGCGTGCTCGAGCCGCCATCAATCGAGTGTCAGTTAATAAAAACATAAATATTACACACTATAAAATACTAACAAAATTGATAAGATCGCCATACGATATAGATAAATGCATAAAATAATTACATAAAATACATAAATACATAAAAAAAATAAATCCGGGGCTCTTTTACTTTTACCTTTATCTATTTTATGATGATATATGGTTTTTAATTTTTTTTTATGTATTTATGTATTTTATGCTGGAGCTGTTTGCTTTTACTATTATTTGTTATTTTGTTTAAAGTTTTGCTAAAAAAATAACCATTTTATTATATTATTTTTGTCGTGAGTGCCTGAAAACTCCCAACCCCTTAGGGGATACTTATCCTTTTTTGTTTTTTCCCTTTTATTCTAAGACACAGGCTGGAGGGTTGTGACACAGCCTGTGGCTGGCAAAAATCCACCCACACCATGTTATTGCCAAAAAATAATAAAGATTTGATTTCAAATATAAAGTATATTTGCATGACAATTTTAAACAGTTTATTGATTTTAAATAATTTTTTTTTATTCTGTATCCTAAAAGCTGTTTTTTTTTTGGCTGCTTTGAACATGTGACCAGTAGCAGAGGACTAGAAGCTGCTCCTGTCACTGTTTCCCTGCAGACAGGCTGGGAAAGATCTGAGTCACGTGACAGCTGCATATCAATTAGGAAAAAGATAATTAGATGTTTTTTTTTTTATTAAACTATTTCTGTGCCATCAATATACCGAAAGAGAAGGGATAATGGAAATAAACAGTGTGTTTTTAGTATCACTTTAATACCATTGAACCTCAATGTCAGCAAAGAATTATAAGAATACAGGGGGCGTGACCGGAAGGGGACCGAGGCAGACGTGGAAGCCAAGAGCTCCGCCGATCCCTCGGGTGAATCCGTAGTAATCCTCGGATTTGCCTACACCGGCAGGGTTCAAAAGTGCCCATCGAGCTTCCACAACCCCTAGACACCATACCCGGCCAAAAATTTTTCAATTCGGACCATCCGTGGAGGATCGACATTTGCGGCCTAGGCCGGACCAGAAGCCGCGGACTCGAGTACAGCGGCATCTGACCGCGAGCGCGCCGACATCACCCGCGCAGCACGGCTTGCGGCCTAGACACTACCTGAGCCTGCGGCCTTTCCTGAGGAGGAGCACCCCAGCATTCACAAGAGACCTAACTAACTCTAGCATTGTGGTACTGAGCACTCTAACCAACTCTCAGGCATCCCCCATCAATATTGCCATCCCCTACCCCACTCAGACACTCCAATTCTGACTCAGGAGCTCATTACAGGCCGCACCGTCTGCCATTCTAAAGGAGTCAGTGGATACAACACTGCTAAAAGCAGACTGCTCATATCCTTCCAGCACAGCTTTACCTCATATAGGAGACACTGGACATTTAACCCACACTTTGCCACAATCATCCCCGCCCTCTAAGCGGAATTGGTCCTTGTTAAACTATTTGGCTGATCCCCCAGAGTACTGCACAACTGCCTCAATATCATAGAAACCCTTTCATTAGCAGTACACACTAATACTGTTAAAGGGACATAAGACTTTACTATCTACATACATGACATGTGGGAGCGTGGCTTGGCACACGAACAGAATGGCCGCCTGCTAGAGCGATTCCGCTGATGGCCCTCCTGCTCCACGGCTATACAGCTTTATCTATAGCAATCCGCTTCTGAAATGGGCAAGCTCTCAAAGCCTGGACTACACTCAAAACAACTACGGTCCAGAAAATCAGAGGGTAGTAAGGTTATACCAGATCTATTCAAGACTCAGTTTAAGAGCAAAAATAAAATGGCAAATTCCAAAACAGCACAAGTCCCGGCCCCAACAGGGGAAGAAGAAGATGATCTAGAGTCATTGGCCGCATCAGAAGATCTGGGAGGTGATTGTGTTAGACCGGACCGTACATTGACTTTCAATGACATGACTGCTATCGCAGCAGACATCAAGGGATCATTTGCTGCAGCACTAATTGACCTTAAGATTGACATTATGGGGATTAAGGAACAAATGGCAGTTGGAGAGAAGGCCGGTAGGTCAAGAGACAGAGCTATACAACGGCTTGAGGAGGTGACCAACTCACACTCATCACATCTAATAATGATGAATCGTCAACTAGAAGACCTGGACAACAGGGGTAGACGAAATAACATCAGGGTGAGAGGGGTACCAGAAGAGGTTGATAATGATCGATTGAAACCGGCCCTGTGCTCGATCTTTAACGGCCTCTTAAGCAGACCCGCGGAATCTCCAATTGATTTTGACAGAGCACACAGGGCCTTTAGACCTAAAGCACCTGATAATACCCCTCCTCATGACATCATATGCTGTCTAAGCAGTCATCCTTTGAAAGAAGAGATTCTAAAACAGGCACGCCAAAATGATCAGATCATCTTTAACGAGCAACCAATCCTCTTATTCCAAGATCTGTCCCCTATCACGCTAAAAAACAGAAGGGCACTGAAACCACTACTGGAAATTTTACAGGCAAAGCATATACCGTACCGCTGGAAATTTCCTTTTGCCCTTCAAGCCAGCTCAGGGGGCAGACAATATATGCTCAAAACCCCGGACGATTTGCCAGCCTTCTGTGAATCCTTGTACCTTGAACCAATCTCTCTTCCAGATTGGTATGCCGAGTTTTTGCTCCCTCCGGATCCTATGGGTAACCAAAGAACCCCTAACCCCTCTCCAGCGCGGACCCCAGGCGGGAAAAGTGGAAAGAGGCAAAAGTTTAGTGATCCTGGAAATCTATTCTCGTCTCCACCTAGGACGCCGAGAATAAGAGATCATAAATGACAGTACTGCATGAATTTTGTCAACCTCTACCCGCATGGCCGCATTCTTGATAAGGGATGAATACAGGTGATCGACCACATCGTTCCACTCATGCCCAGACTAGAAGAGGATGACTTTTCCTTACCTTGAATTCAATTTTGTTCCTAGAAATAGATGTCTATACTCAAAAATATGACTTCAACTGTTTGGGAGTACTGATATATGAGAAGATGAGACACATTCACAACTATCCCATTATCTTGTTGCAGCGGAGTCTACACACCACTATACCTCCTTGATCCATGGTTTTACGAGAAGCTGAGACACATTCACATCTATACCAGTTTCGTGCTGCTGTGGAGACTACAAACCACTATTCCTTTTTGATTTAGGACGATTGGTCATTAAAAAATAGGGTTGTGATTACCATGGCAATGAGAATGAGAACAACGCTCTGGAGAACCTCTCTTAAGACATCATCATTATCTCCTACCGCTAATGTTCTCTCTATAGGTTAATTGTTTATATACACTTCTTTAAACTATAAAAAATGACTTTCATAACTGTTGATTGATGGGATGGCTGAAGTTATTATGCTAACATAATGCAGTTAGAATTAACAGTGAATTAAGTTATTAGTCTTTAGGCACCATCCATGTGAATGTGTTGGACTTTGCAGTAGAGACGTAGTGATGTGTAGTGACATATACTCCCTTGAACACCCTAGTTCATAGACATCTATTAACGATAGGTGCTTTACATTTTTTCAGTCTTATTTGATATCACAGTTTTCTTTTGTTGATGCAAGAACTCTCCGTGTTCTGCTCGCGTGTGCAAAGTGACTAATGATCTCTAGCGGACATTTATATAGGGAAATGTCACTGCCGGATCTAATATTGGGGATTCCCTTGCCCTTGCTAGGTACTGGATGAATGCTCCATGTATCCATATCATTGTCATAATGCACACGCGAGTATCCACAACGGAAGATTACCATCGTATTCATGCTAAAATGCGGTCTCACAGGAGCTAGCAGATAGGGGTACCGAAATGTGAGTTCTCTTTTTTTTTCAGTTGCCGATCTTTCCAACGAAAGTACCCAAATTATTGTTAAAAAGCTGTAAGTATTTTAAAGGTATGTTTCTTACAGTATACCTGTTTTCACTGTTTAGTGTTATTCTTTTATATGGAGTAGGAGGGCCTCCTGGAGTGACTGACTTATTCATAGAACTTGATACACCTGGAAAACCTAATCTTGGTCCCAATTCCTGGTGTGTTTTCTCTTTTGGGTGCAGTGGTCATTCCTGGGTGTGCCAACCATTTGTTCCCTAGACAGAGGCTGGCAGACTGTTCACCATTTCTAAGGTGTAGCAGGAGCCATTTTATACTATTGTAGCTTCTGAAACTGATATCCCACCTGGACTAACTAGTCACGGGTGGTCGTTGTTACCCATTTGGTATCTTTTTTCTCTACTTTCCTCGAGCTTCACTCTCTTCTCTTTTCTGCCTCTTTCCTTACTCCCATCCCACCCTCCTCCCTCCCAAATATTGCAATATGGCCTATTCAAGGCTAGACAAGGTGCCCTTTGTTATATCCCATAACGTAAATGGCCTTAACATCCCAGAAAAAAGAAGTCATCTATTATATGAGCTTAAAAAATCTAAAGCCCAAATTGTTTATTTGCAGGAAACACACTTCCGTAGCGACAACATACCCAAATTAAGTACTAGATATTATCCTAAGATTTTTCACGCAACCAATACTCAAGCCAAAACAAAAGGAGTGACAATACTGCTCCATAAGAATTGCAAATTCAAACTGGACGAGCAGATATCAGACCCAGATGGTAGATATTTGCTCTTGATAGGAACCCTTAACGGAAACCCGATGACGTTAGCGAACGTCTACTTTCCAAATACAGCACACATCACATTCTGTAATCTGATCATAGATGAACTTAAAAAACATGCAAAAGGATGTATAATATTAGGGGGGGACTTTAACGTGCCTCTAGACCCATTGCAAGACACATCCTCGGGTAAATCTTGTATCACATACAAAATCATTAAAAAAATGAAAACACTCCTCAGATCTCTAACACTTATTGACACATGGAGAGCGCTCAACCCGACGGTAAAAGATTACACATTCTACTCAGCCCCACACAAACGATACACTCGGATAGATCACATCTACATAACCCAAAGAGATCTTTTCAAACTGACTAATGCTGACATAGGCATTATTTCCTTTTCGGATCATGCACCGATCTCCATTTCGCTTATACTAGACACACCATCTAGAAATGAGTTCACATGGAGATTGAACTCATCACTGTTAGTGAAAAAAACATTCAAGATGACATCCAGAATACCATAACAAATTATTTCAAAGAAAATGTCTCAGAGGACATCTCACCCCTATTGCTCTGGGAAGCACACAAGAGTGTGGTCAGAGGTGAGCTCATTAGGCATGGAGCAATATGTAAAAAGGAGAGGGAACAACTCACCGAAATCCTGATAAGGAAAATCTCTGAACTTGAAGAGAAACACAAGCTCAGCACTTCGCAAGAAGTAGAGCAAGAACTGATAACACAAAGGAAGGCTTTGAATGATCTTCTACAATTTAAGATCAAAAGGTCACTGTTCCTCAAAAAGTCAATCTACTATGAACAGGGGGACAAGGGAGGTAAATTATTAGCTAGGGCCTTGAAGGAAACCCAACTTGACAATAACATCCATTGCATCAAAGGCAAAAATGGTGAATTGATAAGAGACCCACATAAAATGGCAGACAACTTTGGATCCTTCTATTCCAAATTATATCATATCCCACCGCAGAAAAAACCCGAAGGGCTAGACGGATCCCGAGACGAGCTAATCCAGGACTACTTGGTCAACAGTGGGTTACCAACCCTGCCGAAAGATGCATTGGATGATTTAGAAAAAATGATTTCATTAGACGAAACGAAGACTGCAATAAGAGAATTGAAAACAGGGAAGAGTCCCGGCCCAGACGGCTTTACATCCCAGTATTATAAAATATATATAGATTCTATAGCGCCTCATCTCACAAATGCATTGAATTCCATGCTTGGAAAACATGTCCCATCCAGGGATTTTTTGATGGCACACATCTCAGTCATCCCCAAACCCGACAAGGACCCTACTCTTTGTGCAAGCTATAGGCCAATTTCGCTCCTAAATTTAGATTTAAAGATTTTAACTAAAATAATGGCAACTAGACTGGGTACCCTGTTACATCATGTCATAGGGCCGGAACAGGTGGGATTCATGCAGGGAAGGGAAGCCAAAGATAGTGTCTTAAAAGCGATAAACTTGATCCATGGAGTGCAGGACACTGCTGTCGAGGGCCTGTTACTCTCCACAGATGCGGAGAAGGCCTTCGACAGAGTGGCGTGGGATTTCCTAATGCACACATGTAAGCATATTGGTATGGGACCGAATATGATAAGTTGGCTTCAAATTTTGTATTCAAACCCCACAGCAAGGGTTAAGGTTAACAACAACTTATCTTCTCCATTCCCACTGAGAAATGGTACCAGACAAGGCTGTCCCTTATCACCACTTTTGTTTATTCTGACCCTTGAACCCCTAATTCGCACCATAAACCTTTCTCCAGACATTCATGGATTCCAAAGGGGAACTAGAGAGTTTAAACTCTCATCTTACGCAGATGACCTACTATTCTTCATATCCCAACCACACATCTCTATTCCAAATTTAAATAACTAATTCAACAAATATAGATACCTATCTAATTTTAAAATTAATCACAGTAAGTCCGAAGCTCTTAACCTGACCCTCTCTAATGATCTCCTCAATCAAACGAAAGAAAATTGCCCATATAGATGGGAACCCAAGGCGTTGAAATACCTTGGCATCAAACTTACGAAACAGACAGATGACCTATACGAAGCAAATTTTATACCCATATTGAAACAAATAGCAAGTGATCTTAAAAAATGGAATGTGAGGACTTTTTCCTGATTCGGCAGGGCGTCCATCATAAAAATGACGGTACTGCCGAGGTTGCTCTACCTCTTCCACACGCTCCCAGTCAAGATACCCTCACTTTTTTTCCGCAAATTAACGGCTTTACAAAGAACATTTGTTTGGGCAAACAGAAAACCACAAATTAAACTTAGCTATTTACAATTGCCTAAACTAAGTGGTGGCATAGCGTTGCCAAACTTCCAAAAATATTATCAGGCAACGCACCTGACAAGGGTACTGGACTGGCATTGCCACTCTAACAGCAAAGACTGGGTGGGTGTGGAAGTTGGCTGGAGCTCTATACCTTCACACCACCTTCTATGGACAGACCAACGAAATTACCCCGCAGACATCAAGAAACACCCGCTCATAAGTAATACCCTTAACATTTTCAAAAATGTAGCATTAGCGCAAAAGATATCTTCCTTTCCAAGTCCACTTGTACCACTCCACAAAAACCCAGACTTTTTGCCTGGTACTGAGAACAACTCTTTTCTACTGAAAAAGAATGGCCGGCTGCTTCCGTTGAGGGTCTACCAATGTTTCCGAAATAATACGTTTAAGTCAATTGATAATCTTAAACTGGACTGCTCGAGCGAAAATCCCTTAAAGTTCTGGTCCTATCTACAACTGCACGATTACATCTCGCACACTAAACACAGAGAGCTCCTCTACAGGCCACTAACAGACTTTGAAGAACAGTGCGTGAAAGGAGAGAGGATTGAGGGAGCCACATCCCAATCGTACGAAAAGCTTATCACAGCATCGCCAGATTTTACTGACCCATATAAAGAAAAATGGGAACAAGAATTGGGCTGTTTATTCACATCAGCTCAATGGGAGAGAGCCTGTTGTTTCTCTCATAAATGTTCTCTAAGCACGAAAATACAGGAGACATCCTATAAAATCAGGACCCAATGGTATTGTACACCTGTTGTCCTTCACCGTTGGTCTGAACAAAACTCTAGTGCGTGTTGGCGATGTGGCTCATCTCCAGGCACATTCCTCCACATTTGGTGGGACTGTCCTGTCATAGAAGGTTTCTGGAAAGAAATTTCCAAATGGATACGACATATCACGGAAACTATTCTTAATCTAGATGCAGCATGTTGTCTACTACATATTAATCATTTTCCATATAGAAAATACAAAAAATCATTGACAAGACATATGCTTAACGCAGCTAAATCCCTCATCCCAATACACTGGAATACAAAAGTGGTTCCCACGACAAAAGACTGGCTGGCCAGAGTTGGCTACATATATGAGATGGAGGAGACTTTGGCTATAAAACTGGAGAGAAAAGATATCTTTCAAAAAATGTGGTCCCACTGGCAAACATTCATGGTCTCATCAGAATACAAAGACCTTATGGCAGCTCAATAAGACTTGATAGGTCATTCACTCAAATCCGGATACATTGACAACTTTTACCCCACCCCCACCCCACACCCTACTCTCTTCCTACCCCGTCCCATTTCTTCTAATATCTATACTTCTCACTCCTTTATATTCTTCATTTCTCATCTTTCTTTTTCTTCCTTTTTTTCTGTTTTCTCTTCATTATATAGACGAGCCACGTCATGTGACTCATCTGTTTGATAATATCACAACAGTAACCGACTTACACTCCTCTTTATAGACTATATACTTATAAAATGTATACGTTTGAAAATTTATATGCAGGTTTGTTTTCATTTATGCATCTCACACCTTCTCATCGAGACTGGATTGTAGATGCGGTATGTGAATGTTCATCAGCCTTACCTGAATGTTACTGAACAAAATGTCTAAACTTAATATGCACTTTACTATTGTAATGCATACTATTACTTGTTTGTTCATTTTCACGAATAAAAGTTATATTGAGAAAAAAAAAAAAAAGAATACAGTGAACACCAAGAACAACAAATTGATATTTTAAAAAACAAAACCAAGCCCAATCGTTCTCTAGAAGCCCAGAAGCCTAAACTGAAGCGGTCTTCATTTAAAAAGTATGAAAACAATCAACCCACTAAAAAAGACAACTATGCTTGGGAAAGGGTTGATGGACACAATCACATACATTATAAACATCTGTTGCAAAGACTTAATAGTAAGTCACAAATCAAAGACAGATCACTGTAGAAGAACACTATCCCTGCAGTCACTAGGAGTCAAAATTAAATTAATGGTGCTTAACAGAATATCATGAAATTGCCTTACTATATTCATTGTCGAGTTAGTGACAATGTTTCTATAATGCCACTCTCTGCAGCTGACATGTTTTGCACGGTTGCTTGCAGCTATTCTCTTAGCATCCCTTTAAAATGGTACATAAACGGATTGCCTACATATTGTGCGGCATTTGCCCTACCATTTAACCAGCCATTATGTATATTGCACAAGAGCACAGAAACCCACTTGTGGATTAAGTAGATTAATACAATCAATAGTTTTGGTTATCTGACTGCACAAAGCTTAATAGAAATAAATAAGGCATTCAGGCCCTTAAATTATTTATCGAATATCTCAGCTATCCCTGAATCCTAAAACATTTGGTATCGTTATTTCCAGGTAACTCTCTTATAGCAAGGAAGCTGCATAAATAGAAGACTGATTTGATCAATAATTCACCATTCAGCCGTATTTACAGACGCCTCTAAATATATCCTCCAAACCTGTTAAATTACCTTTGCTTGCTGGGCAATGAGCCAAATACTCCCATCTTGCAAATTGTATTTCAGACTTTTTTATCTTTTTTTTTTTTTTTTAAATAGGTACATGGTAGAAAATATAGATATTTTCCCTGTTTTTTTTTTCCACCTTTTCTTTCACGCAATATAAAACAAATCTACATCTACATTATTTTAATTATATAGAATATCTGTCCAGTGTTCATAATAATCTATTCACCAATTATTTCCACTTTTGTACAAAGAAGGAGAGGGTTAGCAGGGGTGGGTTGCTGTCTGAACCCCCAATAATGCCTCGTACACACGTTCAGATAATCGTAAGACTGATCGTTCGCATTTTGTTGCATGATACTAATATCGAATCCAACAATGCGTACCTAGCGTATGATTTTTTTTCTTATGATTCTGGAAAAGCTTCCTGGTTGCATAGCTATGCATCAGATAGTGCAAAACAAAAACAATGGCAGCCAGGCTTTTTCCGGGTTATTTTTGTGTTTCTGATATGCGCGGTCTTTGTCTATCGGTTTTTAGTGGACGCATACCGTACTGATTAAATGATTGTCGCTCGCTAGGCTACCGTACGACAGAAGTTTTCGTGGTCGTCCCTTCGGATTTTGTTGGGACGAACTGTCGTGATCGGCTGTCGAAATCTGTGTACTAACGTTCAGACTATCTCCCAGTCCTGCCCAAATGGGTTATTTACCTCTCTACTTAAGCTGGGCTCAGTTTCACACTCCTTGTATGGGTAATAGGTTTTATTCCTAGTTACAGGCCCCTGTTCCAGTGAGAGATCCTTATTCCTGTGACCCCTGAGCACACCCGTGACCCTAGTGTGTCCAGCAGACCCCAGCATTCCTATGATTCCAGTGACCCTAGTAATTCCTGTAATTCACTCTTCATCTGTTACAGTTTCTATATCGACCTTGGCTTAGTAACTGACAACCCCTATTTGTTGCTTGTCCTGACATTCAGGCTATCCCGGATTTTGAGATTGTCTATTAATTCTGTTCTGTTAGATTACCAAATGTACTGGGTCAAACTTAATAGGCCAGTTAGACAGCACAGTCATATTTAGACAGACAGCCAACTGCTGCAAAAGGAAAATGGAGGACTGTAAAAAATGGAGGCTATTAAATGTATGATGTACAGGCATACAGCTTACACTGACAGCCTGTAGTAGTCCTGCGTGGGTGCAATGATTTCCAGGCTCCTACAAAAAAAAATAGTAAATGAACATCTTGCTCCCTGCAAAAAAAATGTGCATTTCATTATTTTTTTTTTTATTATTAAAGTGAACTTATCCTTTAAGAAGATTCATATATATATATATATATATCTATATATATATATATATATATATATATATATATATATATATATACAGTAAGTACTATATAAATACGTGTCTGCTGGTTTTCTTTCAATCTGGCATGACGAGCTACAGCTTCAGAATTGAGAATCCGACCACTCATTCTAGCAAAGATACAGTGATTGACTGATTACCAATGAGGACCCTGAGCAAATAGTATTATAGGTTAACACACTGGGATTTCCCTGGGTATCTAAATGAATACCAGAATAGAAAGAACCGTGTGGATCTGAACTGGTTCTTCAGAACCAAAAGGGAAGTCCCTAAGTTGTTGGCTACTTCATACCACCAGGCAAAAATGCAACTTTCCAAAGAAACAATTTAACCCTTTTTTAGACAATATATTCACTACAATTCTTCCATAGGAATGAAGCACTGTGGTTGTTTTTCTTGCCCAGAGCATGAAACCTATATACGTTATTTGATAACAAGGATAAATCTTTAATATGGTCTGCTTTGCACTACATTCATCATGGCATTAATCTATCCTCTGAGAGATGTAGTCCTTTTACAGTATATACCGCTCCCTAGCAATGACCATTATAAGCAACCTTTCCCCTTGATCAGGAAAGTGTATTATGTGGGCTACATGCCAGACATTTCAGCTTAGGCTCATTTCCTACAGGACCTGTGCTTTTTAGATCTTGTTTAGGCTGCCGTTTTAATCAGCAATTTATTTTGTTATGCTAGTTGACATTTCTATTTGCTATTCACAGTCTCTGTGACATTCCCTGACATACTTAAGCCTTATTGCCTATAAAGATGTATAAGCTGCCAAAATAGTGATCATTTTTTGGTATTTTATTTATAGTTCAATTTCTCCTGTACTTTAACAATTGAGTTATACTTACAAGCTATATTTCCATCTGGCATATTCTGTGAGGGTTCATAATTCAGCACATTTAGATAGGTCATTTTTATTGTTTCCTGCAAAGGAATGAGGACTTAACTATTTACCCTCCAGAGATGCTAAAAAGCAACAGCATTCGCTATTTAAAGGTGAAAAAGAACAATGCCTGAACCAGAAATAAATATAATAAATGTTACTCTAGGAGTAAATATAGCCAATGTAGCCAATTTTCTGCTCCAATAATGATATATGGGCATTTGGCATAAGGTTTTTTTGATTGGCAAAGGCACTTCACAGCAGCAAACATGCCATATCTTGTTGGCTGCAAATGGTTAAGACTGATGCCTCTGGTTAGTTTTAATGACTGCTTGTGTAATTAGGGCTATGTTTGTGATGAAAGCAAACTAAGCATGTGCCTAGGGCAAAAAGAATTATGAGACAGGGTGAACACTATTTCAAGAAAATGATATTCTCTTATTCTTTTATTCATTGGTTGTTTGGTCTATTCTGGCAATTTAACCCTAAAAAAGAGCAAAAAAAATCTTGCTGGGTATTCAGGCTATATAAGACATTTGACTAAAAAGAGCGTAGTAGAGTGAAGCTTCTTGGGCATTAATGCCATATTAGGGAGTTGTTCTGTTGTGTTTATTCATTGCTAAGCAATATTAATTCAAAATATACTACTGAATCAATATAGCAAATAACTTTGATTAAAAAAATGAAGAGCTTTTGCTATTTTGATTATCTATTCCCAATAAAATGTACACCACTGGGTTGTATCATAAAAAATACCAATAATTAATGAAATTAGTATTTGATTAGGCTGCCTGAAAAACTGATAGGCGGACCTCATCGGAACAGTGGTGTGAAGAGGGTCTTATATGCAATAGTGGTTTAATTTATGCATTCATTTTCTTTTTTTATGTCCATTCTATACTATGTTTCATAGATTCCCTTTGAATACTAACTGTATCAGGTACAGTATATTTTTTTCAGCTATCAGGTCATATATTAATTTATTTATTTGTACTTAGATTGTGAGCCCGGCCCGATTGGGGACAGATAGATAGAGAGAACTACATGATAATGTGTTAATTTGAATTTTTTAAAGTTTTCCTTTTTGTTCTCACATATTGGTCATAATGTTTGTTTGGTCTGTATGTTGATTGGGTGGATTGTTTGGTGTTATGTTGTTGGTTAGGTATGTTTGTCGTTTGGTGGGGATTGTTTGTTTGTGTTGTGATTTTATTGAATTGGTTGGTTTGTGTGTTGGTGGGTTGAGGTTCCCTCTTTGTTCCTGGTCTGCATCTTTGCAGGTGGGGCAGCGCTTTTGGTTAGCTGACTTTTGTTTGAGTATTTTGTGGAGTGCAAATGGAGCTGCATGGGAATGTGGCTCAGCTTCCAGTTCTGGTTGACGTCCTTTCTGGCTCTGGGGCATTTCCCTTTCCAGCGGTTCCCAATGAATAGAACCCCAGCATCTTCCAGCTTTTTGGGCACTCGCAAGAAGGCATTTATTTATGGGCACTGGTATGTGAGATTTCATGCCATTGGATTGGCTGGGGGCAGTCCCTTGGGGGGGGGGACACTTGGAATATAAGGGGGGTTGGATGGCCAGTACTTTCTCTTGATTTTGGTCGCTAATCAATACATGCTGTCCCTGGGTTGAATAGGAGGGTGAGTTAGCTTGTGCTTTTCTTCTCTTCTTTCTTTTTGCTGCTGGATATATTTTTTTTAGTTTTACTATTCTATGGTCCGGCACTATTTTGGGGACATAATATAGACTATATTACACTATAATAATATATATACAATATTTTATATATATATATATATATATATATATATATATATATATATATATATATATATAAAACAAACAACGCCAAATTAGGGAGAAATAGGCTTGACAGTCCATACCCACTCAATGAAGTAGAGGGATGTGAAGGAAAGAAAGGGGAAGAAAAAAAAAATAAAGGAACCACAACATACAACCCAAATCAAACCACGTGTGCACATCCCTCCACAAAAAACGCACTATATTACCAAAAGTATTGGGACACCTGCATTTACACGTTCATAAACTTTAAAGGCATCCCAGTCTTAGTCTGTAGGGTTCAATATTGAGTTGGCTCATCCTTTGCAGCTTCAACTTTTCAGGGAAGGCGGTCCACAAGGTTCTGGAATGTGCCTATGGGAATGTTTGACCATTCTTCTAGGCAGGTGACCCAATACTTTTGGTAATATAGTGTACATATTTATATAGGTTTTCTGCAGTGCTTTTGGGGTGTCTAAAAAAGCAATTTCTGTGGAGGGATGTGCACACGTGGTTTGGTATTGGGTTGTATGTTGTGGTTCCTTTATTTCTTTTTTTCTTCCCCTTCCTTCACAGACCTCCACTTCATTGAGCGGTTATGGACAGTCAAGCCTATTTCTCCCCAATCTAGGGGTTCTGTTGCATATATGCTGTTCATTTTAACTGACATTGTTATCTTTTGTAGATGGATCTTTATCTTTCATCAGTATGTAGAAGAAAGCTTACGTTCTAATCCTGAAGAAGCAGAAACACCACAAAACACAGACTAAATTAGACTTTGATTGTTTAGCTTTTATGGTCTTGTATTGTGCACATTTCTTAAGGTAAATAGAAATATCACACTTCCCTATATATGATGGGCATGGTTGTAAATATTGTATTTAGTAAAAGTGTAACATTTTAACAGAACTTGCCTTGGCAGTAAATAATATTTGGTAATCCCTGGTGGGCAGATATAAAGTCGCAAATGCCTGTACTGTATATGGTGTGTTTTTTAGGCCCTCATATATTTTTTGTGATATAGAAATTGCATTTTTTTCAGTAACAACAGGAGCCACAAAAATTATCAAGGTTAACCACTTTAACACTTTGGAGTTGATTTACTAAAATTGGAGAGTGCACAATCTGGTGCAGTTCTGCATAGAAACCAATCAGCTTCCAGTTGTATGTGTCAAAGTTTAACCAGTTGTCGACTGCCCCACGTAGATATACTCTGGCAGGGCGGCTCAGCTGCTCAAAATCACGTAGATCTACGTAATTTTGTCAACGCGGTCTCGGTGGTGTTCTCCCGCTGTGTTTAGACAAAGCGGGAGGCGGGCCGCGGGAGGAGCGGCGGCGATCGCCGCCGGCCTTCAGCGATAGTCAGAAAAGCTGACAGAAGACCCACCTGCTTACGTAAACAAAGCAGGCAAGTCTTCTGTCACACAGGCAGAGAGAGATCAGCTAAACTGAAACCCCAATCTCTCTGTGCCTGTCACAGAGCCCTTCCCCTCCACGGTGAGTAAGAACAGTTAGGCATACATTAACCCCTTTGCTCAACCCCAGTGTTAACCCCTTCCCTGCGAGTGTCATTTATACAGTAACAGTGCAAATTAAAAAAAGCAAAAAAAAAAAAAAAATTACGTTTTTATTGGGAATGTTTTATAGCAGAAAGTACAAACAATTGTGTTTTTTTTCTTTTCAAAATTGTCGCTCTTTTTTGGTTTATAGCGCAAAATCTAAAAACTGCAAAAGTGATCAAATACCACCAAAAGAAAGCTATATTTATGGGGGGGGGGAAAGGGACATCAATTGTATTTGGGTACATCTCACGACTGCGCAATTTTTCGTTAAAGTAACACAGTGCCGAATTGCAAAAAATGGCCTGGTCATTAGGGGGTTAAACCTTCCGGAGTAGAAGTGGGTAATTGAACAAGCTGAAGATAGAAGTTGATTGGCTACCATGCACAGCTGCCCTAGATTTTGCACTCTCCAGTTTTAGTAAATCAACCCCATTGTGATCTGGACATGATTTTTAATATGTACACGAGTTGTAAGTATAATTGAGCATGGTTTGACTTTGCTAGAAAAAAATCACCTTCTAAAAAAAAAAACCAAATACTATATATAAATACTTTAACTTATTTATAGTTATTTATTATATTATAATTTATGATTTTGTGTTTCAATCTTTATCATAACTGAGATGTTATACAGAAGAACACACATTAAAAAAAATCATATGTAAATAGTTGGTTTGGGCTGCTCATTCTTAAGAACTACTAACAAAATAATTGTACCGCTTTCAGCACCTAAAATTGGAAACAATCATACCGCCAGGGAGGTTAAGCGGCACTTTAACTTTTCAGTGAAGTTCCACATTAACTGTCATTCAGCAATTTGGACCATCAAAATAACACCACATGCATGCATATATAAAGTAGGTGGAGCCTAAAGATCTCCGGAGCTGGACATATTTGGAAAGAGGTGAAGCCTAACATTACCCTTTGCAAAAAGGCCAATAGCTTAGTCAATAAAAACAGAAAAAAAACAGTGTCTCTTCCCTTAAAGCCTTCACCACAGTATAACTGCTTCCCAAAACTACATGTATACTTAAAGTGATTGTAAAGTTATTTATTTATTTATTTTTTTAACAACAATGTTCTACTTACCTGCTCTGTGCCATGGTTTTGCACAGAGCAACCCTAATCCTCCTGTTCTCAGGTCCCCCCACTAGCGCTCTCTGCTCATCCTCACCTTCATATGCCACCATAGGAAGCCGCTTCTTATGGTGGCACACATGGGCCTGGATCCCAAAACACGCTTGTGTGTCCATTATCACTCACAGTGCGGCTCAGCCCTGCCCCCAATCTCTCGTCACTGAATTTGATTGACAGCAGCAAGAGCCAATGCCTCCCACTGTATTTATTGAGTTCAGGGAGGAGGGAGAAATAAAGGAGCGCCCTTACTCACTGGCGAGTTATGGCTTATGTAAGTATTTGGGGGGGGGGGGGGGCTAGGGGGAGTTGACAAGTGAAGGTTTTTTATCCTAATGCAGAGAATACAGCAAGGTAAAAAAACCTTCAGCCTTTACAACCACTTTAACTGTCACATGGTCTATGAAAGGAATAATACTTCTCCTGTTTTTTATATCGGACGTAGAATGCAACCTTAAAACGAGTGCTATAGTGCATAATGAGCATATAAACCATACACTTACTGAACACACTACATTAATTTTTAGCAGCAGTTATTCAGGTTACAAGTAAAATATAAGCATATGCTATATTAATATTTACACCCTTGAGACGAAATATAAAAAAAGGCCTTCTCAAGGTAACACTTATTCCAACAGATGGACAAACCCTGCAAGATTCCATCGGGTTTCCTTCAGCCAATTTGACTGCCTCAGAGGAAAGTCAGCTTTACACCTGATGCATCTGTGCGAAAAACCCACTGCCTTTAAAATGACTTTTCTAACCATTATTGGAAACAATAACATTAGGATAATGGCAAGAGTGACAGTCAGAAATTCACCAGGGATGTAAAATAAATGAAATCAATTAGTATAATAAATACTGGCTAAGTGTCCCGCATCTCACACATCAAACATTCGTTGCGCCAAAATATTCAGTGTAGACGATTAGAGGGGAAAGCTGTTTGGGAGAACTTCAAACAAATATCAAAGCATCGCTGCTTCCAATGAAAACTTCAAGATAAACAGAAACCAGGGGGTGTAGCCTGGGAAATATAAAATGAATGGACACTTACCAATCAAGCAAACTGCAAAGAATTTTCGGAAAATAAATGTAACATTTTACAGACTTATTTATCTGTAAAATCTGCACAAGCAGTCGCTCTCAGAACGTGCCTGTTAACAGAATGAATCATTTTAAGGTCAGCTGTCATTCCTCTAGAATTAGTCCCTAAACAGATCATACAGCAGATGGAAAAGGCCAATCTGACATGACTCTTTGGCTTAATTATAGAAATACTAAGGTAACATATGGACTTTCTGAGTGCTGCCAAGGAATATGCACTGACTATGGCTATCACAGCTTTACATCTTTTATCTTTGCACACTGTTTTGCAATCTAAGATTTTATTGTGCTTAAAGTCTTCATGCAAATGAGGTGGCATTTCCAGAAACAGCACATAAAAATTAACACATAAACACGTTCAGTGATTTGAGCAAGAATGGAAGTTTTAAAGGATGCAAGTAGTAAGAATGTCAGAGATTAGCCAAAAATGCTTTGAGACAAAAGTGATTGTAAAGTCAGAAGTGTTTTTTTTATCTTAATGCATTCTATCTTTAAACCTTCTGTATGCAACAGCCCCCCTCAGCCCCAACAATACTTACCTGAGCCCCATTACTATCCAGTGATGTGCACGACTGCCTGAGCCACCAGGGACTCTCACTCTTGATTGCCTGTCAATCAAAGTCAGCTAGCCAGTCAGGAGAAAGAGGGGGGGCAGGGCCGGGTCACAGAGCTGTGGCTTGGCTCGGCTGCCCCCGTAGCAAGCTGCTTGCTGTGGGGGCACCTGACAGGAGGGAGGGCCAGGAGAGCCGAAGAAGAACCCAAGAAGAGGAGGATCCGTGCTGCCCAAGGCAAAACCACTGCACAGGGCAGGTAAGTATACCATGTTTGTTATTTCTAACTAAAAAAAAGAGACTTTACAATCATTTTAAAATGTATCAACCCCCCCCCCCCCCCTACAAATTTTATGTTGTTCTAATTTTTTTGATACTTTGGGATGGTGCCCCAATTGCTTTTTTTATTGTGTATGTGTATAATGACTCCACAAATACCCTTTCTGTTTAATTGACGTTTCTCAAAACAGTTGTCACCCTAGGACCGGAAGTGAGTTGATTACAGGATAACCTGGAGAAGATACGGAAAAGAGTGTGAAAATAGAAAACAAATGCAACCACTCCATCTAATAAAAGGTAAGCTAAAATGCTATCAATGTTTGTTTTTGGGTTGAGAGAGGCTTAACCCCCTCCCACTGCCGCCTTCTCCCACTTTAAGAGGTTCTAAAAGCCAGTAGGCAGAGGTGAGCATTCCCATCATGTGACCACTGTTATCCTACAGCTCCAAATCCAAAATATGCATCGGGAACTTTCCAGTAGCAACGGAAATATGTTTACATAGGGACGCATATATGCGGCCTCTCCCCATGTTAAAGCCCACATCCTGAAAGGCTACCTCCAGTAGGAACTGATTTAAAAAAAAAAAAGACTGCAGGCACAAATATAACCTCTCAGTAATCTTACCATAAGAAACTAAATCTAGTTGCTTTGAGTTTCTATACTTTTAACTCAGCTCTCACTTACATAGTTACATAGTAGGTGAGGTTGAATAAAGACAATAGTCCATCCAGTTCAACCTGTGTAGGTGTGTGTGGCTGTAATTATCTCACATACCCCTGAATGTTCTGATCCTTGAGATGTACGTCTAAGAGTCTTTTGGAAGCCACCATACTTCCCGCAGAAACCACCTCTTGTGGTAGAGAATTCCACAATCTTGTAGCCCTAACAGTAAAGAACCCCCCACGTTGCCTGAGGTTAAAACGCTTCTCCTCTAATCGCATTGTATGCCCTCGAGTCCTCATGCAATCCCTTCAACTGAATAGCTGTTTTTCTTTGCCGAGATCACCATTGAGATATTTATAAATTGCTATCATGTCCCCTCCCAGGCGCCTATTCTCCAGGGAGAATAAATCAAGCGATTGCAGACGCTCTTCATAATTAAGGTCCTCCAATCCCCTAATTAGTTTAGTTGCCCTTCTCTGGACTCTCTCCAGCTCCAACACATCCTCCTGAGGACTGGCGACCAGAGCTGGACAGAATACTCCAGATGTGGTCGGACCAGAGTTTTATAAAGTGGAAGGATTATAGTCTTATCTCTGGAATACATCCCTTTCTTTATGCATGCTAATATTCTGCTGGCTTTGGCAGCTGTCACTTGACATTGCATGCTATTGCCTAGTCTATCATCTACTAAGACTCCCAGATCTTTCTCCATTTTTGATTCCCCCAAGGGTTCCCCCCCTAATGTGTATTGTGCTTTTATGTTTTTAGTCCCCAAGTGCAAAACCTTACACTTCTCAAAATTAAACCTCATTTGCCAGGTCGTTGCCCACTCTGTTATTTTGTCCAGGTCATTCTGTAGGATATCTGCTTCATGCTGTGCAGTTATTGCCCTGCCCAATTTTGTGTCATCTGCAAAAACTGATATCGAACTATTGATCCCGTCCTCAATGCTGTTTATGAATAAATTGAACAAGGTTTGTCCAAGGACTGAGCCTTGGGGGACCCCGCTTACCATCTCAGACCAGTATGAGCAGGCATTAAATGTTGAATCCAGGCATTAAATCCTTACCAGGCATTAAATGTTGAATCCTCACCAATCAGACCCAGATATGCACAAAGACTGCATAGGTAGGACTTAAAGTTTGAATATTGTAGGAGGTAGAAGATGGTACTTGTTTGTGTAGGACTCAACAGATACTGTATACTAATAAAGCAGTTCTAAATCTAAAATTTTTTATTTTTTTTTACAACCCCAATTCCGAAAAAGTTGGGATGCGGTGTAAAATCTACATAAAAACAGAATGCAATGATTTGCAAATCTCATAATACCATATTTTATTCACAATATAAAATAGAACACATATTACATGTTTAATCTTAGAAAATTTACAATATTAAGAAAAAAACAAGGTCATTTCTGATGGCAGCAATAAATCACAAAAAAAAATTTGGACTAGAAAACAAAAAACTGCCAAGTAAGTGGTACAAACAAGGAAGAGGTGGAAGAACATTGTGAACTAATTAGGTTAATTGGCAACAGGTCAGTAACATGACTGGGTACACAAATAGCATCTTGGAGAGTCAGAGTGTCTCAGAATTAAAGATGGACAGAGGTAGACCAATTTGTGAAAAGCTGCATCTAAAAATTTCCTATTCCAGAATAGTGTTCTTCTTCAATCTAAAATTGAAAATACTTTAAATATATCATCATTTACAGTACATAATAACAAAAGATTCAGGCTGGGTTCACACTTACGCAAATTGGATGTGGGTTTCCCCGCATCTAAACCGCATGACAGGAGATTGTGACCGGAACTCAATGGAGCTGGTTCACACATCTCTGGGACAGCTGCGGAGCAGATTGCACAGGGAACCTGTGCATCTTTTGCTCAGTTTCAGGTCTGAATTCAGCCAAAAATGCAGGCCTAATTGGTCCCTGAAATGAACAACAAGGACTCACCGGACCCCTACTGTCAGTGGCATCTGTTTCAAGTGTGAACCCAGCTTCAAAGGACCTGGAGAAATCTGTGTGGGCAAGAGACAAGGCTAAAACACAATATCGAATGCCTATGATCTTCGGGCCCTCAGATGGCACCGCATTAAAAACAGGCATGATTCTGTGATAGATATCACTGCATGGGCTCAGAAATACTTCCAAAAATCACTGTATGTGAACACAGTTTGCCATGCCATCTAAAAATGCCATGTAAAGCTTTAGCATGCAAAGAGAAGCCATATCTGAACATGATCTAGAAATGCCTCCATCTTCTCTGGGCCAAAACTCCTTTGTAATGGTCTGTTGCCAAGTGGAAAACTGTTCTGTGATCAGACTAATCAAAATGTGACGTTCTTTTTGCCAACCATGGACACCGCATCCTTTGGATTAAGGAGGAGAGGGACCTTCCAGCTTGTTATCATTTCAAAATCCAACATCGCTGACGGTATGGGGGTACATTAGTGTGTTTAGAATAAGAAGCTTGCACATGTATAAAGGCACCATCAATGCTGAAAGATATATTCCATTTTTTTAGCACTATCTGCTCCAATACAGATGATGTTTTTCTCAGGAAAGGCTCTGCATATTTCAGCAGGACAATGCTAAACCGCATACCAAAACTCTGACAACAGCATGGCTTTATAGTAGAAGAATCTGGGTGCATAATTGGCCTGCCTGCAGACCAGACCTTTCACCAATTGAAAATATTTGGTGCATTTTGAAAAGAAAAATTACTACAAAGACCATCCAAGACTGTAGAGCAGTTAGATTCTTATACCAGGCAAGAATGAGACAGCATCTTCTCCAAGAACTTCAGCACTTGGTCACCTCAGTTCCCAGACTTTTACAGTTTACCTTTATGGCAAGTGTTGTTAACCGGTTGCCGACCGCCGCACGACTATATACTGCGGCGGTCAGCCCCGGCCAGGCAGAGTGACGTATGGGTAGGTCACTCGCCTGTCACTGACTTGAGAGCCAATTGCGGGCGGGCGCTCGCCCGCCGCAGCTCGTTCACTGACAAGTCAGTGCGTGTGACCGGCGGACCCGATGTCCGCCGGTCACACTACGATCGCTCCGGTGAAGGGAGAAAGGCGGAGCGGCTCATGTAAACAAGCCGCCCGTCATTCTCCCTGGTGTAAAAATGAAGATCAGATGGTTCTACTATGTAGGACCGTTGATCTTTGTTTTTACACCAATAGCCATGTCCCTATACAGTTAGAATCACGCCCCTAGGACACACTTAACCCCTCCCTCTCCAATACAGTTAACCCCTTCCCTGCCAGTGTCATTTTTGCAGTAACAGTGCATATGTATAGCACTGATTACTGCAGTAATGTCACTGGTAACCCCAAAAGTGTCAAAAATGTCAGTCAAGGGTCCGATCTGTCCGCCGCAATGTCGCAGTGCCGAAAAAAAAAGATCGCCACCATTACGCATTAAAAAAGAAAACACCAAAAATGACAAAAATCTTTCCCTTTGTTAGTAAACGCGATAATTTTTGCGCAAACCAATCAAAATACGCTTTTTGCGATTTTTTTTACCAAACATATGTAGCATAAAACAAATTGGCTGAAAATGTTAAAAAATTTGGATTTTTACATTTTTTTGGGGGGGAATTTCATATAAAAAAATGTGAAAAATATTGTTATTTTTGCAAAATTTACGCTATTTTTGTTTATAGCGCATGATCAAAAAATCGCACAGGTGATCAAATACCACGAAAAGAAAGCTCTGTTTGTGGGAAAAAAAGGACGTCAAATTCATTTAGGTACAGCGTCGCACGACCGCGCAATTGTCCGTTAAAGTCACGCAGTAAAAAAATCGCAAAATACCCCCTGGTCTTTTAGCAGCCAAATCCTCCGGGGCTTAAGTGGTTAAAAAAAAAGAGGGAATGCTACATTGTGGTAAACATGGCCCTGTCCCAACTTTTTTGCGATGTGTTACTGCCACACATTTTTAAAATTAACTTATTTTTTCTTAAAATGCTAAATTTTTTCAGTTTAAAGATTTGATATGTTTTCTATTGTGAATAAAATGTGGGTTTATGAGATTTACACAACTTTTTTGGGGGGAATTGGGGTTGCACACAGAACTAGCATAATTGCCTGAATTAGACTCCTGTTATTCTTTATAGCTTTCTGGGAGGTTGGGCTCAGTTATTTACAGAGAACATACTTACTCATAGATCCTGGACTAGGTTATATTGCTTAAAGAGACCATCATTATAGCTATCAGGGCCATTTAACACGTAACTGCAATACTGGTTAACTTATGGTTAACTTCTAGTTAACTTTTGTGCACTTCTGAAGGTCATGGCAGTTCCTTTCACCTGTCTTGGAGCTGTTCTTGTCACAAAAACAAAATAAATAAAAAAATAAAATGGCCCATATTGCCTGCATTAATTTTGCTCGCTTTTTTTTTTTACAGAAAAAGAAAAGAAAAAAAAAACAGACAGCGACAAAATAAAATTAAAAAAATGTACACAAAAAGGTAAAGTCATACACAAATTAAAAAAAAAAAAAAATAGCAATATATAAAATAGACTACAAAAAAAATATACATATTCTAAATGAATAAAAAAGGAGACTTTTTTTTAGGCAATTTTTAGTTAAGCAACTCCGTAAGCAAAATGGAGTCTTCTTTCGCTAGATTTTCCAAAATTTGCAATTAAAGAGGAATTAAAGCTTATTCTGTAACTTGTACCTATAGGAAAGCCTATGATAAGGCTTACCTATAGGTACTGTAAATATCTCCTAAACATGCACTGTTTAGGAGTTATTTACTTTGCATGCAGCCAGTGATATCTGAAGAAACAGCCGCCCGCCTTCAGAGCCCTGTGCCGTGAACGGTGGCTCACATGCACAAGAGTGACTCCAGCCAATCAGCTGGCCGGAGGACACAAACCCGGAAGGAGGATGGGTTAACATGTCAGTTGTGTAAGTGTTGTACGGCTGGCACGGTGATGGCTTCGTTTTAATGTATTTCATAATGAGCTAGTATGCGATGCATACTAGCTCATTATGCCTTTATCTTTCAGGTTTTTATTTTTTAATTTTTTTTTTTTGGGAGGTTTACAACCTCTTTAATGTCCAAATCCATTTAATCAAAAACATTCTACTCATCCCAAAGCACCAGTTTTCACCATTTGTTTTAACATTCCATAAACAGCAAACTATCACTTGCTGTCTATTTACAGTGGGTACGGAAAGTATTCAGACCCCCTTAAATTTTTCACTCTTTGTTATATTGCAGCCATTTGCTAAAATCATTTAAGTTCATTCTTCTTCCTCATGAATGTACACATAGCACCCCATACTGACAGAAAAACACAGAATTGTTGACATTGTTGCAGATTTATTAAAAAAGAAAAACTGAAATATCACATGGTCCTAAGTATTCAGACCCTTTGCTCAGTATTTAGTAGAAGCCCCCTTTTGATCTAATACAGCCAGGAGTCTTTTTGGGAAAGATGCAACAAGTCTTTCACACCTGGATTTGGGGATCCTCTGCCATTCCTCCTTGCAGATCCTCTCCAGTTCTGTCAGGTTGGATGGTAAACGTTGGTGGACAGCCATTTTTAGGTCTCTCCAGAGATGCTCAATTGGGTTTAAGTCAGGGCTCTGGCTGGGCCATTCAAGAACAGTCACGGAGTTGTTGTGAAGCCACTCCTTCGTTATTTTAGCTGTGTGCTTAGGGTCATTGTCTTGTTGGAAGGTAAACCTTCGGCCCAGTCTGAGGTCCAGAGCACTCTGGAGAAGGTTTTTGTCCAGGATATCCCTGTACTTGGCCGCATTCATCTTTCCCTCAATTGCAACCAGTCGTCCTGTCCCTGCAGCTGAAAAACACCCCCACAGCATGATGCTGCCACCACCATGCTTCACTGTTGGGACTGTATTGGACAGGTGATGAGCAGTGCCTGGTTTTCTCCACACATACCGCTTAGAATTAAGGCCAAAAAGTTCTATTTTGGTCTCATCAGACCAGAGAATCTTATTTCTCACCATCTTGGAGTCCTTCAGGTGTTTTTTAGCAAACTCCATGCAGGCTTTCATGTGTCTTACACTGAGGAGAGGCTTCCGTCGGGCCACTCGGCCATAAAGCCCCGACTGGTGGAGGGCTGCAGTGATGGTTGACTTTCTACAACTTTCTCCCATCTTCTGACTGCATCTCTGGAGCTCAGCCACAGTGATCTTTGGGTTCTTCTTTACCTCTCTCACCAAGGCTCTTCTCCCCCGATAGCTCACTTTGGCCGGGCGGCCAGCTCTAGGAAGGGTTCTGGTCGTCCCAAACTTCTTCCATTTGAGGATTATGGAGGCCACTGTGCTCTTAGGAACCTTAAGTGCAGCAGAAATCTTTTTGTAACCTTGGCCAGATCTGTGCCTTGCCACAATTCTGTCTCTGAGCTCTTCAGGCAGTTCCTTTGACCTCATGATTCTCATTTGCTCTGACATGCATTGTGATCTGGAAGGTCTTATATAGACAGGTGTGTGGCTTTCCTAATCAAGTCCAATCAGTATAATCAAACACAGCTGGACTCAAATGAAGGTGTAGAACCATCTCAAGGATGATCAGAAGAAATGGAAAGCACCTGAGTTAAATATATGAGTGTCACAGCAAAGGGTCTGAATACTTAGGACCATGTGATATTTCAGTTTTTCTTTTTTAATAAATCTACAACAATGTCAACAATTCTGTGTTTTTCTGTCAGTATGGGGTGCTATGTGTACATTCATGAGGAAGAAGAATGAACTTAAATGATTTTAGAAAATGGCTGCAATATAACAAAGAGTGAAAAGTTTAAGGGGGTCTGAATACTTTCCGTACCCACTGTATCTCTAACAATGCTTTTTCTTCAAACACGTTTTTAGGTGTAATCTCTCTTTATTATAAGCTAAGTCATTGATAGGTTTAAAGGCCCTTTAGAACTTCCTATGTACAGTACATCTGAAATACTGACAGTGAAGGATAATATTGTAGGTGGTAAATTGCAAAAACAATTTTAATATAACATTGTAACCATTTTCAAATCCATATATCTGAAAATTTTTAATTTGTCAATGCAAATTAACAATTTGAAAACTATATATATATATATATATATATATATATATCCTTATATATATATATCCATATATATATATCCATCACCTGTTCAGAATCTCATTGACTCACAAATGTGTCAGTTGATTTTGTCTTCCAGGTTTGATTCCCCGTATTCAAGCCAGCAGAATTTATAGGAGCCATGTAAATATATTTTATAATTGGATGTGCAGACATTCTTGCACTAATTGAATAATGAAATGAACTTGGTTGAGACAAGTACATTTTAATGGCTTATTTACTACAAATTGGAAACGTATACCTTTGAAAACCAATTTACATTTTGTTAACTCACAAAATAAAAAATGTAGTTACCATTAAACAAGAATTGCAAAGCTGGCAGTTCTAGTACACCAGATCAGATTGTGTATATACACACGACACTTAAAGCTGCCATGTTATCTTCTAGGCAAAGAAAATTTTAGATTAGCAATCTCATGTTTTCTAAATATTTAACACTCAGGTTAAATGAGTGTTAAATTGTTAAAGTCTACTAGGTCAGATGGTAACGGTGGATATACAGTACATAACTGGTAGAGCAGGCATATCTGTGGCATAATTTACAGAATGAAATAGAAATGACATCACAATTCACTTACAACATCACTATAAGTAAATTATAGAAAATTGAATATAAAACATTAAAAAAATCACTATTTTTAAAGGTAAAATATAATTGTTTTAGATTAAAGGTAATATTTTGTAAGTTTTAGATATTCAAACTGTTCTGCTTCTTTTATTGTATTCTTTAACATGTCTGTAACTGTCTAAAGCTTTCTGCTTAACGGGAAGTCCATGATGAATCGTTTCATATGTTTAATTAGCCATTCGAACTATGTGTAAAGTGTTTTGAAATTTGTGTGATATGAATAAAGAATTGTCTAAACTTTTTTAAACACACATACTTGAAATTGGAATTAGTTTAAGTATTACTATTTGCTGCCATGCAAAGTCCCATTTATGAGGGTTTGCCTTTTTTGGATATTTAAAGACTGAGGGAAGCAGTAACTGTTTGCTATCAGGTGGTATCTTTCTAATTTAAAGCTTATACAAAATATAAAGAGTGGGGGGTGAGAGATGTGTAATTTTCCTAAACTATTTACCCAGTGTGTGCAATTAGAACTTGGACTACTGAGAGCGACAATAGTCCTTTTGTGTGGAAGTTTAGAACCATGGCCGGTTTTTGTATTGCTGTCTGTAACTATGTCACCAAATATAAATCTATCCTCTCTATTTCTTATGGTGAACATAGTCATTTGGACAGAAAGTAATGGGAATCCCAAAATGTTACCATGGTCACCGGAACAGGAGCAGATGGAAAATCTTCCAATAGGGACATATGTTTGGATGACAACTGTCATCCAACAACTGTCTAAGTGGGGATTTCCCCTTACTTTGGAGAGATTTACCCTTTACTTCCCATTCTTTCTCAAAGCTGGAAATTAATAACTTCTCTGCAAAAGGTTGCCTTACTGGTACTTTAACAAGTATGCTGGCAAGCTATGTCAGAATCTAGCAAGAATTCCATCAGAGAATGCCAAGCAAAGCTTCATACCATGAGACTTGCCATGAGGAAAATATATATATATTTTTTTACTTATTGATTTAGGTAACCATCATATCAGACTGTACTATCATTCAGGTTATTACAGAACCAAGACACTCATGTTGTAATTACCTTTAATGACTGCTGTGGACACCTATATGTGATCTTGGCCGATCTGTCACCTTCCTCTACTGTAGAGTTTTTTTTTTTCTTTTTTTATGTCTGCCAGTCAATTACGTATTTTTATGTACAGTATGTATTAGATAGTATCCAATTAATCAAGTCTCATTTTCCTCTGACATTTTCAGAGTATTTATAAGCAACACTTAATTAGGACTCAATGGATACCATCATTATTCCTAAGTATTTCAGAGTATCCCTAGAAGGTTTTTTTTTAATGTTCCCAAAGGGTGTTATAGAAATGATTACGATTCCTAAACTACCAAGAAAAATTAAAATGAATTAGTAGTGCTATCCACTGAAGTTTGGGTGGGAAAGAGGGATACAATTTCAATACCCTCTATAAAAGAGATTCATATGATAGGTGTACACTTAAAAGTTATAAACCATATTGGGGTAGCAAGGTAAGGGTCAGAAAACATACATCTGACAACAAAACATGTGCTTCAGACCACTTCTCACTCAGCAATTTTCAAAATGTAGGAGCGAACTACAATTGTCTAGTGTTGCAAGGATGGTAGAATGCCAGTTGTTTTTTCTGCTCTCCTCTGTAAGAAAAAAAGTGTATATAAAAGTGCCTCTATGCCACCCTTCCACAAATTGTCAATCCACTCATCAACAGGAAGTCTTATCTATAAAGCCAACCTTAAATTAAACATTCATATCCCATGAGAGGATTCAGTTCGAACCTCCTCTGCCTCAGGGTATTCAACCCCCCAATCCCCAGGACATTTTAAGAACATGACATAACTAGGCATTCTAGATACTGTGAAAACTCTGAGCTTAACAACATTATTAACAAATGACACTGCACACAGAGCTACAAAAAAACCCAAAGCCACATTTAATCCTGTGACAAAAATGCCCCTAAGACTGTGAATCCATCGAGCTTCATATCATAAAATGTGTCTGTCAAAATTCCCTTCACATAGGTCCTCATGCACCTAAAACATTAATCCTTACATAAAGGGGTCCTGTGGTTTTGGTGGCAAAGCAATCCATCTTGGCTGATAGATCATAGGGTATATCTAGGCTTAACTACTTTGAATCAGTATTACTAAACTATGGCTGTTATGCAGCTCATATACCATCTATCTGCATTTATTATTTTAAACCCATCACTAGCTATACATTCCAACCTAATAGAGTTGCAAGAATGGATGACTAGCAATTGACAAACTTGAAGCAAACAAAACTTGCAATTAGAGGTCAGAGCATAATACAAAAATTACAACAGTCACATCCAGCTACTTTTCTGTCCAGGGGATGCAAAGCTTCACAGTTCAGCTTTTGTCCCTACCTGAATGTAGTAATTGCTTTTAAGACTTAGAAATCAGCTGTGACCAACTCATTTTACTATCACCAAGGACAGAAAAAAATGAAACAGATAATTTACCTAAACGACCTGCAAACTCATATTCATACTTTAAAAACCTCATTGCAGAGCTAGTACAATTCCCTCTTTATAAACTTGTCAGAAAATGGAAAACATTGCCCATGTCAGAAAGAAGGCTCATGGTCTCTAATTGGTTTCCAATAACATGGATTTTAAATAAGTAACATAGGAAGTGGCTACTGCTTCAGACTCATGTTCCTCTCCCTGCCTTTAAACATTATTCACCAATAAACTTTACTGATCCCAGATTCCACTTTAAAACCTTTGGAGCCAGAGCATCATCCATGAATGTACTTAAAGGCATGATAAAAGCTCACATGATCTACATTACCTACAAGGGCATATAAGTCCATTTATTTCTTTGTAAAGAACTTTAATACAAAAAGTTCTGACAGTTTATATAAATTCTGTTTTGAGTGCTGATGGAGAAAATGGCACTAGACATGTTTGCTGTTGTTGGGTTGGTGAACAAAAAAATTACTATTTCTTTAAAGGGTAATTCCACGTTCGTGGGGGAAAAAAATAGTAAATAAAGAAAAAACAATATAGCTTATACAATTGCGACACAAATCATATTGTATTAAATGTTATTAAGAATTATCTTTCCTTTTCAATCTGCAGTGGTTGGAATTTTCTGGCAATGCAATATGGCTACCTGGAGCTGTTCTGTACACAGAATGTGTATTGACCACACCCCAGAAACATCATTTCCGGCTTGTGTGATTGATTGACCCCCCAATTTTCCCAGTAGTCTGCATACGATACAAGTCAGATTTCTGGCAACAAAAATTTCATTTTTGGCGAGATACTCCCAATAAGAACACGTCTAAAGGGATGCAGGCCCAGCAGCTTCCCTCAGGGCCCTGCAGCTGCCACAGCTGATAGATAATTATGAAACCCCTCCCATTTGATCCACTCAGCACAGAGGCACAGAGGAACAAAACTGAATTTCTGTAAAATCTTACCGTAAAATTCCTTTCTCTGAGTCCTCCGACAGTCGCCGCCCCTTCATAATCTTCACCAATGGGTAATTGACCTTTGCTCCGCAGGAGTAGCTAGGCAACAAGATTTGTTAATATCAAAGCTTTTAGCATATCACACCCCTAGGGGGCGGTCCCCTCAGTCAATACCTCCCTGCTTCCAGCATTCTCAACTCAGTTTCAGTAGCATAGCAGTAGAGTACATAAACAAGGGGCGGGGGCGGCGACTGTCGGAGGACTCAGAGAAAGGTAAGATTTTACAAAAATTCAGTTTTCTCTTACGTCCTCCGACAGTCGCCGCCCCTTCATAATCTTCACCAATGGGACGTCCCAGAGCAGTGTAGACATGAGGGGTGGGAAAAAAACGCAGCCGCGCATAAAGCAACGCAGTACCCACATCAGAGAAAGGAACCTTACCAAGGTAAAAGAACCAACCTGGCAACAGGAAAACGTGCTCAACAGGAGCAACAACCCAGGAAGAACAAGTAACCCAGGGGTAAAAACACCCCAACAGCCAAGGGCCCAAACAAGGGACACTAAGGCACTGCCGCACTAAGAACTTTACGGCCAAAGGAAGCATCTGCCGATGCCTTAACATCCACTTTGTAAAATTTTGAGAAGGTGTGAACGGACGACCAAGTCGCCGCCTTACACACCTGGGCCACAGAAGCCTGATGACGATAGGCCCAAGACGTACTCAGAGATCTGGTAGAGTGCGCCTTCACAGGGAAAGGAGGAACCTTCCCCCTCAAAGCATAGGCTTGCACAATTGTCCGTCTGATCCATTTGGCGATGGTAGCAGCCGACGCCGCCATGCCCTTCCGAGGTCCCTCTGGAAGGACGAATAGGGAATCCGACTTGCGAAAGGACTTAGTCGATGACAGGTAAACCCTGATCGCCCGAACAACATCCAAGGCATGCAAAGCCACCTCCTTCGGATGCTTAGGCTTCGCGCAAAGCGAAGGCAAGACAATGTCCTCATTCAGGTGAAAATCCGAGATCCTTTTCGGAAGAAAAGATGGGTTAGGTCGCAAGACCACCTTATCCAAGTGAATCACCAAGTAGGGAGAGCTGCAGGACAAAGCCGCCAGCTCCGACACCCTGCGAGCCGAAGTGATTGCCACCAAAAAGGCAACCTTTTTGGACAACAGAGACAACGAGATCTCCCTGATCTTTTCAAAGGGAGCCTGTTGTAACACGGACAGAACCAAGTTCAAGTTCCATGGAGGCAAAGGTTCCCTCCTAGGAGGGGCCAAATGTCGCACCCCCTGAACAAAGGTGCTAATCAATGAATTAGACGCCATAGGGCGTTGAAAAAGAACGGCCAGCGCAGAAATCTGACCCTTAATTGTGGCCAGCGCCAAACGCTGGTCCACTCCAGTTTGGAGGAAAGCCAACACTCTCGACACCGAGTATGAGCGAGGGGAATACCCCCTGGACTCACACCAGGCAAAGTACGCTTTCCAAGTACGGTAGTAAATCTTTCCCGAAGAGGCTTTTCTAGCCTTGATCAAAGTGGGAATGACCTCAGGGGAGAGACCCCTATCCTTCAGGACCTGGCTTTCAACAGCCAGGCCGTTAAAGCCAGCGACTGTAAAGCAGGATGGAATATCGGCCCTTGAGACAAAAGGTCTTCCCGAAGCAGCAGGCACCACGGAGCGTCGACTGCCAGATTTACGAGGTCTGCGTTCCAAGACCGGCGAGGCCAGTCTGGTGCCACCAGAATCACCGTGAGCGGTTCCGAGGCCAATCCGCGAAGCAGCCTGGATAGCAGCTGAATCGGTGGAAAGGCATACATCAGACGATACTGATGCCAGGGAGCCACTAACGCGTCTGAGGCGTCTGCCTGAGGATCGCGCGTCCTTGCCACGAACCTTTCCACCTTGTTGTTCAGAAGAGACGCGAACAGGTCCACATCCGGAAGACCCCACTTCGCACACAACATCTGGAAGACATCCGGGTGAAGGGACCACTCCCCCTGGTCCAGGGTCTGGCGACTCAGATAGTCCGCCTGCCAGTTCTCCACCCCCGGAATGTGCACAGCCGTTATCGCCGGGACGTGTGTCTCGGCCCACGACAGAATGCCGTTTACTTCCCGAGCAGCACGGGCACTCCTGGTGCCCCCTTGATGGTTGATGTAGGCCACCGCTGTGGCATTGTCCGTCTGAACCCGAACCGGACGGCCCTGAAGCCGCTCCGACCAATGCAGAAGGCAAAGTTTTATCGCTCGCAATTCCAGAATGTTGATCGGAAGGGAGGATTCCTCCTCCGACCAAGTTCCCTGGGCGGACAGAACGCCCAGAACACCACCCCAGCCCGACAGGCTGGCATCCGTGGTGATCACCGTCCACGACAAAGGACAAAAGGACTTCCCCCCCGACACCGCCGGGACTGGAGCCACCACAAAAGACCCCTTCGGGTGTGGCAGCTCAACGAAAGCTGCCGATCCAGAGATTGCGGACGCCCGTCCCACTTGGCCAGGATCTCCGCCTGAAGACCCCGCGTGTGAAACTGGGCGAAGGGAATCGCCTCGAAAGCCGAGACCATTAGACCTAGACATCTCATGCATGTCCGGAGGGACGAGCACTGAGTGTCCCTGAGGGACCTGACCTCGTCCCGAAGTGTCCGGAGCTTGTCTTCCGGCAGGAAGACCTTCGCTTGAGCAGAGTCCAGGATCATCCCCAGGTAGGGAAGATGAACCGACGGACACAACGTTGATTTTGGAAAATTTATCGTCCAACCAAACTCCTGCAGAGTCTGCATCGGGGTGGACAGGTCGTTCACCAGGCCCTGACTGGTCGCAGACCGAAGCAAGATATCGTCCAGATATCCCAAGACAGAGACGCCCTGGGCTCTCAATAAGGCCAGGACCGGCGCAAGCACCTTGGTGAAAACCCGCGGAGCCGAAGCGAGACCAAAGGGTAATGCCACGAATTGGTAATGATCCTCCGCAATGGCGAATCAAAGGTACCTCTGGTGACCCTCGAAAATGGGGATGTGAAGGTACGCATCCTTCTTATCGATGGAGGCCATGAATTCCCCCGGACTCAGGGCAGCCACCACTGAGCGCAGGGATTCCATGCGGAACTTGCGAACCCGCACAAAGCGGTTCAGAGCTTTCAAGTCCAGAATCGGACGTACCTTGCCCTTCTTTCTGGGCACAGTGAACAGATTGGAGTAAAACCCCCGAAATCTGTCCCGATGAGGCATCGGGACCACCACTCCCTGGGCCCGCAGGTCCCGCACCGCCAGGTGCAGATCCTGCAAGCGCTCCGAAGACAGCTGAAGATTTGAGGGAAAAAATATTCTCGCCGGCCGAGAGAGAAACTCGGTCTTGTATCCAGATCGAACGATTTCCTGAACCCACCTGTCCCGAATGCGGGCCAGCCAGGGTTGAAGAAAACCGAGCAAACGTCCCCCCACCCCAGAACCGGGTGAGGGCGCCCCTTCAGGCCGAATTGGTATGGGCAGCGGACCCGGACTGGCCGGACTTCTGCTTACCTGCCCACGGCTTCTTCTGGGAGCCTTGGCCCTTGAAGGGCTTGCCCTTGTATTGCGACTGAAAGGCACGAAAGGACCCCTGAGAGGGCCTAAACGAGGTATTCTTCTTACCGCGAACAAACTTATTCTTGTGAGTGTGGGGTAAGAGAGTGCTCTTACCCCCGGAAATTCCCTTTATCAGAGTATCCAAAGACTCGCCAAAAAGGCGAGATCCCGCGTAGGGAAGATTAGCTAGAGTCTTGCGAGAGGATTGGTCAACCGACCAACATTTCAGCCATATTAGGCGACGGTTCAACACCGCTAAACTGGAGAGGCGTGCAGCCAAAGGGACTAACTCCAAGTCTGCATCGCACAAATACATGACACCCTGATGAATTTGATCTACCATAGCCAACGTTGTCGGCGGAGCAGAGTCAGCCACCAGGGTGCGCCTGAGCACCTGCTTCCAATCCGCAATAGCTTGGGCTGCCATAATGGAAGCAAAAATAGGCTTCAGCATAGAACCAACAACCGTATAAGTATGACGGGCCAGAGACTCCAATCTCCTGTCCGTAGGGTCCCGGAACACCGGGGTATCCTCAGCAGGAATCGCAGTAGATTTATTCAAAACTGCCACCGCGTGATCCACCTGAGGCGGCACACACCAACACTCATCAGTGGTGGGTGTAAATGGATAACGCAGCTTGAACTTACTTGGCACAGTAAAGGGCTTCTTTAAATTGCGCCATTGCTCATCAACAGAGCGCTGAAATTCCACAGGGCAGGGTAAAACCTGCGCTGATTTGCGTTTCCTTTTTGTCCCATAAGAGGACATCAAAGCAGGAGGACATGGTTCATCCTGCAGATGCAGTGTTTCCTTGATAGAAGTAATTAACTCATCCATGAGTGCAAGCTCTTCAGGCGAGCCAGGGGGAGAAGTATCAACTCCTTCTACCTCAGCCTCCCCCTCAGACCCCACAAGGTCCAGAGATGAACGAGACCCTGAGAAGGGCACTCCAGCCATAGCAGCCCCATCGCCCTCTGAATCAGAGGAAATAGATAACCTGGGCCATTTTGCGGATTGATCAGCCATTAGCATCTGCACCTGAGAAGCCAAGTTCGCTACAACAGCAGCCAGATCAGCCCCCTCGGGGGATGCAGCAGCCCCTTGGCCCCCCACCAGGGTGGGAGGAAACTTGCAATCCTGAGAATCCATGCCCCAGTATCAACTGAAATAAAGGACTGTCCCTTTAAGACCGCGGCGAGCGCAGCCCACCGCACACTACTGTATGTACCGGCCCCCGCAGGGATAAGGAGCACTGAGCAAGGAAATACAGGATAAGGAAGGTAAAAACCTGGAGAGAGCACACAGCTGCTGCCACCGATCGCTGCTCCAGTGAAAAAGGAAGTGATGCAATAACTGACCGACCTATATAGCCTCTGGAGGCTTCACAAACATGGCCGCTCGGCTGAGGAATTAAGCCAACAAGAAAATGGCGCCGACATGTGCTTGCATGATCGACCGCCGCTAAAATGGCGGCGTTTGGCGCCAAAACACACCGCTGTATTAAACAGGGCCGGTTACCACAGTTTTATCCAAAAACAATGGCGGGCCGCATCAGCGGCCGCCGCACAGCATGTCTGAGCCCAGTCTGCCCCATAAATTACACATAGCAGAGCGGGAGAGCCCCCCCCCCCCGCAGCCCACAGAAAGGCAGCTATTCCACACAGGAATCTGACAGGGAGCGCACTCACACAGACATGTGGGTCACACAGTCACAGACTAACACCTAAACAGACAGGTCCCCACATAGAAATTTACTTACCATTCCGGATGGCGTGGGGAGCCTTCTCCAGCGACCAAACCACTGTACTGAGGACAGGGAGTGTCGCAGCCAGGACGCAGTGGATTGTGGTGCGAAACCGCAAATGGCGTCCGGTGAGGTAGCCACCTCACAGGCAGCATCCCTGCAGCGAACAGGAATGGGTCGTTCAATATGCCAGGGAAAACCTGAGCTGAACGCTCGATGGCAGGCTGGGAAAACCCCTGGCTCTCAGCCCTGGGATCCAGGGTGGCCAGTCCGAGACCCAGCTCCGCATGACCATCTTCATCCGAAGAAAACTAATGCTGAGAAAAAAACAGCTAAGTAAAAGAAAGAGAAAAATACTTGAAATAAAATCAAAAAGAGGATAGAAGGCTGAGACTGAAAGCCCCAGCACAGGAACAGCCAGCTACTCCTAAGCTAGGCAATTGAAAACTGAGTTGAGAATGCTGGAAGCAGGGAGGTATTGACTGTGGGGACCGCCCCCTAGGGGTGTGATATGCTAAAAGCTTTGATATTAACAAATCTTGTTGCCTAGCTACTCCTGCGGAGCAAAGGTCAATTACCCATTGGTGAAGATTATGAAGGGGCGGCGACTGTCGGAGGACGTAAGAGAAACATTGATTTCTTCAGAACAACAAAAGGTAGGAATCTGCAACAAAATGTGTTAAATTCCTTGTAATGTACATAGATCACCCAGAGGGGAATGTTTTTTTTCTCAACAAAGGTGGAGTTACGCTTTAACCACTTACGCTCCAGAGATTTACCCCCTTTATGACCAAGCCATTTTTTGCGATACGGCACTGGTGTAAAGAAAAACAAGGAGTCCTGGAAGTGATAGTTTGGATCCCACAGAGCCCCGATCTTAACACCATTGAGTCTGTCTGGGAATACATGAAGAGACAGAAGGATCTGAGGTAGCCTACATCCACAAAAGATCTGTGGTTAGTTTTCCAAATGTCTGGAACAGCCTACCTGCTGAGTTCCTTCAAAAACTGTGTGCAAATATACCCAGAAGAACTTAAAATGGGAGAAAAAAAAAAACTTTTTTTTTTGTTCCTACAGGTAAGCCTATAATAAGGCTTACCTGTAGCCACAAAGAATATCACCTAAACCTGCACAGTTTAGGAGATATTCACACTGCATGCAGCAGGTGATGTCACTGCATGCTGCACATAAGAAGTTCTAACATTTCATTAAAAGAATGTTCTGTGCACACTTGCTGATTTACTATAGAAGTTGAGAATGTCTGCACAATAAATTGTGTAAATATTCACTCCAATTATTGAAACGTGCAGATAAAATAAATACACATAAATTTGCTTTTTTAGGTCATTGGATGATTTAAGTGAATATTCGCTCAACATATTGTATGAAGATTTTTATAAGTCAGCCTGTCTGTAGTGGGCATTCTGCTGCTGCCATGTTACAGAGGACATATAAATTTAACACAGTGCTGGCTTTCAAAATAAAAATTGCAGCAGCTACCAATGACAGTTTGTCCTCTGTTAAATAATGGTGTGGACCTGAGCAGCTGTAACAATACATTAAATCAACATGGAAAATACATAAAAAAAAAAAATATGTCCAGGAAGGTCTTACAATATAATAAGATTTCTACTATATGAAAATACCTGAAATCTCTCTTCATATTGTCTTTTGTATCTTCAGGACTGAGAAAGGGTCAGCAAGCTGTGTGTCAGATTCAATTACATTGAACTATGCTTACGGTCTAACACCGAGGAACTGCAAGGTTATGCTCTTTCATCAGCAGACTATGGAAAAGATAGTAGTTTAATAAACACAAAATCTGGTAGCCATGTTTTCATCCACAGGATGTGTAAAATTATGATTTCATGGGGTAAAGTGCACTTTCCACATAAAAGGAGTTGTCACAAAACAGTATTTTATTTTCCATATGGCCCCATTGCAAACCTCTTTAACGGGAATTAGTTTTACTTCAACGGAGTGGTTTCCCTTGCAGCCTGGAATAACTTTACACAATATCCAGCAAATGCAATCAACAAGTAAAAGCAATTAGTGAGCAGCAGTGCAACCACTCAAAAATAAGAAAATTCAGTTCATTTACCTTAATATATGCTCTGTGTAATACACTAAAACCCAGATCTAGGGAGGACTTCAAAAGGTCAATGGCAGGGTATTTCCTGGGACCTGTGCTGTATCAATGCCTCCCATGCCACCAATTGCATTCAAACCCCTGAGGCAACTTTGACTCTGACAGGAGGCTGCGATTAACCTTTTTACATCAAGCCTTCTGAAAGACAGTACAGAGTCTGCAGTGAGTGCGTTTACATCACAAGCAGAAGGTCAGAGATCACCAGATTACCAAGGGGAATGAGGTGAATTGGTGCATTACCACAATGTCTCGATGGAATAGTGCTGACCAGTTAAGCTGGCCATACACTAGTAGATTTCTGTCTTAATATTTGTACGAAAAACTCATCAGTATATTCAATTATGTTACAAATGTCATTCAAAAGTACTTCAAAATTGAATTTTCTTTTAACATTTGATTTTGGAGTGAATGGACTTTCCTGAACAAATACCCCATTCACTGTTAGAAATGTGTGTATTCAAGAAAGATTTTCTCTCTTACTTAATTTTGTTGAAAAAAAAGTTGAAAATGAACATCGATTTGCCTCACCAAATATTAGAAAAGTGAACAAATATTCAAGTTTTGAAACAAAATTCTACTAGTGTATGGCCAGCTTTAGGCTATGTTTCCCATCTCATAGCTTTTTCATTCTGAAGCCCTATAATTTACTTTCCAAACTCCATGTACTATTTACTGTCACCTCACTGCAAATAACTCTATTAAAGAGGCAGTGAGCCTAGGAAGAATTCTATCATAAACAATATCAATATAATAATAATGTTATAATTGCTAGTTTTTAATCCCCATTAGCAGTGCAACTTGGATATACTTACAAATTTGTAGCTTTGTAAATCCTATCATCATAAACGTATATGGACAACCTACACTTTTTTTTAAAACTCTGTTAGGGTTTTTTCTTTCTCTTTTTTGTTTTTTGCTGTCTGGGTCTCCACTAGACAGATCCACTTGCTCAGCTTGCCCTTGTTACAGAACCAGAATGTAGGAGGAAATCCAAATTTTACAGTTGTCACCAAAATAAGAGGTAAATCTAAATCACTCAATAGATATACCCTCCACCTCTGGTGGGCGTTATGCCGTAAGCACAGACTCCAACAGAGGTGGTGGTGGTTTTGTATACATGCAAGTGGCGGTTTTGTATACATGCAAGATTTCTTTTAATCAATGTGAATAGATGTACAATACTTTTATAAAAACTAACATTCAGGTTGCACTATGGAATGCTTGCCTATCTTTTACATGGGCATAATACACATGGCAGAGCGGAGGTGTAAACAGTAAGTTTGTGTTGGATTGCCCTGTGGTTCCTAAGTGCCTTTGAATGTCTAACTCCTGTGATTTGTCCTCATGGTTTCTGAGCTGTGGATGGATGATTGGTGCTAAACATGCTGTTATAGACCACTTATAATTTGGGGGCTATTCATCCAATAAGAGGCTGCTTTTAGTGATGGTGGAGTGATTCACAGGGGTTGTCATCTTTAAACCAAAGGAATAATGGCAACATTTGCACACACACTTTAACTAAATTATTTGGGCATTTAAGTTGAGGTGGTGGACTTTTATCACAGATTGATGCTATTGATTATCAGCTAAAATAAAATAGCAAGGCAACAGTGGCATGCAATATTTGTCAGTACATGCCTCGTCAGAAAGCCACCCTGATATTCTCCATATTTATATGCAAATAGCGCTTTTCTCTAAGTTGCTGTTTGCATATGAACGAACATACACACCCACCGGGCAATATTAATGTCTTGTTCGGAAGCTTAGGCACAGGGAATTGAATTGTGGGATAGTGGCAGGGAGTGTGCCAAATTTCAACTACCACAAAATACATAAACTGCAAGATTCTTAGGGCAGATCTGAGAGTTCCTGTGGTAGCAACTATGTATTCACAGTTTAGGCTTAGTAGGTCTGATGTTACTCATTATAGGTATTATAAGCATCCCTGTGGATGTGCCAGCTACAGCAAGCATTGCCTATGCCATAGTACAGGCACCCCCTGGCACCTAGCTAGCATATTTTATTTCTTAACTAGCTGGTTTGACTTGAAAAAAGGGAGCAGCATTTCAGAAATAAAAGCCACATTTGTTCCTGGTTTCTTTGGACTTCCTATTGGTCCTATCACACTCTGTAGCCTATAGGACATGGAAGTAATAGAGCTGGTTGATTTTGGTTTGGATTTTGAAGGCAAGCCAGGTGCTTTAGAAAAGAAAAATGAATGTGCATGCAGGGGATGCAGTTGCCTCAGTGCAATTATTCACTTTTTTATTAACTGCTAGCTTTACAGAATGTGTTTTTAAACATCAGGGGGATATATTAACTAACGTTAATAATTGTTCTTTAAAATCTACCCACTCAAATATAATTTAAACATAATTAAAAGCAAACTATCCACATTTTGAGATTATATAGAACCTTCAGACTAGTAAAAGGTAAATGTCAAGGTCACCAGTATGATTCTGGGAAACTTTAATATTGGTTCTTTATATTAAAAAAGGTAACTTTAAATCTTTTTATTCTTCAGAACAAGGCATTCACCCTCCCCTGCTCCATAGATGCCAAAGGAAAAATGTGTCTGGCAAGGGTCAGCAGTAGAAAAGAGGGGTAAAGTGTTAAAAGCGAGAACAAATACATACTGAGGAGTTGTGAGACCGCTCCTCTTCACTTTAACTGCAGGGTAACTATTTGCAAGACTTACTGAACTCTGAGAACTCTTAAAATGCACCACTGCTGCTGAAATCTTTAGACTCTTCAGCATTTGTGCCTTTCACAGCCTTCAGTTATTGCACAAATCCTTCACAAATGTATGGTTGGGGCAATCGGTGCTAAAGGTGCATTATCTAGAACACCTTAATATTAGGCATAGTCAAGTCAATAAAGGGGAGCCATAGCCATCACAGGTCACTAAAAATGTATATATTAAAATAAACTTCCTCTCTCTGAAATTGATTGGGAGGTGAAGTAGTACATCCAGGATAGGATCCAATCTAAAAAACTGGCTCCCTACAGCCAAATATAAGTCTGAAAGATGATGGGAGTCACAGTGGATCATTGCTGGATATAATTGTAAAGAGAAGTAATTGTAAGAATGACTTTAATCCTAAGTACGATGTAAAGTAGAATTTTAGTTAGAAAAAGAAGGCACAATTTAATTTAGCTTTAATACATCATTAAATTTAAAAAAAAATTAAATTAAATTTATGGGAGTGCCATACCAGCTTGTACAAACTTTTTATGATTTTTATTTTGGAGCAGCTTTTAAATCTTTTAAAAGTTTATACCAGCTGGTGTGGCGCTCCAATCCTTTCTATACTGTATGAGGCACTGTTTGTGCAATACTGTGCCTCACAGATGAAAAAAGTGTCAAAGTTGTTTGACAAAAAGATGGCTAAATTGCCCTGGATATTGGGCATGGCCATGGGGAACATGGTTTAATGTAATCTAAGCCTAATCCCAGTACACACTGCACACATACAGTCAGTGTTGGGGGTAACGAGTTACAATGTAACGGATTACAGTAACTACGTTACTATTTTTGGTAACGTAGTAAAGTAAAGCGTTACATTCGTAACATCGGTAATTAAATTACTTTACTTGGCTTGAGGAATGCGCTTTCCGGCGTTACTCAAGCCATGCCATACAGATACAGGCCAGGAGGCTGTAGCAGAGCAGGGACTTTTTTTTCCATTTTCGGGCGCGCTTAGGTATATGAAGTGCGGTCGCATGCACCGCTTCACATTATAGTTCCGGCCGGGCGCCGGCCGCCCACTGCCTATGCTCTGCCCTCCTCGATCGGCGGAGTGATTCTCCGCTCCCTCCACAGGTCCCGGAGTGAGGGAGAAGTTTCTGTGAGGTGAGACACAGATCGGCAATCTGAGAGGACACAGATCGGCAATCTGAGAGGACACAGATCGGCAATCTGAGAGGACACAGATCGGCAATCTCAGTAGCGGCGGTAGCGGACGGTGCACAGGCGAGCGGCAGTCAGTGACAGACAACTGACAGGAAGGTAAAGTCCGCAGACTCCGTCCCCACTGTGCGCTAACATTTACATTATTAATAATCACAGCACAGCAGGTCCCTTATGGACGATATGGGTCTCTGTGTCACGTGGCTGTTGGGTACTAGGTGACTTTGTTATGGACGTACAGTGTTAGTCTGATTCTGAAGCACCTAGTACAGCCATAACAAAGTCAGTACCCAACAGCCACGTGACACTGTGACAGAGCCAAAGAGCACCTGCTGTGCTGTGATCATTATAACAAGGATGATCATTAATACACTCTGGCATTGAAAGGGGGCACGCTGTGGTCACTCTGTGGTCAATCTGGGGGCACGCTGTGGTCAATCTGTGGTCAATCTGGGGGCACGCTGTGGTCAATCTGGGGGCACGCTGTGGTCAATCTGGGGGCACACTGTGGTCAATCTGGGGGCACACTGTGGTCAATCTGGGGGCACACTGTGGTCACTCTGTGGTCAATCTGGGGGCATGCTGTGGTCAATCTGGGGGCACACTGTGGTCACTCTGTGGTCAATCTGGGGGCACGCTATGGTCACTCTGTGGTCAATCTGGGGGCACGCTGTGGTCACTCTGGTCAATCTGGGGGCACGCTGTGGTCACTCTGTGGTCAATCTGGGGGCACGCTGTGGTTACTCTGGCATTGGAAGGGGGCACACTGTGGTCACTCTGTGGTCAATCTGGGGGCACGCGGTGGTCAGTCTGGCATTGAAAGGGGGCACGATGGTCAGTCTGCATTGAAAGGAGGCACGCTGTGGTCACTCTGGCATTGAAAGGGGGCACACTGTGGTCAGTCTGGCATTGAAAGGGGGCACACTGTGGTCAGTCTGGCATTGAAAGGAGGCACGCTGTGGTCACTCTGGCATTGAAAGGGGGCACGATAGTCAGTCTGCATTGAAAGGAGGCACGCTGTGGTCACTCTGGCATTGAAAGGGGGCACACTGTGGTCAGTCTGGCATTGAAAGGGGGCACACTGTGGTCAGTCTGGTATTGAAAGGGGGCATGCTGTGGTCAATCTGGCATTGAAAAGAGGCACGCTGTGGTCACTCTGGCATTGAAAGGGGGCACGCTGTGGTCACTCTGGCATTGAAAGGGGACACGCTGTGGTCACTCTGGCATTGAAAGGAGGCACGCTGTGGTCACTCTGGCATTGAAAGGGAGCACGCTGTGGTCACTCTGGCATTGAAAGGGGGCACGATGGTCACTCTGCATTGAAAGGGGGCACACTGTGGTCAATCTGGCATTGAAAAGAGGCATGCTGTGGTCAGTCTGGCATTGAAAGGGGGCACACTGTGGTCACTCTGGCATTGAAAGGAGGAACGCTGTGGTCACTCTGGCATTGAAAGGGGGCACGCTGTGGTCACTCTGGCATTGAAAGGGGGCACAATGGTCACTCTGCATTGAAAGGGGGCACACTGTGGTCAATCTGGCATTGAAAAGAGGCATGCTGTGGTCAGTCTGGCATTGAAAGGGGGCACACTGTGGTCACTCTGGCATTGAAAGGGGGCATGCTGTGGTCACTCTGGCATTGAAAGGAGGCACGCTGTGGTCATATATATATATAACAATAAATATTGTATTGTTTTTTGTGCACTACAAATAAATATGCGCATTGGAATTTGTTCATATTTTTTTTCAAAAGTAAAGTAAAGTAATAAGTAGTGACGTTACTTTTCAATTGAAGTAACTAGTAAAGTAATCTCATTACAATTTACAGAAGTAACTAGTAACTAGTAACTAGTTACATTTTTTGAGTAACTACCCCAACACTGCATACAGTATACCACAGTCATTGTACCCACAAAGCACTCAATGTTACTGTAGTACAAGTGAGAGTTTTAAAAACCTACATAAATCTAAAGGTTTATCTTTAGAAAATAAGCAGAATATGGGCAAAGAGCTTGCAGTTTGTCTGAGCCTACCTTAACCACCTCAGTTTCAGAGGGTTGTACCCCTTAATGACCAGGCCATTTGTTGCTATTTAGCACTGCACTTTTTTAACTGGCAATTGTAGGGTGATGCGGTCTGTACAAATAAAATGTATATCGTCTTTTTTCACAGAAACAGAGCTTTGTTAGGTTGCTATTTGATCACTACTGGGTGTTTTACTTTTTGCGATATAAAGGAAAAAAGAAGAAACAGTGTGAAAAAAAAATATGTTTTTTACTTTCTGCTATAAAATATATCCAATAAAAAATAAATCTAATTTCTGAAAATATTTTGGACAAAATTAATGTGGTACATTTTTGCAGGTTGGCTGGAAAGCTCCCTTAAGGATAACTAAGCGGTCATTTAGGCAGAAACTGGACTAATTAGGTTGGATATAAAACATGTATTTTTATTAAAAAACCATTAATGAAAGAGTACAAATACTCATTAAGTCCACACAGTGCGCCAAAAAAAAAAAAACACCCCTAAAAACACACTTCTAAAAACAGTATCACTCATAAAAGTACGTCCGGACTGGAGGACTCTGTGTGCTGCTTAACCTTCCTAGCGGTATTCCCGAGTGTGACTCGGGGTTAAATTTCAGTGCCAAAAGCGGTAACCCCGAGCCACACTCGGGGTACCGCTAGGAGGATCTCTGGATCCTGTAAGAGAGGGTACTCACCTTGTCCCCGGGATCCAGCGATGTATCCCGGCGGTGTGCGGCGGCGGATCTTCCTCCCGATGCTCTGTGTGCCCCGGCTTCCATCTCCTGCGACGTGACGCTCGCAGGGGGGTGGAACCGGCGGCAAATTCAAAAAGTAGAACACACCAAACACACTGATACATTGCAAAATAAAATACACATTCGTTTGCCCCCCCAGTGCCCTTTCCTGCAGTTTTACTGTACTTTATATATATATATATATATATATATATATATATATATATATATATATACACATATACATACACACACATACATACTTATTTATAGTTATTTATTATATTATAATTTATGATTTTGGGTTTCAAACTTTATCATACCCGAGATGTTATAAAGAAGAACGCACAGTAAAAAAAAAATCATATGTAAATAGTTGGTTTGGGCTGCTCATTCTTAAGAAGTACATGCATGCAAAATAATGGTACTGCTTTCAGCACCTAAAATCGGAAAGAATCATACCACCAGGGAGGTTAAATCTGTGAGGATCCCTGCTCAGAATGGCAGAAGAAATGAAAAAAATTCCTATATAAACATCAAAGCAGCAGCTCACATAGGCCCCAGGGCTTACCTATATTTGGATCACTTGCAACATATATGTGTATCACCTTCCGACTATAATTAAGGTGCACGACAATGCCCGGCCTCATGTGGTAAAAGTATGCAACCAGTTTCTAGAGGATGAAGGAATGGATAGCACTGAATGGCCCCCACGCTCGCCTGAACTAAATCCAATGTAATGTAATAACATTAGCAGTCAGGAACTCATGGCTGTAAACGTCAGAAATCAAAGATGATTTCATCAAGAATGATCTTTGCATTCATAAGCACTGTTAGCCTGTCTTGAGAAAGAGTGGCAAGGAAAGAGGGTGAATGCATTTCCAATTTGAAGTAGATGTCCTTCAAAGTTGAGGTGGAGGTGTTTGCACATTTTCATGGGGTGGATATTAGTTTACATGTGGAAGAACCAAGTTGATGTTATATTTCTTATTGAGGCCTGGTTCACACTAGTGTGATTTCAGATACCCTGGTGAAATCACGTGAATATAATAAAACACGTTTGGTGGGGCTTAATTATGCCATTGCACATTACCAGGAAAGAACTTGCATTACAAGTTTACTGTGCTGTATGCCAAACGGAGGCGTGTTATAAATCATTGTGGTTGACCTTGTGGGACATTCCACGTTTCGGTCCATCCAACGCCGCCAGTTTGCACCTCAGTCTTTTCTGAAGCTCAGTAATGCCTTGGTCCAGATCTGGGAGGAAATACCCTAGGACACCATCCATTGTCTTATTAGGAGCATGCCCCGACATTGTCAGGCATGCATACAAGCACGTGGGGGGTCATAAAAACTACAGAGTACCATTTTGAGTTGCTGCAATGAAATTTCAGCAAAATGGACTAGCCTGCTGCATCATTTTTTTACTTTGATTTTTGGGGGTGTCTTTGAATTTAGCCCACAGTAGGTTAATAATTCTAATTCCATCAAACTATGTGACATCCTTTCATTCCTAACACATTACCCAGTCCATATCAGTATAGATATCCAGCATGATATTTTTCCCCATTGAGATCTGATGTGTTTTTAAAGTGTTACTTTAATTTTTTTGATTGCAAGTGATCCAAATGTAGGTGAGCCCCGGGCCTATGTGAACTGCTGCTTTGACGTTCATATAATTTTTTTTCCATTTCTTCTACCATTCTGAGCGGAGATCTGCAAAGATTTAAGCAGCACACATAGTTTTCCAGTCTGGATGTACTTTTGTGAGTGATACTGTTTTTGGAAGTGTGTTTTTTAGGGATGGGTATTTTTGGTGCATCGTGTGAACTTGACGAGTATTTGTATACTCTTTCATTAATGGTTTTTCAATAAAATACATGTTTTATATTCAACCCATATAGTCCAGTTTCTGCCTAAATAACTGCTTGGTTATCCTTAGAGGGAGCTTTACTCCCTCTTGGATTTAACTGCCTCTCTCTCTTTTTTTCAATGTATGCTTTAGGTTAGATGGCAAACATTTATATGGTGTTTTGGACATTGGTGTTGTAAATTATGATATAATCCCCCTTTTGTGTTTAAGTTGTTGGCTAGTAAGTGTGCTGGGAATTTTTTGTTTTTGATGGGCATTGCAAATTCATGCACACCTTATTGCAAAGGCCAGTTATAGATTTGGGGTGGTTGCCTCTTGTTTGTAGTAGTGTTACTCAGAAGATGAGCAGAGAAATGCTGGCAGAGGAAAAAGAAAGAGGATTGGCAGAGAATAGAGGGTGGCCCTTAGCAGTAGCTGACAGTGTGAGAAAATCCCAGGTGCAGGAGAGAGAGAGATTGGCAATACCGTGCTGTGCTGGCATTTGAACTGCAGCTAAAGATTGCATATATCTGACTATGAATGCTGGTGTGTAATTTTCTTTGTGGCTTTTATAATTGGAATCAAGTAAGTGCATCATTTTTTAATTACATATTATTTTAAATGGTATTACGTTAAGTTTAATGTGAAAATTCCTACGCTAGTGAATCAAAAAATTATACATATGAAAATAATTAAAGTGCACCAAAGTGGGGACAGCTGCAATTACCTTATGTGTGCCTTCTCTTTGTCTCTGGGTCCTTCGACCCTCTGTCTTGCGGAGAAGGAGAGATGTCCTGAATAACATTAGCAGTCAGGAACTCATGGCTGTAAACGTCAGAAATCAAAGATGATTTCATCAAGAATGATCTTTGCATTCATAAGCACTGTTAGCCTGTCTTGAGAAAGAGTCGCAAGGAAAGAGGGTGAATGCATTTCCAATTTGAAGTAGAGGTCCTTCAAAGATGAGGTGGAGGTGTTTGCACATTTTCATGGGGTGGATATTAGTTTACATGTGGAAGAACCAAGTTGATGTTATATTTCTTATTGAGGTCTGGTTCACACTAGTGTGATTTCAGATACCCTGGTGAAATCACGTGAATATAATAAAACACGTTTGGTGGGGCTTAATTATGCCATTGCACATTACCAGGAAAGAACTTGCATTACAAGTTTACTGTGCTGTATGCCAAACGGAGGCGTGTTATAAATCATTGTGGTTGACCTGTGTGCAGTTAGGAGATGGTGCACTAATGAATGCAAATGTTTTTAAAGGTTTTAAAAATGGAAAACACTATGTGGTATGTCTCTGCTTGTCCCAAGTGAGGATGAGGAAGTGGATTTTATTTGAGACCCTAGGAAGGGGATATAAAAAAAGTCTTTTTTATGACCTCTATAATGTGCAGGTCATTTCTTAAGGTGAGAGCACATCTTGAGTGAAGCACAGTGGTGGAGGAGGAGTGGTGAGATTCACTGGAGTTTTTACACATAGTGATAAGAAGAAGTGTTTTATATTCTTTAGCACTTGGGACCAATTTTGATTTTAATTCTGGAACTTCACATAATATGTAATCATTTTGCGTATGGCACTGCACTGGTGTATGAGATTGCTATCTTACAATTACAATATGTCTTGATATGATGTATATATTATATTAAAAATAACGCTGCAGTTTTAAATATTTATTTCAGATGCGACTTGAGTTACACAGAATCTCATAACAATAGAAATCACATTGCTTTCAATAGTGCCCCTTCAAATTAAAGAGGTTGTAAACCCTCTATTATAACCTGTACCTATGGGTAAGCCTTTAATAAGGCTTACCTATAGGTACTGTAAATATCTCCTAAACTTGCACCGTTTAGGAGATATTTATTTTTTATGCAGCCAATGACGTCATCGGCGCATGCACTCTTAAGGAATGGCCACCCATGCCGTTCCTTCGGAGCCCTGTGCCGTGAACGGCGGCTCCCTTGCGCATGCGCGGGAGTGATGTCATCGCGCCTCCGGCCAATCAGATGGCCGGAGGACGCGAACCAGGAAACAGGACGGCGAACATATCGGCTGTGTCTCTGCTGAGCGGGCGGCACTGTGGGGGCTTCGTTCTAAGGTAAAAATTTCATATTGAACTACTATGCGATGTATAGTAGCTCATTATGCCTTTTTCTTACAGGGTTTTTTTTTTCTTTTTTTTTGGGGAGTTTACAACCTCTTTAATGCAGCACAGCAAAAAAGAGACCTGTGCTATTTTGGGGCAACTCCAGCCCCATAGAACATGCAGACCAAATCCAAAATGCAACTAAGTCACACTACATACTATAATTACAAAATCATTTTAAACTATCTTTTTTGAACTAATTTTATTTTATTTTTTTAAATACAGCAGCCGGATTAGGTGTCTTTGTTTTATATTATCCCTCTTCTAGTAAATTACTTTTTTTTTTTTTTTTTAACAGTTTTGGGGCAGTGGCAATATTTTTTTTTTTTTATTAACAAACTACCTTAACAAAGTTTATTAACAAAATTACATAAATTTGCTTATTAATACTGACTTTGTTGATCCGTTCCTTAAAGCTGTTCCTTAAAGCGGTAGTGAACCTAAGAAAAAAAAAATTCCCTCCTGCAAGGTAAATGTCATAATGGGCTAGTATTGCATACTAGCCCATTATGAAGGACTTACCTTAAAATTAAGCTCTCCAGCAGCACTGTCACTGCTGAAAGGGCTTCCATGTTCACCCAGTCTTCCTTCCCGGGCGCTTGAATGGCTGAGAAGCAATAATGGAGCAAGAATTACAGCCATGGAACAGAGCTCTGAAGGAACGGCAGAGCTCTGTGTAAATATTTCCTACACAGTGCACATTTAGGACATACTCATTTATTATAAGCTTACCTGTAGGCAAAAAAAAAAATTACAAAGCAGAATTTACTACTACTTTAATTATTTCAAATATGCTGTAAGAGAGCTCGCAGGGCGCTCTCTTGGCACAGCGGTATTGACTGCAATTCACACAAATATGCAGCCTTTTGGTGCCAAGTGGCTGCATATTTGCATGCAGCTAGCGCCAAGGTGCTAAAGAATATCAGGTAAAATTAACCAATAAAACAAAGTGATTAGAACTACTGCAGTGCAGTGCTTTTTTTCATAGGTTCCTTGCCTACAAAGACACTATTGTCTAGTGGTCTGTTTTCCCTAAAGAAACCCAATTCAAGGATTGTCCTGAACCCACCCAGTCTATGTTTTAAAAGTGAAAGAATGAAAAGTACAGAAATTAGCTCATCTCTCTTGCTTCTTGTTAGTACATGAAATGATATGTTCTGCTTCTTCCTCTCATACTCATAGAGCAAAACCAGGTACTTTCACAATTTGAATATAAAAAAAAAAAAAAAAATACATGTATTGATGTATTAATGATTACATATCTGAATTTGTATCTTTTATATCTGCCCACAATTTAGATTTAGAGCCTATTCACACCATATCCATTGGGCTTCATTGGCCAACCTTGCACAATGCAGTTTTAATGCACAGACAAGGCAATTAGCCCATGTTGGATAATTTTAATAAAGATACAAAAAAAAAAAGCAAACAGTGCAATTTGTCATTACAAATTATCTCACCGCACTTTTACAGTGCATACTAGCAGTTGCACATTATATGCATGCTGTTGGCAGAGGGCGGTGCTACCACTAGGTGACCTAGGCAGCCGCCTAGGGTGCACTGCCACCTAGGGCACAGCCTTGGCCAGTGCCACATTCCTTTCACCTCCTCATCCCCAGTGGATGTTAGCTCTAGAGAGGGGGGCAGTGTGTAGAGGAAGGGGGTGTAGGGTTAAAGGGAGGTAGTGTGTATAGGAAGGGGGGTGTAGGGTTAAAGGGATGTAGCATGAAAGGGGGGGCAGATTGTGCTGGAAGGGGGTGTAGCATTAAAGGGGGGCAGTTTGTACAGGAAGAGGGTGTAGCGTTAAAGGGGGGAAAGTGTGTGCAGGAAGGGGGGGCAGTGTGTGCAGGAAGGGAGTTGTACGATTAAAGAGGGCAGTGTATACAGGAAGGACAGTGTAAGGTTAAAGGGGGGCCATTATGTGCAGAAGGGGGGCAAGATGTACAGTTTGTTTTTGGGGGGGTGCAAGTAGCTTGTCTTGCCTAGGGCGAAAATTGGCTAGCACCTGCTGTGCTGTTGGCGTAAGTGCTTACTTTAATAGATTAGTAAAAGTGCTAATTGCACATAATTTCGCTAACCTTGCCCACCAGCTATACAAAAATTAACCCTCTTACAAATGAACACAGACACACTGACCCATGTGACAAAGTCCAGGCCTGTAGAATGATTACTCACACATCTAGCATTTTATTGTGGGATGGAGGTGTATCTAATCTCCACTGCACAGAAGTGTAAAACTTCACTTGAGCCCAAGGCAAGGAAGTTGTTACATGAAAGACCTAGGGTCCCCTTGTGCACCCAGAGAAGGGGAAGTAGGCAGCAAGTAAAGAAAACCATGCCAAGCAGTGGGTGTGGCCAAATGTTTTAATAGTGGGAGGGGCTTAAAAGGGCATGATGAAACAAAAACCTGAGTCTATGTCTTATTTACTTGGCACACATGTCACATGTTCTTGCACCTACAAAATATGCTTTAATGAATTAACATCAGTACAATTATTTTATTTTTAATTAAATGCCCCTCTTTTCTGTACATAGACTATAGATAAAGTGCAAACCCTTTGTCAGAGCCTACTTAAAAAAAAAAAAAAAAAAAAAAACATCAAAACAGTTGCTGACTACTTAGCAATCTGCAACTAAGGATAAAATGAACACTTAGCAAGAGTAAGTAATGTACATTATAACATAAGGAATGCAGGAGTTATGAGTATGCAATGTAATGTACAATATAGCATAAAGAGTGCAGGGTTTAGGAGTAGGATATGTACTGAGTGTAAAGATTAGGCGTGTGTAATGCACAGAGTACTGGGGTTAGGTATGTATACTGCAGAAAGTGTAGGGGTCAGAAGTATGTAATGCACAGAGAGTAGATGTCAGGAGTCCTTAACAAGGAGAGTGCACAGGTCAGGAGTGTGTATTGTACAGAGCACAAGGGTCAGGAGCGCTTAACACATTGTAGTTACTTTAGTAGTGAAGTGCTTCTTGGGCTTAATAGCAGTCACCTGAGGTACCTGTATGTAGCCTTACATTTTTTAAAGCTCTCTACTGTGTCAATAATTGGCTCATTCCCTCCTGCCTACTAATAGTATTGATACCAGTTTTTGGATAAATGTTAAATCCAGGCCAAATTTGATAGATTTGTATTTCTAAATCTCATTGTTATTTTGGGTTATTTGCATAAACCCTAAAGACCTCTGAAAAAAAAGGGACCAGCAGCTGCTTCAAAGGCTAACTGCTTTTGCCTTATCACCCTTATCTTGACTACCAGTACCACCAGGGCCCACCCTTTTATTTAGGTATCCCTGGCACAATTTTTAGAGGAACGGGTCAGGCTCTTTTTTTTTTTTTTTCACCCGACTATATCATGAGGCAAGGTTGCTAGGAGCCTCTCAATCTATTTTAATTTCCTGCTCTATAATATTACCTTGTTTAAAGCCTAGTTCACAAATTCCTAAAACATTTTGCTGAACTCTAACTGATCAATCTTTTCCGAAGTTCATGTGATGGGTGACAAAGGTGCCCTGTGTGGCTTCCGAAACTTTGCACTTGTTCTTTTGTGATGTGATCTTTCTGTAATAAAAACTTTTGACAACATTTGAAGAGCCATAGTGTGCATTTATCTGCGATGTATCCAGTATCCAGCTGGTAGTCGCTGCAGCACCCGCTACTGAAGAGCCTTGTTCCAGGAACGTGTGCAATGGGAATCATACAGGATGTGATGGGTTGTTTTCCTGATCCAGCAAGGTGGTGAGGTTAGAGGAGGGCTAGACATTGACCTTCCAAGCCCTGGTTGGTTGGTATCTGCATATTTAGGAAACCTAATTCCAGGGATCCCCTATATCAGTGGTCCTCAACCTTGGCCTAAAGGGCCCACTAACAGGCCAGATTTGCAAGATAACTGAAATACATCCCAGGTGATATCATTTGCTGCTCTGTAATTGCAGTACTCTAGTCTGCATCTCCCCAAGGTAATACTTAAAATCTGGCCTGTTAGTGGGCCCTGAGGACCGGAGTTGAGGACCACTGCCCTATATTCATAGAAATGTACGGATTATATACAGTAGACAGTTTGAAATCAACAGTTTGCTTTGAAGGGTGTTTTTGTGAAGTATAAGCTAAATTAATGTTTTTGAGGTAACCCTTGTACGCATGACTATATTTGGCTGTTTAGTCCTTCAGAGCACGATTATACTCAGAGTAAGGCAAAAGAATTTTGTAACCTAAGCACCTTCAATGCAGCTACATTTTTCAGCAAACAGGTTAGTTTGGCTTAGTAGAGTCATGAGTTTTTTTACTGCAATAAATTGTGTGCATATAGTTTTTGGAGGGTGGGAGTGATGCTAGAAACCTGAAATTGCATTCAGGGTAAATAAAATGTCATGTAGAACAGCTGAACATGTTATATCAAGAGATGGATTTGACATTTTTTGCCATTTACTCTTCTGTGACTTTTTTAAAATGTACATCTAGCTGCTTGTACCAACCCTGTAGAGACCTGTAAATTCTCAGTCCTCTCAGGCTTATTTCTCATTTTAGGAATGCTGTAAAATGATACAGCACGTAAATATCACAACTTCAGGGCTTTGTTACTGAATATTGTTGCTACCGTCTGCCGTGAATATGGATAGTTGGATGACAGCAGAGCCTTTTCTGATGCTGGTAATGATACAAGTGCAAATCAACTGTCACCCTAAAATACAGTGCAAGAAATTTAAAGCAAATAATGTATTCTTCTTATGTGGAAAGTTATTATATAACAAAGAGCAATTTGGAGATTAAGTTGACAAAGAGTTATCTTTAGTGCTTTGTGTTGCTTGAAAATTATCATTTATATTACAATGGGAAACCAAATACAGTTTACCTGCTATGAATTCTGTATATATGACTTATCTAGAAATTAATATATGCTACTGTTTAGATCTTGCATATTTACAAAGATCCTGTAAGAATTATAACACATAAATGCTAATTGTATCAAATTTATCACAACATGTATGTAATAATAATATAAGCACAAATGTTATGAGCTTTGTGAGCGGCTATGTGCACTGAATACTGTAAGCTGCTAGCACCTAACACATTCCCATATAATCATGTGTGCTAAAACATTAAACCATAATGTGCCACGCTATCCTGAATTATTAACTTATACCAAACAACACAATAAAGAATCTTACACCTAAATATGGTCAAAAAGTAATTGTGTCTCAGGGCTTCAGTTAGATGTATAAATGGATGGTATTCCCCAACTCTCCTTCTTCCTCTGTACTCCAGTGTATAGGTATCCTCATGCCAATTTTGAATCAGCCATATCCTGGAACTCAAGACTTTGCTGAGAGTGCTCCGGCAGGTCTGGTCAGGAAGACCCCTTTTATTATTCTGGAGAAACAGCTGTTTGTATGTCTGTGCCCATGTGATAAGTGAAACTCTCAGCCAAGTCTTGAGTTCCAGGATATTACTTTCCTTTATCATTTTTGGACTGCACAGATTATTAGAGTTTTAAGGGCTGTGTTTGCTTTGTGGTTTATGGACACTAATTGTTCTTGAGCTTTAAGCCAATAGGATAGAACATCACAACTTTGTATATATTCATTGGATTTTTATGTTTCTATTTCTTTATTTTTGGAGGGTTAGGAGATTCTTTATTGTGTTGTTTGGTATAAGTTAATAATTCAGGATAACGCAGCATATTATGACTTAATAAAATAAGCACATCAATCATTAAGCTCACTAAGGGGCAAAACAGGACTTGAAAACACCAGGGTGTGGCTACACGGCAAACCGGATTGTCATTTGGAGGAACGGAGGATGGTTTCTGAGGTTCCTTGGACCAGCGTGGAGGTGGTGAGGACCGTGGGAATGTTCAGTATCCCCAATTTGATTATTAATGCGCTATTTCCTTTGTATCTATGTAAGTGCAATGGAATAGGGACTTATGTTTTTTTAATAAATTAATTAAATATTGTATCACACTAGTAGAACTTTCTTTTTCCATATACGTCTTCACTGGAGTTTTTGTGGAGAAGGAAGCTAAAGATCGTTATTAACCCAGAGGGGACTGGTGCGATTTATTCTTTGTAGCGCATTAGCCCACATCATGAGAATGGGGGGCAACAATCTTTGGTGAGTTCCAAGCTGTTGGGAGTGGTTGTCACTCTGGTGGTGGATGTCAGGGTGATTCAATTACTTTAACCCATGGGACTCACAATATTGAATGGTTTACTTTAATGAACACTTCTCTATAGGACTGTTTAATTTCCAGCACTATGTGGGACTCTTCATAAATTTTCAATGCTTTTTAATAACACTTTTTATATAAGCTTAACTTTATATTTTTTGAAACAGATAGTTTTCTTTTGGTGATATTTTATTGATTACTGAATTTTAATTTATGTATTAATTTTTTATGTTTTACTCTATAAATGAAAAAAGACTTTTGGTTATAAAATATATCATATAGGAATGCCAAGACATTATGAACACCACAAAATAACCTCTTTTTGGAAAGTAGACACCCCAAGGTAATCTCATTTTTATCACTTTTTTTTTAAATGAAGAAATATGCTCATATTGAGGTGGTGAAAACAAGGAACTTAGTTAATGGTGCATTAGATACAGTATAGTGCATCATTAATGCACAGGTCATATATAGAAGGAGAAGAAGGTGATGGGGCGCATATGATAGAGGGTTGTAGATGAGGGGGTTAATGTGCACAATAATGGAGGTCAAGGGGTTAATATTTACGTCAAATAAATCGACAGGATGGAGAGGATATTTAAAGGAGAAGAGGGTGAAGGGGTTAAAAAAGCAATCGCATATCAAAATAAATCAAATTAATTAAATATGCTGATGCGTACCCTTAAGTGAATACATCTCTTCTCATAAGATCTACTTTTCTTCAATGCCTCCATTGTGAGATGTCTTTCAAATGTAAATTTGACTATTAACATTTGTGATCCCTGGGATTGGCTATTTCTGCAATCACAAGGCCCAGTGCCACTCTGATTAGCTCTATGCACTTTGCCTATGATCTGAGCTGACTAATAACAGTGCAAACATAGGCATTGTGTGCAAACTCCGGCATGTGCACACAATGTACTGCAAATACAATGCCGTTTTACATCAGGGCTCCATTAAAGCAGGATGGTAGATTAGCCCTTGGGACAATTGGTCTTCTCTGAGAGGAAGCCCCCAAAGGACGTTTACGGCCACCAGGATGATTGGAAGATGCCCGGTCTTGATTCCCCACAGGAACTGCGGAAGAAGCCTGAGCCGAGGATGATACTAGTCTTACCGTGGCCCTTGGATGCCTGCGGCGTTTGCCAGAGGAACCTGTGATCTCGCCATGAACTTCTGTATTCTTCTGTGTAGCCGAACCTGCTAAAGGAGCTGCATGTAGGATTGTGCAAATAGAACTCTCTTGAAGACGGATACCACCAGACTCAGAACCTGTATGCAAATTGGGGGAGAGAACTATCTGTGTTACAGCAGCCAGTAAATCACGGCCTGTGGTTCCTGAAATTTGTCCAGAGGAAGGACCACCCTGGTCAGAATTAAAATCCAACCTAGGTAATTCAATTCCCTGGATAGGGATAGGGGGTCCTTCGGTAGTTCGGACATTACCTGAAACTTTGCAGGAATTAAATCCGCACATGGAGACTCAGGACCTAAATAACCTAAAACCTGAAAATAACCTGCCCCCCTTTCTGGGTACCCCTAAAAGAAACATTTCGAGAATCTCCTTGGTGCTCACAAAAGACGTCCACAGGACCGGAAACCAGCGAAGATGTCCCCCCACCCCAAAAATGGGTGAGGGCAGACCTTCACGCTGAAGGGGTCTTGTCTGTGGGTCTGGAGAAGCTAGCTCTAGGCTTACCAGACCAAGGTTCCTCGGAACCTCCCGGGGAATATTTGAAAGATCTATTTCCCTTATTCTCAGTCCCAGAAGCACAAAATCATTTTCTATAGGCTGAAAAGAAGGGCCTCCATCTGCGATGAGGCTCCTTCCTTTTCTTGGATTGTGGGAGGAAGGTACCCTTCCCCCCTTGTGATACCCTTAATGATGTCATCCAGGGTAGCCCCAAACAGGCAATCGCCTTGAAAGGGCAGATCAATAGTATCTTTCTTGGAGGCTTGGTCTGCGGACCAATTATTTTTTTTTTTAATTCTTTTTATTTCAATATGTGCATAAAAACGAACATTCCAAACGTCCTTTCAACAAAGGGACAAAACAATATTAAATAATAAAAAATTATACAATATCCAAATAATTATCTGTTTACTTAGTATTCATAATCTCTTAATGCCAATGTATATCCATTTAGCTTAATTGATCGCCGTTGTCCTGGTGTACCCCAACCCCTTGCTCCATTGCAATCATAGATTTATTACCTCATCATACTATGTGCATCCCTCTATATCCTCTTGGTTATCTCCTTATATTCAACCATTGGCTAATGTTGATTGACGCCAATTATCGCAAATTTTATTATATTTCGTTGAGCATCCTCTATGCATATACAATACTTTTTCAAATGGTAAAATCTGATTTACCGCTCTTATCCAGTTCTTAACAGCAGGGGGCTTCACTTGAATCCACTTAACTGTGATTGTTTTCCTTGCCCTAAACAGAGTTTCTCTAAGCATTATCTTGTGATATCTAGACCATGTTATTTCATCTAATATACCCAACAAACAGGTTTCTGGGGTCAAAGGTACAGGCATATTCAGGACATAGGATAATATTTGAATTATTTCCTGCCAGAATCTTGATATCACTGGACAAAACCACATAATATGTATAAAGTTTGCCCGCTTAGCACTGCATCTCAAGCATTTAGGAGATGCAATGCTGTGCATTGCATAAAGTCTACTTGGAGAGAGATATTATTGATTTAGCATATATAATTGTATTAACCTATTGTTTGCTGCTTGCGATACATAAAAATGGGATGAGCAAGCTTCTTCCCAATCTTCATCAGTTAAATTGGGAATTATTTCCTGCCATTTTGTTCTTATTGCCAAGGGATTAATTCCTAAATTAACCCTGGTTAAATGTGCATATAGTTTAGAGATTAATCCTTTAGGGCCCTGGGACCTAAGAATACCAATCATTGGATATCTAGAGATCCCAGGTCCTAAAACTCCAAATTGCACTTGTAGCGCATGTCGCAACTGTAAGTATCTATAAAATGAGGTATGTGTATATCATATTTCATTTGTATATCTGAAAAAGAGTACATATGTGTTATGTCATATACGTCTGCAAGGACTGATATCCCTTTTTGTTCCCAGAACTGATACTCTACCGATTGTTTCAGTTGATTAAACATTGGGTTTCGCCATAGTGGGAGATCCATGCTTATTTGTGTGTTTCCCTCTATACGTTTTGCCTTTCTCCATATTGTACGAGCTAATGTTAACATTGGTATTTGCTTATATTTTAATTTATTCAAAGGTGTTTCTAGGGCTATAAGTAAATTATCGATTTGTAAAACATGAGCCAGGTGTGATTCTACCATCTGTGGTGTTCCTGGTACTATCCATCCTGTAAGATGTTTAAGTTGTCCAGCGAGATAGTATCTGTATATATTAGGAAGTGCCATACCTGCTTCTGTTTTAGCTCTCTGAAGTGTGGTTAACTTTATTCTATTTCTACCCTTTCCCCAAATAAATGTGGTAAATAGGGCATCTATTTTTTTAAAAATAGTTTTAGGGACTATAACCGACATATGTGAAAAAATGTATAAACATTTCGGTAATAGGACCATCTTGATTAAATGTATTCTCCCTGCAACTGAAAGTGGTAATTTAGCCCAAGTAGCTAATTTAGTTTTAATTGTTGTCATGAGTGGATTAAGGTTAGCCTGTAAAGCTGCTTGTGGTAATCTTGTAATATTTATTCCCAGGTATTTGAAAGAGGACACTACCTTTAATAAACATGAATCCTTGCTTAGTGTGAGTAGTTGTGGTTGCAATGGCATAAGGGAGGATTTTTGCCAATTAATTTTAAGGCCTGAATAAGAACCAAATAGTTATATTATATGCATAGCTGCTTCCAATGATCCATGTGCATAATTTAAATAAAAAACAAGATCAGCAGCATATAATCACACTATATCTATCCTTTCTGCCAATGTAATGCCCTGTACAGAAGGGGTTTGCCGAAGTCGAATTGCCAGAGATTCAATAGCTACTGAAAATAAAAGTGGTGATAGAGGGCATCCCTGCAGGGTGCCTCTAGATAATTGTATGGCCTTGGTTAAAAAGCCATTTACCAACAGCTGAGAAGTTGGATTTAGATACATTATTTTCAGCCAAGTACAGAATTTCTCCCCAAATTGAAACGCCCTAAGCACTGCCTGCAAAAAGGGCCATTCAATAGAATCAAAAGCCTTTGCTGTATCAAGAGAAGCCAAGACACTTGAGTCTGGTAATTGATCTCTAAGCTGAGCTATAAGTTGTGTTCTTCGAAGATTTATAGATGTGGATTTTCCTGGCATTAATCCAGTTTGATCTGGATGTATAATATTAAGTACTACATTGTTTAATCTATGGGCCAAAATTTTTGCAAGAATTTTGTAGTCTGTATTTAATAATGATATGGGTCGGTATGAAGCACAATCTGTTAAGTTTTTATCTGGTTTTGGAATTAGTACTACTGTGGCTAAATACATGGACTCAGGAAGTCTTTTTACCCTGAAAGCTGCATCAAATACTTGAACTAGCACTGGGGCAAGAATATCCACGTATTTAATATATACTTCTAACGGAAGTCCGCCTGGTCCTGAAGCCTTTCCTATTGCTAGACTTGTTATTGCTCTTCTTACTTCTTCCTCGCTTGGATTTTCCTCTAATGATTTAACCTGCTGGGTCGTTAAGGTTGGAAAGTGTATTTCACTCAGATAAGTTGAAATTTCATCTGCATTATACGTAAGAGAGGCATACATATCAGTATAAAATGAGTGAAAGCATGACATAATACCAGCCACATCCCTTACGCATTCCCCGTCAGGGGGCTGTATATTAGTTATAACTAAACTTGTACTTTGTTGCTTAGCCATATGTGCTAAAAGACGACTTGAAGTATTCCCTTGTTCAAATTACTTCTGTTGATATTCAAATTGTTTGTATTTAGCTATTGCTGCTATATGTGTAGTGTATTTTCTTACTGTAATTTCCCATTTTTCCCTATTTATTTCAGTTGGTGTTTTCAAAAACGCAGCTTCTGTATCTCTACATTGCTCTTCTAGATCTTCCGTTTCCTGCCTGGTGGCTCTTTTAATATATTATATTGTTGATCTAAGTGCCCCCCATAGATATGCTTTCAAGGTATGCCAAAAGATCAAATCTCTTTGGGATCCATGTGTTTCTAAAAATATCTGCAATTGTTCAGGTATACGATCGTGCCTTCCAATCTGTGATAACCAATATGGCTGAAATTTCCAGTTTTGCTTCATACCCTCAATTCCTATTGCTATATTTACCAGGAGTGGTGAGTGATCAGACACTCCTCTAATCAAATATTCAACAGAGACAACCCTAGAAATGATTTTGTCATTTCCCAGCGCCAGATCTATTCTTGACAGACATCCCCTTCCTGGGATGGCCAAGGAATAAGCCCTGGTCCGGGGATTAAGCATTCGCCACTAATCTCTCCATCCAAATTCTTCCCCTAACTCACGAAACATAAGTGGTTTTCGAGTTCTTTTTAGGGGGGTCCATGCCTGTCCACCAGCGGGTCCCACAGAAGATTAAAGTCTCCCAGGCATAGCACTAATGCCTCTGGGTAAAAACTTGCAAATAGCATAGCTTCTTTAATTACACTTAATGTAGCAGGTGGTGGATTATATATACCTAAAATAACAAATGGTATATCATACACTTGAGCTCGTAAAAATACATATTGCCCTTCAGGGTCTACCTTTTTTTGAAAGCACTTCCATGGTACCGACCTATGGACAAGCAGTAAAACCCCCCTTGCATATGTTGAACAGCTCGAGTGTATTGACCCTTGGATCCAGAGTTTACACAATTGGTTTGTTGTATCTGGGATCATATGTGTCTCTTGCAGGCATATAATTTGCGCTTTAGTTTAATATATTTGTTATTACCTGAGATCTCTTCTGGGGGGTCCCTAGACCCCTAACATTCCACGATAGGAACCTACATTGTGTAGTCATCTTAGAGGTTTTTTTCTATATATAGCTGTAGGTTCACTTCCCAAAAGGGATCCCATATATCTAACCGTCTATGACATTTATCATGATAATACCCCATAGCAATGTACTCCTTATATTTTATACCAATATAATTATTGAGGTCTGTTGGGCACACCAGGACACAGCGATCTTCAAAAGTAACAAGAAAAAATATGAAAAAGAAAAAAAGAGAAAAAGAAAAAAAAAAATCACAAACAAAATTACCAAAAAAAAAATAATTGTTTTAAAAAATTGAATTGCTATCACAAGCGGCAAATAAACATGACTTAGGGAGGCCTATGTGATAGCATACTGCAGGTGACAGGTCCTCTTTATGGATACTTAGGAGGTTTAATAGACCCCAAATGTCTCCCCGGCCCTCTGCCTTAGTAGACAGAGAGAGTACAGACTGTACTCAATACATGGTTTACCTGACCACAGGCTGCCAGGATCTAACATAGTAGAAGCCAGAACTGCTCAGAGCAGAACGGTTCCAGGTTCACACTATGGAGAAGAGGACTGGGTGTCGGATCTCTCCCCCAGTAGCATCATATGTCACCCTGATACCTTTTATTGTGGTCCCTGACTCTCTAAAAGAGTGCGGGTTCACTTGGGTGGCCCTGTTATAGCCTTCCTGATCACTTCTACATTGTAGCCAGGAAAAAGCTGATCAAATTTAAAATATCCTCATGGCTGCTGCTGCAACGATAACCTTGTTTAACCCTTTTAGGGCCATGATGTGCAGTACATGTCATTAGTCAAGAAAGGGTTAATCCACAGTCCCACCATCTTCTTCCCTACCGGTTACTGTTGTGATGACCAGTCTCCCAAAACTACTTTACTTTTCTTGTCTGTCTTCAACTTGGCTTGTCACCACCCTGCTTGCCAAAGTCATCAAAGCACAGTGTAGGACCAGCATCTATGCCATCAGAATAAGACATAGCCACTGAAAGGAATGCTTGCTTATATTACAGGGCCAGATAGACTCCCAAATGTTAAAGGACTGTGGATTGAGGTACGTGTTAGTTTTTATTATCACACCCACCAGACAAATGAGGAACAATTTTATTTATTTTGAACTGCCTGCAGATAGGCTTTAATATATCAGCCAATCTGAAATTTCTGACATTAGCCTGTGTATGCATTTGACTCATACATCATCTCTATTCTGTGGTAAGTTTCAGGCAGACTTGCTGACATGGCTCGCAATGCTTCTACAACACCATGAAAATCAATACACCAAGTAATTATTGTAGATTAATTTGAATAACTTGAACACTGTGTTTAATGGTTACCAATAATAAGTCTGTCAATCAGAAACATGTGTCTGCCTAATCAACAAAGTGATTTCTAACTAGGTTTTAAAGATTAGCAAAAAGTTCTGTAAAATTACTGACTGATCTATGGAATGCATACTGTAAATACAGCAATTTATTTTGTAATATGTGCTTCAAAAAGAGCATATAACAAATGTTAAAGTTAGTCACACTTCAAATTTATCAGATTGTTTAAAGCGTTCTAGAATACTGCCCTCTCCCTTTCCAGTCTCCAATCCGAATGCCTCCCCTGTATTTTCTTTTTTAACCTTTACCATACCTCTTCCCTGTATGTGTTTTCCAACAATTTACAGCTTATTTTCCTCCTCCGGGTGGGAAGGGGGGCATTCTTCCAGGACAGAGTGGCACCCCACAGTCTATGCCATTGGTCCCTCCAACAATCCATACCAGACCCTTTGGGGGGGGCAACCAATGCAAAAAAAAAAAAGAATGGTTTAGTGTCCCCTACTCCCTACTTCTGAACCAAACCAGGCCCCAAACCAGGCCCCACATGCAGCTAACTCAGGGGGAGGGTGGAGGGGATTTTGATGTGCACAAGGTCCTTATGCCCAAAACCGTGGCCACATTGTTGTGGGAATGTGGGGAGCGGGCCTTATTAGAATCTGGAAGACACCTTTAATATAAGGGGACCCATGTATTTGTGCCCCCCCCCCTACAGGCACAAGTAAGGGATACATAGTACCCCTACACATTCAATAAAATAGTAATAAACAAACATTTAACAGGTCCTGTATTTAAAAAAATCTAGTGTTGTAAATCCATTCTCAATCACACTGTCCAGTGATGCAGATGCTCATCAATCATAATGAATGGCACCTCTGATTTCTGAAAGAAAAAAACGATTTGCTAAGACAGTGGCAGGTGCTGGCACCCGCATCCTTAACTACCACTGACAGGAAAGAAGCTGTCACATACAGTATAGTAGCAGCAGTACAGGTAAAAGTTGGGTGTTCGGACTAACATCTGAACAAAGTTTGGACTGAACACTGAGCTCATCAATACTTGGTAACTATTTAATTTCAGTTACATTTTAAAGCCTACTAACCATTTTTTCTTCAATTCATTTTTTGTTCAAAATTAACCTAAGATATAATTTTATAGATAAATACACTTTCAGACAAAAAAGCACTTTTTGCCTCCCTCAACCTAAAGTATCCTCTCCTTATGCATGCATACCTCCATCCCCCTGCCATGTTGCCGCTCCATGCAGTACCTACTTGCTTATGCCTAATTGGTCAGGGGTTCGTTCTACAGCAAGATAAAAACCCAAAGCATACCTCCAGGGTATGTCAGAACTACCATGGAAGAAAAGAACAAGACAGTTTACTTCAAAGCATGGAACATCCAGCACAATCTTATGACTTAAACCCCATGAAGCTAGTATGGGATGAACTGGAGGGGAAAAGGAAAACAAATCAACCTACAAATGAAACAAATATGTGAAAACCCTCCCAACAGTATTGGAAGGGATGTTAAAGAGATTAGCTTGTCATACATCTTTTCAATATCTGCTGATGTTTTAAATGCCCCTTCTCTATAATGCTTATAATTATATACTACAAATATATAAAACATTTCTATACAAATTACGTAGTTAGACTCTGCTTCCTGCTTTCGCTTAAATATTTTTTCATTAAGGTTTTACATAATGATTACAAAAGAATATAAGAGAAATTAACTAAATCTGTCATACCTTAGTACATTGTGAGTAAAATTCTTATATGGGTACAATGACAGAGTATAGTTAACAAGCACACATTTAATTCATTATATAGTAGTGATTGTATGGTGGAGGGTATTGTCCACCCTCCCACCCCTACTGGGAGCAAACTGTGTCATGGGGGGGGTGGAAACAATACGGCCATCCAAGTTGCCTTACAATAGTTTCAGTAGTAGTTTTATAGTGGTGCAATAAGTGCAGGCATTAAAACATTTTCAAACAAACAAAATAAAAAAAAATCAAGAATCAAAGAACTTAGTACTGTTGAGTGCATACATTCCACAATGGGTAGGGTGTATCAGGACTTTCAGTATCCAATCATAGGTCAATCACTTTTAGATTTAGGATTTATATACATTGCTGCTTTAGGCCATTGTGACCATGGTTGCCATATGGATTGGGTTTTGGAGTATTCACTCCTGCTAGATGCCACTCTGCTTCCTGCTTTGATGGGTTACTCTACCATTTCTCCTCCCAATTCAAACCTATAGGTTTGCGAACCCACTACAGTACTAACAATTCCCTCCATTCGGTTTGGTATTCCGGCTGTAAAAGCAGAAAGGCTAAGTAATTGCCATGAAATACAGAACTTCCTTTTGATGTTGATCATCAAAGCTCTGTATTCTATACAATACAAATGTATGTAAAAGAAATAGAAGTGTTTTTCATTATATTAATGTACCTTCAAGATGTAAAAAAAAAACTCACTATGTTATATTGTTTCTTAAAGAGGAAGTCATTTTTTTTTCTTTTTCGTTACCTGAAAAATAAAGGCATAATGTGCTAGTATGCATCGCATACTAGCACACACATTATGTGACACTTATCTCCAAACGAAGTCCTCGTCGTCCCAGCTGGAGGCCGCATCCATCTTCACCCATCTTCCTTCCGGGTCCGTGGTATCCGGCTGTGCTACAAGGGAGCCGCCAGTCTCAGGGCTCTGAAGTAACCGCACAGGCGGATGTTCCTTCAGAGCGCATGCGCCGATGACATCATCAGCGCAGTATACAGTAAATAATCTCCTAAACTGTGCACGTTTAGGAGATATTTACACTACCTATAAGTAAGCCTTATTATAGGCTTACCTATAGGTGCAAACACACAAGGAGGGTTTACAACCACCTTATAGTGTTATTAAATTCACAACAGTAAAATCAGTCTGTATATGCAGTAAAGTAGGCTTGTTATACTCACTGTGGAACCTAAGGGGTTAATCCTCCACATTGTGTAAAAGGGCTGTTTAATCCTGTCTTCTTTGGTCCTCCCCCCCTCCCTTATTCTTGATAGAACCCCCTCCCCAATCTATTTCCTCAAAGAACCTAGCCTTGGGTCACTTTGCACATGCTCAGTTTGGTGTGCATTGCTAGAGAGTTTTTTTTTTTTTTTTTTTCAGGAGGGTGCATATGATCAGCACAGGGCCAATCAGCACTGTCCATATGGAGGGTCAGGGGGTCATGCAGTCACATATTGTAGTCAAGAATGAAAACTCCTTTTAAAAGCTTTAACCAGACCCTTGAAGTCATAAGACTGCTATATACTGCTGATGAGAAAAGGTATTTAGCAGTTTATATTTACTTAAACAATTGCATTTCCATGTTCTGTGTACTGTGGGAGACCAGATATAGTGAACGCAGGGTCTGGGTTTAGTAACATTTTACCTTGTCATACTCAATAAAACATCTTATTGTTATATAAAAAAAATGTATTTTAAAATGAACACCATAATAAGAAAATATACTGTGTGCTCAATAAAAATACACTTTACTGTACCAGCAGGAATCGTTCACTGGTAATTCTGTATACCATATCAAGTTTTGTCAAATTTCTGTTACTTTCAAACACATATCCATTAATATTATTAAAAATGATGGTACACATACCAATTTTTAATTTACAATAGTGTCTTTGTGATACTAATTGTGTGAATAATGTTACAGGAAGCACTTGGACATCTTCAGTGGTCTACATGCATGTTCAGATATGTACTGCAGCGTTCTAAGAACCTAAAAATCCAGAATATTCTGTTATGCAAATGTAGACTTCTGATAGACAACCAAGCTCTGGCCTTCTTCCACCTGCCTTCAAAACTCGCTAATTGTCTGTGAGTGTAATGGGTGATCTTACTGACCATTAGTGAGATGTAGGAAAGTATTCTCTGAAACTACAAACAAAATGGCTATTATAATTTATGTACACACAAGGAAGCTCCCATTCACACCTCTCCGTATGTTTTTCTAGTAAAACAGAATGGGCCCTAAACAAGCCTATTTTGACCACTGCAACACATGCACATACATACTCCGCAGGGCACTGAATTTCAGGTATGTTATTCTCGAATGAATAGTAATGCACCCCAATTCACATATACAGTGCATCATTGTGCACTTTAATAATATGCAATAAATTTCAGAATTTACATGCGTTACTGCACACATAAAGGTGTAAATCCAGCATTAGGGCTGAGCTACTTCTTGGTAGCAAGCAAAAGAACCCTGGTTGACAAATTAATCAGATACACTCAGTAAATTACAAATTAAGGAACTGTCAAAAAGCAGAATTAAATCTATTGCTAACAAGTGATTAAAATATTACATGTAGTTTAGCTGCAAATGCTCCCAACACAACTTGCCATAAATCAATAGGTACTTGGATTTGTCTTTACAAAGTAATTTAAAGTTTGGTATTGTTTTACGATATGCTAGGCCTCCTGACTTTAATTGCAAAATAAATTGAGGAATTAATATCTGAATTGGGGTTTTATGGGTCCCCCTAGTAAAATTTTATTCTACCTCCGCATTCTATCTTAAAGTTTGGTGGTAATTTCTAATTAGGTTCTACAACAACTCATGTGGGATTGCCATGCTAATTTATTAAATGAGTCATTCAGATGAACTGATCTTTTAAACAACTTTAAAACCATGTTCTACATGCTTTTATGCACCAACGCACTAAAGAAAGTGCATAGGGGTTAACATCAAATTAAATGGTTTATTTGACCAGGAACAATTATAGGCTTTATAAAAAAAAAAAAAAAAGTGCATTATGCTAATCAATGTGATTAGATTTGGCTTTAGATTTTGCCGTGTTAAGAATTCAGATGAACAGTGAACATCTTGCATTATTAGATTTTGCCAACACGTTAAGCTTTTGTTTGGTGTGATATATACAGTATGAAAGAGAATATTTAACCTGTTATATAGTATTATGTGCTAACATATACAAATTATAATACATAATAATTTTCACCAGCTAATTTAAATTACTTTTTCACAGGAATGAAAAAGTAATTTAAATTAGCTGATTGTCAGTGGAGACCCCTTTAATTATGTAGCTAGCAATAAAACAGTGTCTCAATATGACTCATATCAGCCTTTATGCTGATATGGATATAATTCATATGAAAAATTAGTTTCAAAAATGTCATTTTTAGTTTAGGCAAATACTAAATTCATTATCAAAACTCTATTGACACCTAAGCTGACCATAAATCATTAAAACATTTTTTTGAGATTTGACCTTATACTGCACTGCCGTTGACTGACTCGACCTAATCCTGAAAAACAGTTTACAGTCTAACAAACTACCATAAGACACTCACACTAGTGCCAGTTTTAAGTGTAAGCCAATTAACTTACCAGAGTGTTTTGAGATTGTTAAGGGAAACAAGAATGCCTGAAGGAAACATGTATACATGTAGACATTATCTATGGTGAGGATTCTCTGACAACAGAACTATGGAAGATCAGTGATATATATATATATATATATATATATATATATATATATATATATATATATATATATTATTTTTTATTTTATTTTTTTAATGCAAGGGCAGCTTGTGATGAGAGATATGGAGCATTTTAATTAAAAAGCTGAAAAGATATGCCCCTGCAGGTACCTGCGATGTGGGATCAGTGTCACTTTAGTGTTTTTTGACATTTTTAACATGATGTACTAATGTGACCAAAACACATAACTGAACTAACATGCAGCCAACCCTTACTAAAGCTGGTCAAATTTGCACTTTGTTTGCATGGAATTTTTAATATCATCTCTCCTGGCTAAAGGGAGGGTACAGAAAACCATGATTTGCTCTCTAAATTTACAGCAATAGTTCATTTGAACACTTGATTTAAGCTTCAATGCAACAAAATCTCTTTCAATGTCTCAGGAAAGACGCATGCATGTGAACAGATACATGGTTCCTGTTTGCTATACATTAGTTCCTTGTGTCAGTGCCGTTTGAGCTATTACATTCCTGAAGCATCTGTGTATCTGTTCCTGTATTGCTTTTCTGTTGCTGACCTAATCTACTCCTGACATTGCCTGAAACGCTGCTTGCACCAACCCCTGGCTTGCCTTTGGACCATGCTTCTGCCTTACCCTCCTGCTCATCTGCCTTGCTGTTACTGACCCCAGCCTGACACCTCTTCTGCCTGCTGCCTGATCCTGATCTGCCCGGTAGTTGCTGATCTGGAACGTCTGACCTTGCCTTGTTTTTTTTTTCCCTGAAACTGATCCAGCCATAGCTCTGACTGACATCGGTTCCTGCTCTTCTGCTAGCCAGCCAAACTGCTCCTGCGTATCCTGATGCACATCAGAATTTTCCAGCAGAAGTTTTATCAGGCACTCGTGCTACTCTGTGTTTTGGCGTTCACTGTTACTTTACCAGGGCTCTTGAGCCAGAGCTAAAAGAGAGGCCTTTCTCTACACTTTGGGTTCCATCAGTGTGTTACATAATGCGTAAATGTATTGTTGATTCCCCAGCTTGTTCAATGAGTAGAGGCTGGGCTAACTGGGCTGGACTACAGAAAACAGTGGTAAAGCCATCAATTTAGTGTTAACTTCTTGAACCAATTCATTTGTTTTATTATAAATGTAATATGTATTAAAAAGTAATTACACCCAACCCCAATATTTTAGATTTAAATTGATTTTGGAGAGTATATTGCTTTACAGGTAATATTACTCTGCGTTCCTAACATCTCTGTTCTTGAAATCCGAGGTTTGTATACCTGCCATGACACATGGCCCCATTCTTCTCATGACTTGTTGACTGTTTTACATTACATAAAACAGTAGTTGTAGAAACATAGCTATCTGTTGTAGCAGAAAGTGGGTGGAGATTTTAAGATGGAGGAATACTGGGCCAGAGCTGGAAGATGTTACCACTGAAGTCCCAAAAAGCTCTTAGAAGTCAACATATGATTCAGCCCACCAGACTTCACCCATAATGCAAATTTCACTAAATGTTTCCACTCATCTGTAAATTCCTAAGTAGGAAAGACATTTCCAAAAAGCATATTTTTGTATTGGGATACTTTGTTAATAGGGTAAACCTACTGATACTAATAAAAATAACATTTTAGTAATTATCACTTATATAGGCAGTGAATTAAGCTGCAGTTTTGGTGCGTTGTTATACATGCTCATACCAGACTGGAGACCTACATCACTGTTTCCACAGACACCATTACCAGTATAAGAATCTGAACTCTTAGGGCTCTTTCACACAAGCGGACCGTTCAGATCTGCAAAAAAAAAAAAACGGACAGGCAGATCTGAACGGTCCCCCCATGCATCCCTATGGGGCATCGGATGTCAGCGGAGACATGTCCGCTGACATCCGATCCATCAAATCTGGACGAATGGAAACCCTATTTTCCATCCGTTCAGCGGATCGAATCGAATGAGAACGGACCGACGGTCCGTTCCCATCTGATTTCCCCCATAGAGATGCATGGGGAACTGACAGCTGTGTCTCCGCACACAGCGTGGAGACACAGCTTTCATCCTCCTGCTCAGCGGGAGATCAGCGGATCGATCGCCCGCTGAGAAAAAGGGACGGAGTGTGTGAAAGGGGCCTTACAGATATAGAGTTTGCACTTTTGTAGTGCATGAGCTTTTTTTTTTTTTTTTTTTGCTTTTAATTACTTCAGTATGAAATACAGTGTTTCTTTGGCATTATAGCAAATAATTAAGAGCAGTGATATAAAATCTTGAAACTATATAATTTGCAGAAAAAAAAAAAAGGGTCTAGCGTAGATAAGCTATGCCTTTTGATAGTCAGTGTACTAAAGAGTGCATCTAAAATCAAGGCAATAAAGTATTAGTGAACTGTCAACAAAGTCTTCAAATCAAATGCGACTCACATTTAGACTAGGAGTGCTAGAAACTGTAATTCATCCCAGCAACTAATTAATTATCATAGAGATTGCCTATTGATTGCTTGGTATGCACTCCGAGTGAGATGACCATGTTTCACATTGCACCAAAGTACTGATAGATAGGGAAAGCTTGGCAGCTCCGAATAGATTACCATACAAAACAGGATTCAAGCAGTTTTTAATAATTCTCAATTATAAAGTGTATATTTGATTCTGATTATTGTTCAGATAGAATTATACACATCAATACTTTAAGTAGTAATATTACATAAGAATTTTGACAAAGTATAACATTCTTTATTGCTACTTACAATGTTTCCATACTAACAAGGAATATCATTACACAGTATGTTTGTTAAAGCTGAACTGTAGCTTTTTTTAAACTTTACATACAGTGCCTTGCAAAAGTATTCACCCCTTTTTTCCATGTTTTGTTGCCTCACAACCAGGAATTAACATGGGTTATTTGAGGATTTGCATCATTTAATTTACAGAACATGCCCACAACTTTGAAGATGTTTTTTTTTTAATTGTGAAGCAAACAATAAAATAACAGAAAAAGTAAATGTGCATAACTATTCACCACCCTAAAGTCAATACTGTGTAGAGCCACCTTTTGCGGCAATCACAGCTAAAAGTCGCTTTGGATAAGTCTCTATGAGCCTGCCACATCTTACCACTGGGATTTTTGCCCATTCCTCCTTGCAAAACTGCTCCAGCTCCTTCAAGTTGGATGGTTTGCGCTTGTGAACAGCAATCTTTAGGTCTGACCACAGATTTTCTATTGGATTGAGGTCTGGGCTTTAACTAGGCCATTCCAACACATTTACATGTTTCCCCTTAAACTACTCAAGTGTTGCTTTAGCAGTGTGTTTGGAGCCATTGTCCTGCTGGTAGGTGAACCTCCATCCTAGCCTCAAATCACGTACAGAGTGGTACAGGTTTTGCTCAAGAATATCCCTGTATTTAGCACCACCCATCTTTCCCTCAACTCTGACCAGTTTCCCAGTCCCAGCTGCTGAAAAACATCGCCACAGCATGATGCTGCCATCACCATGTTTCACTGTGGGCATGGTGTTTTTTGGGTGATGTGATGTGTTGGGTTTGCGCCAGACATAGCGTTTTCTTTGCTGTCCGAAAAGTTAAATTTTAGTCTCACCAGACCAGAGCACCTTCCTCCATACATTTTGGGAGTCTCCCACATGGCTTTTTGCAAACACAAAACATGCCATTTTGTTTTTTGCTGAAAGTAATGGCTTTCTTCTGGCCACTCTGCCATAAAGCCCAACTCTATGGATCGTACGGTTTATTGTTGTCCTATGTACAGATATGCCAGTCTCTGCTGTGGAACTCTGCAGCTCCTCCAGGGTTACCTTCGGTCTCTGTGCTGCCTCTCTGATTAATGCCCTCCTTGCCTGGTCCGTGAGTTTTGGTGGGTGGCCGTCTCTTGGCAGGTTGGCTGTCGTGCCATGTTCTTTCCATTTGGTTATGATAGATTTGATGGTGTTCCTGGGGATCATCAAAGATTTGGATATTTTTATAACCTAACCCTGACTTGTACTTTTCAACAACATTGTCCCTTACTTGTTTGGAGAGTTCCTTGGTCTTCATGGCAGTGTTTGGTTAGTGGTGCCTCTTGCTTAGGTGTTGCAGCCTCTGGGGCCTTCAAAAAAGGTGTGTATATGTAATGACAGATCATGTGTCACATTCCTGATGATGTCCACCTGTGTGCAATCCGATTGCACACAGGTGGACATCATTTCACTAATTATGTGACTTCTGAAGTAAATTGGTTGCACCAGAGCTTTTTATTGGCTTAATTACAAAGGGAGTGAATACACACGCACATGACAATTTTCTGTTTTCTATTTCTAAAAAATTGTTTTATGTATATATTTTTCTCATTTCACTTCACCAACTTCAGACTATTCTGTTCTGATCCATCACATAAAATTCAGATTGAAAAAACACTGAACTTAAGGCTGTAATGTAACAAAATAGGTAAAAAGTCAAGGGGGTGAATAATTTTGTAAGGCACTGTAGAACGTTTGGGCCAGCTTGGCCCAAACAAACTATAGGGTTGATTTACTAAATGCAAATCCACTGTGCACTACAAGAGCACTTAGTGGTCCGAGGGGGGCATGCAAGGAAAATAAAAAACAGCATTTTTGCTTGCACATAATTGGATGATAGAAATCATCAGAGCTTCCCCTCATTTCAGATCTTCCCTTCAGATCTACAGCGACTGTACTTCCAAGTGCACCCAATGTCCCTCAGTAACATGTGAGGACACTGGATGTGCACTATAAACTGTAAGTAGCTGAGGATACATACAGCATACCACTCTGTGTTCTGGGTTCGAGCCAAGACTTCCTGTCTCATTACCAGAACACAGTAGAGTCTATCTGATTGGCACTCAGCCATTCAGCGAAAGTGATGTATTCTAGCAATGAATACATAACTTCCTTCATCATAAACAGCTACACACTGCTTTGTTTACTTTTCTCAGGCACTCAACAAGTTTGCATGGCATCTAGCACTGAGCAGCCAGAGTGCACACCTGAGCCAATCTCCTTGGCATAAGGGGTATAACACCACTGACTCCCAGAGTGTAAGTGCACTGCTGTGGGGTCCACTGACATGAACAAGATTTTTTTTTTTTTTTTGCGATTTTATCCTTTGAGGCTCATGCGTTGGCACCTATGTTCATTCCCTTCATTTTTCCCAATTTTAATTTTTTTTCTCTTTTTTCCTGCTTTATCACTCGCATTATATGTGGCATGTTTAAATTATTCATGGCATTTCATATCATAAATATTTGCGTTGTGTATTTGTGTTCATTTATGCTCATAGGTGATTCGCATTTGTATGTGAAATGCTTTTATGTGCTTATCAAGACACGTGGGGAACTGATCACCTGTGATAGGTGGGGGTGGCTCCTATTTAAGAAGTATGGATTCAGTATTACCCTAAGTTTTGAAGAAGCAAGTTGTCATTGTGAAACGCGTCAACCTTTCCATGATCGGTGTCCTTGTCCTAGTGACAGTTTTATACATGTTTCAATAAATCTAAATCAACAAGCCAGGGAGAGCACCCAGTCCCACCTGTCCTCGGGATTACACCTCTCACCTGGAGCAGCAAATTGGCCTCTCTGTTTTCCCATCATGGACAAGATGCTGGCTCCCAGCAATGTTATAAAGAAGCTTTGTCCCACATACAAGCAATGGTTTGGGGTAATTAAAAATCAACTGTTTAGGTACCAAACAAGATAAAAACATTTAAAAGGAATAGAAAAATGAGGACAGGGCCTTTAAGATAAACCAACAATGTTTTCAAAGATACCAAACTGCCAACATTATATAAAAAACACGTAACTAGAATTTTCTACAAACAACTTCAAATGCTTTGAAGAGCAACCCAAGGGCCTCAACATTCTGGGAGCTCTAACATGCAATCAAGCACTTCTTAGAGATGTGGAGAGTTGTACTTGTTTCTGCACTGCCCCATTTGCCAACAAGCCTGCCTGTCACAGCAATAGAAGGCAGAGAGGGGGAGAATAAGTCCATGACATCACTAAGAAGTGTAGCAATATCATTCTAGGTTTTCACTGTTTTTACCTAAGAGCAGACACTTCTAGGTGCCTCGTTGTAATCATTTTGACAATTTAAAAGCTTTATAAAAAAAATAGGCATTAGGGTGAATCCTGCATGGTATCACATGAACACATCTACAAGACACAGTTATTCTCTTTGTAGCTATGTAAAATATTTCATGCCACTGAAGCTTTTTTGGACAATTATACAAATGACCAAGCTATACAAGACAAAATAAATTAGAACCGACTATAAAAGTCAGCAGCTACTGTATATAAAATAATATATCCAGGTAAGTTTTGAGCAATCAGACAAAGAACAAGTTTGTACATACAACAAAGTGCAAGGTTAGGAATGAAAAAGCCTAGAGTCAGTTGACACAAACACGTTTTCATAAGAAATATTTGTATTCTCCTACATGATATGCTTCTAGCCATTTCCAAGCAGAACATTACCTCCAAACAAGATGGAATAGGTGCACATTATGATACTGAAAGAACTAGCAACACATCTGAACATTGCATTTCCAGAAGCAAAGGTGTTATAAGATTAAGCTGAAACATGACACATCATATTAGGTTTTATTGGAATCTCTTGTTGAATCAGATATTCTGTGTGTTTAGCTCACTACTTGAAATATTCCAACTTATGACTTGGAAAGCAGCATGCACAGAAAAAAAAAAGGGATAGCCAAAACAATATCTTATTTTGCAGAGACTTTAGATGTCACCTTCTGTTTCTTTGGCACCTGGAAATGTTATAAATAGAGCAATGGAAAATATATTCTCTGCAATAAATTAAACACTGTTTTTTTTCCACAAAGCAGCAACAGACATACTAAGTTACGCAATCAGGTGCCTATTTCTTTTGTTTAAGTTCTGTAATTAGTTTGTCTCAGGGACAACCACTGCCTCTGGGAAAGATTTCACCCAGAGGCGCTGAAGATTCCAGTGAAATATTAGTAATGTAGAAGCCTGCAGGGGGAACCATAGCACAAAATAGGGGAAGTAGGTGTCCAACACACCTGGTAGTGTTGGATGCTAAAGATTTTTCAATTGGTGTAGAAGATCATATTCACCATTGGGGAGGGGTAGTATACTCTTAAGCCCCATACACACGTACCGATTGTCGGCCGTAAATATTCGGCCAACAACCGATCGGCCGATTGTAGGCTTGTTAGTATGATGCTTCCGACAGCCGACAGCGCATTTTCCGCCGAACAGAATCTGTCGTGCAGGCATTAAAATTTTTGTTGGCCAACACCAGAACGGCCGATTGTTCGCCAGTCAGTACAGATTTCGGCCAACAGACAGCAGATTAGCAAGACTGGGCATGCTCAGAAAAGAAAAAAGACAAGGAAAGTTAACCATCACATGACATCACTTCTGCAGTCGGCTGTTGTTGGCCGACAAAATTCGTGTGCAGTCTTTTACAGTTTTCAACAGACACGACAGCCCTGGACAAAAGACTGCCGATCGTTCGGCCGACGATCAGTACGTGTGTACGGGGCTTTAAGGGCCATACACACTATAAGATTTTCTGAAGACTTTTCCCTTCAGATTTACCTTTTCTATGTAGTGCAAGGGCCTGCCAGATTGCATACAAATTGAAAGTGTTTAGGTTTAACCTCATATTATATGGTTCTGGTAAATCTAAAGGAAAAAGTCTTCAGAAAATCTTATAGTGTGTATGGACTATTAGGCCACTTAGGCAGGTTGGCTTTTCTAACTAAAAAAAAGGTGTTAAAAAAAACTGGGGTGTCCAACCTTTTGACCTTCCTGATCCACATTAGATGAAAAGGAATTGTCTTGGGCCACACATAAAATACACTAACAACAGGAATAGCTGATGAGCAGAAAAAGTCGGCAGATCACAAGTTAGCGATCACTGATATAGAGGATGACCTATCGGGGTAATAAAACTTCCTTTTTTTGCAATATTTCATATTATAAAAGTAATAGAGGGCAACATATACAAACATTTTTGACATGGCTTTTGATAAACGCATGCATCAGTATCTGGTTCGCTGGATGTAGTGGCAATTCGCAAATAACTCTCAAGGTGCTCATCAGATATTTTTTAATTAATTTTGCCCTTTGTGTGCTTCATCCTTGAAAATAGTTACTCCCAGATATAGGTGCTGCCAAAAACTAAATCAAAGTGTGATTGTGAAGAATGGGATATTTTTCTTTGGGAACATAAAACTTATAAAAGTCCAGTAAAGAGACACTGTCAAATTTATTCTTTAGCCACATGTGTTCACTAAATGTAAATGCATTTTTACAATGAAATAGGCAAAACATTTACATTTTTAAGTTTACCATTTTGTGTTAGAATGTTGGACCACCCCTGCTGTAAACATTTCAGCTTTAATCATTTTTTGTTGCAGTTCCAAAGTAGAGCAAGAGCTATTAAAGTAACATACACCACTTATACAACATTCATGTTTACAGTGACATACTGTATTTCTTTGAGTTTCTCTTATACATGCTTCAAAAGGCTTGCCTGAATTACATGTGCATTGTTTAGGAATAGGTAAGCACAGCCAACATATTTTTTAAAATGATACTATAATGTGGTTGTAAAGCTGAAGGTTTTTTTTTTCACCTTCATGCATTCTATACATGAAGGTGAAAAAAAACCTTCTGTGTGCAGCATCCCCCTCAGCGACCCCGATACTTACCTGAGCCCCATCTCGATCCAGCAATGTGCACAAGAGCAGTGGCTCTCCTGGGTCTCTCCATGCTCATTGGCTGAGACAGCAGCTGGAGCTATTGGCTTCCACTTCTGGCAATCACAGACAGTAAGGAGGGAGCAGGGCCGAGCTGCACTCTGTGTCTTATGGACACACAGTGGTGGCTAGGGAGTGAGCCCACACAAATACCCCCATAGCAAGTGGCATGATGTGGGGGAAATCGGCAAAGAAGAGGAAACCAGAAGCGGGACTCGAGAATAGGAGGATCGGGGCTCCTGTTTGCAAAATCCCTGCACAGAGCAGGTAAGTAGAACATGTAAAGGGAGTCTTTAATATCCCTTTAAACATTTCATTTTGCAATGGCTTTATATAGTTGAGATTGCCAGCGGACACATAATAAACAAAAGATCCCCCATCCTATCTAAAAATTTTACAGTATAGTTAACATGCAGTTTCTGGATATTACTTCAACCTGTTGTAATAGGATCTGAGCTGTGTGGCTTTCTTTTCATGTTCTGTTCTGTCTGTAGAATGTAAGGAGTCTAAGGGTCCATGTACACGGGACGCTGGAAATGTCAGTTTAGGAGCAGTTGGGCGTTTTTTTCAGAAGCCCCTGAACCCATCTACATTTTATCTTATCTGTCCATGTACACCAGGTCGTTTACAGTCATTTGCAGGCAGTTGCGTTCAGGGACTTTTTTTAGAACGCAATTATTTGCGTTCGAATGTGTGTTTCCCGGCGTTTCAAACGCACAAACGCGTCCGAACGCATCTGAACGCGATGACCCGCGTTTAGTGTTCGCGTTTTTCCATTTTAAAGGGGAATCATTTTTTTTACCTCTAGGAACGGTTCTAAACGCAAACGCCCGCAAACGCCGCTAAACGCGGGTACAAACGCGACCGAACGGACGTTTCAAACGTCCTAAAAATTCCAGCATTCAAAGGGACTTTTAACAACGTCCCGTGTACAAGGAGCCTAAAATTTACAGAATATCTGTCCTATAAAGTAAAAATGCAGAAACTTTGGTCTTCCAAAAGTCCCTGGAATTCATAAAGACTGGCACAGAAAAATCCACTTTTACATATGGTGTATTAAAGGCTACACAATGTAAAAGTGTTACATTGAATAATGTGAAAGTGATGAATTTTAGAACTACTTGAATTTGGTGCACAAGTCGCTGTCGGAACCAAAAATGTTGCAAATGCTTCATGAATTTGGCGCTGTACATTAACAAGCAGGATTAATGCCAGAAAAGTGGCGCAGCAGCTTTATTGAATTCCCCCCGTTGTTCCTAAGACGTGCCCTATTGGTATCTTACATTTCAATATGCAGCCTCAGCATCTCTGTATAGCAAAAAATGTGTTTTTTTTTAGCTTTAAATGGAGTAAGGAATGGCTATAACCCCTGTCAGTTTTTTTTTATTTTTTTGCAGTATCCTGTTGGGATTATTTCCTTTCAATGTCTTTTCCAGAGGTGACCTAGATAGCAGTAAAAACCGGCCAGGGGTTCTAATTCTTCCAATACTCCGTACAACTCCAATAATTGTTAGGTTTACATTTTTTTTATGTATTATGCTTAGTGTGTGTTGTGAAGTGTGAAACATTTGTGATTGAAAAATATTGATACAAATTTAATAGAAATAATTATTTTAAGACTTATTAGTAATGGCAATAGGGCACAGCATGACTCTTGTTTGGAAAATTTGCATAAAAATGTCGTTTGTACATCTTGCAACATCATAAAACAGTTTACTATTTTGTAAAAAGCTACAGGAGTTGCTATCTTGAACAAACATCTGTGGCTGTGGTAATGTCACTGCACATTTCTAGGACAGTACACGCAGAGTCAGACGTACATAGACACTTCAAATATCTGTGCTCTGCCTGCTGTCACATTTTAATCTCTTATAGGCAGCGATACCGGTTTCTTTATGCATGGAAAACACTCTTTGTGGATTAGTTTTAAGAAAAATAGGGAAAAGGTGAAAACAAGGTCTAGGAACTCAAGCACTCAACTTTATCAGTGTATACAAAGTAAGAGTATATATAGATTCACAGTGTAAAGAGCATTTTCGCCTCTTTATGCTACTTTTAACTCTATGTAAAAATCTACACCTGTATAGCCATACCTGTCAGGTTTACCCAACCTGTGCAAAAGCAGGCAGATCAGAATATTGGGGGTCAGGAGTCAAGGAGAAAATGTCTGAGAAGGATTCTTAGTTCATATAGTGATGGGAATGGCCCAGGGTAAAAAAAGGCCCATATAGGAGCTGATCCCATCTTATGTCTATTTTCATAAATTACATTGTTAGCGCTGAAAACTGAGTAGGTGGAGTCCACGGTCTCAAACACACTTAAAGAGGAAGTAAACCCTCCTCTGACACTTTTACCTATAGGTAAGCCTATAATAAGGCTTACCTATAGGTACTGTAAATATCTCCTAAACATGTACAGTTTAGGAGATATTTACCTTACATGCAGCCAGTGACGTCACTGGCGCATGCGCTCTGAAGGAACGGCCGCTGGTGCCATTTCTCCAGAGCCCCGTGCCGTGACTGTCGGCTCCCCGCAATCAGATGGCCGGATGCCGCGATCCCGGAAGACGGGCAACTGGACATGTCGCCCGTCATACAGGTGAGCGGGCGGTACGGCGGGGGCTCGTTCTAAGGTAAGTATTTCATTATGAGCTAGTATGCGATGCATACTAGCTCATTATGTGTTTCTCTTACAGGTTGCAAAAAAAAAAATAATAATATGTGTTTACAACCTCTTTAATGACTAGATTATAGAAAGATGCTCCACTGGCAGTAAACTCTTTGTTTCCTTTTAAAGGTTAATTTTTAAAGCTGCTATTGAACTGGTTAGAAATTTGACTTATGATACACCACAAAAACATTCATAAAAAAAGTACAGTATATTTGTCAGTTTATCCATATGGAATTTTAAAAATGTTTCTCCAAAGAGTAGATTTACAGCTTGAAGCCTATGCATACATGTACTGGAATTGCAACAGTTATTGATTCACAAGAGAACTTCTTGCTATTTTCAAGTACGGTATATTTCAATGCTAGATAAACATGCACAAAATTATACCGTCAACATGTTTGTAAACCTTTTCATTCCATCTTCAGCTAGTCTTCAAGCATCATATTTTAAAGGTTTAAGAGATATTTGACATATGTAGAGTATTGTGGGTTACTGCATATTACTTACTTAATCATACCATGAATGAACCAGGCTTGCTATACTGACATAACAAAAAAACATTTAAAAGCAAACAGTAAATAAACATTAAAGCCACTTTGGAGTAATTCATCCTCAAAATCTGCAATGCTTAGGGCATTTCAGGATGTTGGGTGAGTAGCATGCATAGTCTAGCTCTCCGCTCCAACGCCACCATTGAAAGCAGCAGGCAGGCACGGAACAAATTTTCTAAAGAGCGCATAGGCAGGTATAAGACCATCAAAGGCCCAAAGGTTCCGATACATCCAACACCAAAGATGGACAGCCTCTCTTTGAAGAGGATTCTTCAAGGCCAATCACTAGAGATACTGCTAAGAGGCTCCCAAGATGGTGCAGACACAGAAGCCCTTGCCTGCTTTAGGGGATTGTAATTAAAACCTTGTGCATAGCACAGTGGGACTCACTTTTATCACAGGTCGATTCCTGCAGATAAGTGTCCAGAATGGAACAGGACTCCCAAAGAGGAATTGACAGCCCAGATAAGGATGCAGCGGGATTTGGATGCTGGGTTGCGAGAACCCTCCTTGACGGTTGGAATGGGCCAGGCTTGTGTACAGATGGAGCGGGCAGTACATACAGTCCATAGATGTGCAATTATTATCTGATGAAGGGGCTGGACACTCACAATCAGCACCGATGTAAGTACCAGTATGTTCCTAGGCAGAGCAGAAGGACCCTTCAATGTTACCTAAACTGCAAAGAGATTTACGTTCCTTACAAAGACAGATGTACATCCAGGAACCTCTGTAATTGCTGAAGAAGATAGTTTTATATTGCCAGATGAGGAAAATGAGGAGGGCTATGTCTTCTGGAGAGACTATAAAAAACATATTTAAACTAAAAAGGATTTTTAGGTGATAATTCATGAGGTTGGAGAGATGTCATTCTGAGATCACTGTACTTCGTACAGATTTGAAGCACTGGGAACAGTGGAAACAACGGAAGTGAACAAGAAAAATCAGATTACTGCACACTCCCACTATACAATTCTGGCTTTATTCAATCTTCATAAAAACAACAAAATGAGCTTACAGGTAAGGGAGGTACAAGTAGATTGGCACGTTTCACACAACAAATGTGCTTTATCAAAGTCATATAGAGAGCAATCACAACACATTCATCTATGTGTAAGTAAAATCACATGTTGATACAAGTGTGTTCAATCAAGTAAAGACCTTCAGTCTATTAGACAAGATTTACATAAACTTCAAACTCAGATGAGTGCCCAATGTACTGCCATACACTGAGGTGTGCCAGAAGCTACCTCAGATGAAGATCTTACCCAGATTTTGAAAGAAACTTTTAATAATATTATGGGGAAACCCTTTTTTTATTGCAAAGTACTTGATTGAGCTAGTCGATCTCCAGTCCCCCTTTCTAGAACTCATGATGTGATCTGTAGGGCTAATCATTACACCATTAAAGAGAAGATGATATCTAAAGCACAAGATATGTGTCGTGTAGTATTTGGTGGAGCTGAGATCCAGCAGTTTTAGGATTTCTCTTTGATTGCTCTAGAAAATCGCAGGGTGCTTCAGCTACTCTTTATGCTACTTAGTAATAACAATATATCCTATCGGGGATAAGATAGGGAATTTTCTTATATTCTTACAGCTAAATTATATAGTAAATCAGCATCTCTCCAGTATCCTGATGATTTCCCAAGTTTTTGCGAGACCCTAGACATTGTGTACCCTAAACTGCAAGGCTGGAAAAGTCTCCCCAATGTGTCCCCTGCTTCCAAATTATGGCAGAAATTTCCACCACAGAAATGCTCTAAAAGCAACCCTAGGATAGGGATAGGGTTAGAAGGATCTCAGACATGTCCACCTGGAGTGTAGGAGGCTTTTTTTTTTTTTTTTTTAGCCTGTCAATTACTTTTTAGGTGAAGTCGCTGGCATATGAACAAGAGTTTAGGTGAATTTGTTTATTTTTGTTTCCTTCATGTGGTGTCTCAGAGAAATTTTTGTGGTTTCCCAACACAAGTTGTTGATGACAGCCTCTACCTAACCGAATCGGACCAAAAGATGCACAGGAACCTGTTTCAATGTGAACTGCTGCCGCCCTAGAGCTGTGTGAACCGGCTCAATGGAGAGCCAGTCACACTCTCCTGTCATGTGAATTGGATGTGGGGAAAACCCGCATCCAATTGGCAAATGTGTTAAGGGAGCCTTACTGGATTTTTTTTTTATTTTTGCAAAATCTCGCTATCCTGTCCTGGACAACAGATGGCATCAACGATCAGCAAAATGCAAGTAGTAATCTCCTGGCTTCTATGTGTTGTTCTTCTGTGCAGGTTGTTGGGGGACGGAATCAGCGGGACAAGGGAACCTACATAGGTAGATTAAATAGATATTTTTATGTGCTATGATTAAATGTTTCTCATAAGAGTATTTCCTATAATATTAAAGGGCTTAATTCTAATGTTAAAGAGCACCTCCTTGCCCAAGGACTTAAGCAAGCACATCAAGAAATGAGAAACTAATTTTAGGGCAGGAAATAATTTTAAATTTCAAGACATTACCCACATATTTATACAGCTTGTCTAGCAAGAAGACAAAGGAAGGGGTTGCAATACTACTAGGGTACTTTTGTCCCTTTAAACACACTGCAATAATAGCAGATAAGGATAGCCATTTTTTGATCTTACAGCAAATGTGAGGTATGTCCTCTGTTATTCTCTGTAATGTTTATGCTCCTAATGCAAATCAATGTTAATATGCCCTTTTTGGCTATACATGTTTGACTTGGTCTTAAACTTATATCACTTCCAAGAGTACAAGTGCTATCTCAACCCACCTGTCAACTCATTAACCACTTCTGGGCCGGGCCTTTTTATGATGCTCGCTGTGTACAAGTTAAAATCATTTTTTTTTTTGCTGGAAAATTACTTAGAACCCCCAAAAATTATATATTTGTTTATTAGCAGAGACCCTAGAGAATAAAATGGAGATCGTTGCAATATTTTTTATTACACCGTATTATTTTTTTGGAAAAAAAATCAGTTTTTAAAATTGAAAGAATAAGAAAACAGTAAAGTTAGCCCAATTTTTTTCTATAATGTGAAAGATAATGTTACGCCGAGTAAATAGATACCCAACATGTCATGCTTCAAAATTGCACATGCTCGTGGAATGGCGACAAACATTGGTACTTAAAAATCCCCATAGGTGACCAGGTTAGAGTTACAGAGAGCTCAAAATTATTGCTCTCGCTCTAGCGATTGCGGTGATACCTCACATTTGTGTTTTGAACAGCGTTTACATATGTGGGTCGCTTCTGTGCACGAGCGGGGACAGGACGCTTACATTATTTTTTCCTATTTATTTTACCTTTTATTTTTTTATTTTTACACTGTTTTTTATAAAAAAAATTGTGATCTTGTCCCTGGAAGCAATTACCAGTCTGGAGCCCCCCCCCAAGCAGTCTTCCCACTCATCCCTATCCAAGTTAGGTATGTCTAAGGACCACTGTTGCCAAAGACGCTCCAATGCAGGGGAGTCCGTTGCCAACAGGGTAACGTAGAGGGCAGAGAGTGATTTAGGTAGTTCAGCCTGGGCCAACACAGGCTGAGCCAGACGGTCAGTCTGCAGAACCGGGATGACCGGGAATGGAGCTTTAATCGCATGGCGCAGGCGCAATTGTAGGTAACGGAATCCTATCCAACCGGGTAGGGCAAATTACCCTTTCAGATCCGGAAGCGTACAAAGCGTGCCCAGGGGCATAACATCCTTCAGGCGCTGAATGCCACATCGGGCCCACACCTGCGGGTCAGGAAGCAACCGCAGGTGGAGCAGCGACGGGTTACCCCAAAGGGGCTCTTAGGGAGACCAGGTGTTAGGCTGGAGAAAGCGTGCCCTGGCCACCTTCCAAATCCGCAGAGTAGTTCTAGTGGGAAGGGGAAGGGATGGATATGACTGAACCTCTTTAATGTGAGATCTGGGGTCAAAAAGACACACATCTACACTAAAAAAAGAAAAAAGGCATTTTTTTTCATGATGAAAAAAAGTGGGCTCCTTAAATCCAGTGATAGGAAGCGACGTATGGCGTCGCTTCGGTCCTCCAAAGCTACAGAGTTGAATGAGGGCCATCTTGCCCTCACTCGACTTCATGCCTGAGAGGAGAGCAAACTGGATCATTTTCCCCGCTACCGGTGGGTCCGGTAAGCGGGGAAAAAAAACAGGAAGTGGCGGGGGACACACCTCTCCCACTGCCCATAAGGGTGACCCTGCGGCAAATCCACCACTGGGACCACCCTTCTGATAAAGCGGACCGCCCGCCATTTAAAAAAATACCGGGGTTATGGCAGCTATCTGATACCATAACCCCGGTATTTAACAACAAAGTATTGACGTAAGTACATGGTGGGCGGTCCGTAAGTGGTTAAACATTTTTCATTTTATGATGTGTGCATTACTACTTCTATTTCACTCCACAAGAAATTCACACCAGAACGTTTTAGTTACTCTTCTGCTGCTTTGATTAATCTCTAAGGGCAGGTCCACGACAGATGTGATTGGACTGCATTGGGCAGCTTCTCTAACACCGTTCCATTGCATGGACAAGGCAAAATACCTTATCTCCTATGTACCTGGTTCACACCACTGCGTTGCGGTGATGTGCAGGCAAAATGCGCTGAAAAAAAAACCCTGCATGCAATACTTTTCTTTAGCACAGCACAGTGCGTGTGATCTCACCCAGATCGCACTACACACCAGCCAATGTAGCAGTTGGTGTGAACCAGCTCTAGTTCTGATATAGGCTCATTTATGTGGTCTGACCATGCTCCGATTGACATGATATTCTGTCCGAAACCTCCAACTTCTAGATGATGCCACTGGATACTTAAAGTATTTTGCGGGGCAATGGGCAATCCCACTTCTTTTTAAAACTGGTGGGAAGCACATTCTAACACTGAACAAAATGTTAGAACTTAGGACTCAATTAAAGCAGCTGGCTTTTCACAGAGTGGCAAAACAGCTGGCATCAAATAAACAAAAATATTATGAGTGGGGTAATAAGGCCTGAACATTTTGTCCCACAGGTTAAGAGATAACAGTGTCTAAATCTATGCAGGACGTAACATCACAGGAAGTAACATCCCCAAATTGGAATGTCAGGATGTGGCATTTTAAAATATTTCAGTTACACTTGAATTGAAATGGCTGATGCCTTACCAGGTAGAAAATCCCCAGGTCCAAATGGGCTTACATATTTTTATTTCAAAGAATTTTCAATCCATTCTTGGACCACATTTATGTACTCTTTACAATGATTTCCTTCAAGGACAAGCCATGCCATCCTCTATGACACATTCGTATATCACAGTTATCCCCATGAAGAGGGAAGGATATTTCAAACTGTGACAATTTTCCAACGGTAGCTTTGTTGAATTCCATTCTTAAGAGTTTATAGCAAGATTTTAGGAACAGGCTATAATGGTCATATTAGCTCTACACTATATTGTCAAAAGTATTGGAACGCCTGCTTTACATGCACATGAAATTTAATGGTATCCCAGTCTTAGTCTGTAGGGTTCAATAGTCAGTTGGCCCATAACAGGTTATTTAATATTCAGTTTGCCTATAACAGCTTCAACCCCTCTGGGAAGGCTGTCCACAAGGTTTAGGGGTGTGTCCATGGGAATGTTTGACCATTCTTCCAGAAGCGCATGTGTGCAATCAGGCACTGATGTTGGATGAGAAGGCATGGTTGAGCGAGTTTGGGGTGAAGGAACTTGACTGGCCTGCACAGAGTCCTGACCTCAACCTGATAGAACATCTTTGGGATGAATTAGCGCGGAGACTGTGAGCCAGGCCTTCTTGTCCAACATAAGTGTCTGACCTCACAAATGCGCTTCTGGAAGACTGGTCAAACATTGTCATAGACACACTCCTAAACCTTGTGGACAGCCTTCCCAAACAATTGGCCAAACGTCAGCTGCATTTAATCAGATACAGCCACTGTATGGGCATTCAGATAGGCCAGACAGAGCCAGCTGTAAAAAAAACAACAGCTTGGCAGGAAATGTATCTATCCGTGCTGTATAGCATGGATCAAGGAATCTGGTAGAGAAGTCTTTATGTGTAAGGCCAGCTTAGGTATTTCAGTTCCATATTAATTATCCAAATGTAGCTCAGCCCCTGGGAGCCCAGCAAGAATGGCAACCTGTCAGCCTTCTAATATCTAATGTAAACATAGATCAAGAGGACAGGAGAGAGAATGGCAAGACTTGACCTAAACAAGTTCACTGCTTCTTTTTTTAAATTTGAGGATGAATACTCCCAAAATACCTACAGCTACATAGGTAAGTAAGGGCTTATTTTAAAGCTTACTTCCTGCTTGTTAAGAGTATATAAATAGTTGAATGCCCATACCATGGCTACAGTTCCTCCTTTAAAACACAAATCAAATTGTATCAGCACTTCTTCTATGTGTAACAAATTCAATCTGCTCATATGCTTGAAACATCAACATCCAGTCATGTGCAAATGTTTCTTGCAGCAGCATATATATATTTTTTTATTAGACAGCCTTCATTGCCAACACTCCATAACAATAAATGTAAATAGCCCATATCTCTATAGTACATACAGTACTGTGCAAAGGTTTTAGGCAGGTGTGAAAAGTGTGACAAATGCTGTAAATTAAGAATGCTTTTAGAAATGGAAGTGTTCAGCTTCAGCTTGTTCATCTTCAGCACAAAGAAGAACAAAGAGTCCTGGAAGTGATGGTTTGGCCCCCCACAGACCTCTGATCTCAAGATCATCCAGGCTGTCTGGGATTACATGAAAAGACAAAAGGATTTGAGGCAGGCTATATCCACAGAATATCCGTGGTTAGTGTTCCAAGATGTTTAGAACAGTCTACCTGCTGAGTTCCTTCAAAAACTGTGTGCAGGATTGCCTAGAAGAAATGATGCATGATACTGTTCTATAGGCAAAGGGTGGTCACACCAAATATTGATTTGATTTCCATTTCTCTTCTGTTCATTTATTTTCCATTTTGTTAATTAATAAAAAGAAATAACTAACACTTCTCTTTCGGAAAACATGTTTGATTTACAGCATTTTTTCACACCTGCTTAGAGCTTTTGCACAGTACTGTATGTAGTTAAAGGTCCAGTTTCTGTAATGGCACTTTTCCACTGCAAGTACCGGCTCGGCTCTGCTTGGCCCTGCTTGGCCCGGTTTTCTTTTCCACTGCTGGTACCGCATGGTATGGTGTTGGAATGGTTCGGTACGGTACGGTATGGTTTGCTTTTCCACTAAAGTAGTACTAAAGTTAAGTGGGTGGGATAACAACGATTCTCTGACCAATCAGTGACTAGTAGTGACTGCATGCAAAGGATTGCGGGATATGGTACCTCTTGGAACCACAATCGAGGTGGTACTGTTTTTGAGATCCGTACCATTCGGTTCCATGCAGTGGAAAAGCTCCGCCGTACCGTACCATTCCTACACCGTACCATGCGGTACCAGCAGTGGAAAAGCACAAAAGCTAGCCGAACCGTTCGGTTCCATGCAGTGGAAAAGCGCCATAACTGAACTCCTTCGGCACCATCCACTACATAATATTGATTCATACCACAGCTCAGTAGAACAAATCAAATGGTGCTCTCAAGTCATGGGAATGTTAGACGTGGAGCCTACCACAATAGCACTAGTAGCCTGATATTGAGCTGCCACAGAGTACTGATGATGAACAGACTATATGAAGTGACGCATTTCTATTTTTTTTACTTGGTACTGAAAGCTGTCTAATAATAAATACTATATTCTGCTGCGAGACATGATGTCACAAGACTGGATGTTGATATTTTAAGCATATGAGCAGAATGAATGTTACATATAGATTATTTGCTGATAAAGTTTGTTACAAATAAAAAGTGGTACCTTTATGGTGAACGGAAGTGCACTTTTTGGAACTATTGACTGTGGGCTACCAAAAATTACCTTGATCATGCACTTGCGCAGTATTAAAATACTTCAGTAACAAGTAGGCTATATAACAGATGCTTTGGATATATATTCTAAAACCAAAAGGTAATTCACAAATGCAGATTCGGTAACCTACGGTAATAAAACACCCACTGGGAGACTCCACATCATTACTCCACAGAGTATATTACCTCATTTTCATTGTATACTCACAGACTTCCTGCATCCTAATACCTCCAGCAATGCAAATTAAACATAGAAAGTTTACATTATAAACAAATAAACAGCACAATTAATCATGGTCTAACTAATTTGTCTTGACAACCAGGAATTTCCCTGCCGGACCATTATTCTAATTACCACAGCTCATCTTCCTACGTCAACACAACAATCGTACGATGTTGGTCTGCAGAAACACTTCTCAATTGTATAATGCATTTCATTGATATTAGACTTGGACTGTGCTTATTTCTGTAAAAATTGCATTTTTACAAGCTAGCAATTACATGATTAGTAAAGTGAAAATATATAAAAGGTACACTCCCAGGAAAAATGGATTAAGCCTTAAGATACATAGAAGGAATGTATACACATGTTCAGTAACTCCGTGTTTTAACCAGTTATGGTTGTGGTGCACCAGACCATCCTAGTCAATTTTTTTGATGATCTAGGATCCCCTACTAGTGATGCAGAAAATATGTTCCCACAAACACCCATTTTAGGCTTGTTTTTGTCTCTTACATTAATAGGGATAATCGAACTTTTGAAAAGTTTGGTTCGACCAGAACACCCGAACTTCCCGAAAGTTTGGGTCCGGATTCCAGAACCCCATTAAAATCAATGGGACCCGAACTTCTGTAATCAAAAAACACAATTTTGAAGCCCTAAAACCCAATAAATACCCCTAAAAAGTGCCTAGGGTTCTGGGTCATTCCCCAGGGACTATTAATCACACAAAAAAAGTTCTTAAAAATTGTCGTTTTTGATAGAGAGCCAATTATTGAAAAAATTATTGAACAAAAAATGAGATTTCTTTGGATTTAGTGTCTGGGGGTCTAAATAGTGTACCTGTGAAGTTTCAGCTCTGTAGCATGTCCAAAACCAGAAAAAAAAAGATTGTTTGTCTTAGAATTGTAGTAGAGCAGGGATAGGGCTCCGCTACTTTCACACCTGGCCGTTTTTGTTGCAGGCGTTTATTGGGCTTTTTTGTGGACGTCTTTGGAGGCAGGCATGACATCTGAACTTCTATGTAGGGGTATATATACACACACACACATATAGGTGTGAAAGTAGCGGAACCCTATGCCTGCGCTAATGAAATTATTTGCAGGCATGTGGCTCCGCTCCTATCACACCTATATGTGTGTATGTGTATATATACATATATGTGTGTGTGTGTGTGTATTAATACCTGTGTATATATACCCCTATACAGAAGTTCAGATGTTATGCCTGCCTCCAAAGACACCCAAAAAATGCCCAAAAAAACGCCTGCAACAACACACCTGGGCGTTTTTGTTGCAGGCGTTTATTGTGCATTTTTTGGGCGTCCTTGGAGGCAGGCATAACATCTGAACTTCTGTATAGGGGTATATATACACATAAACACATATATGTATATATACACATACACACATATAGGTGTGAAAGTAGCGGAACCCTATGCCTGCGCTAATGAAATTATTTGCAGGCATGTGGCTCCGCTCCTATCACACCTATATGTGTGTATGTGTATATATACATATATGTGTGTGTGTGTGTGTATTAATACCTGTGTATATATACCCCTATACAGAAGTTCAGATGTTATGCCTGCCTCCAAAGACACCCAAAAAATGCCCAAAAAAACGCCTGCAACAACACACCTGGGCGTTTTTGTTGCAGGCGTTTATTGTGCATTTTTTGGGCGTCCTTGGAGGCAGGCATAACATCTGAACTTCTGTATAGGGGTATATATACACATAAACACATATATGTATATATACACATACACACATATAGGTGTGAAAGTAGCGGAACCCTATGCCTGCGCTAATGAAATTATTTGCAGGCATGTGGCTCCGCTCCTATCACACCTATATGTGTCTATGTGTATATATACATATATGTGTGTGTGTATATGTATACCCTACACAGAAGTTCAGATGTTATGCCTGCCTCCAAAGATGCCCACAAAATGCCCAAAAAAACACCTGCAACAAAAACGCCCAGGTGTTTTGTTGCAGGTGTTTTTTTGGGCATTTTTCTGGGCGTCTTTGGAGGCAGGCATAACATCTGAACTTCTGTATAGGGGTATAGATACACACACACATATATGTATATATACACATACACACATACAGGTGTGATAGGAGCGGAGCCACATGCCTGCAAATAATTTCATTAGCGCAGGCATAAGGTTCCACTACTTTCACACCTATATGTGTGTATGTGTATATATACATATATGTGTGTGTGTATATATACCCCTACACAGAAGTTCAGATATCATGCCTGCCTCCAAAGAATTCCACAAAAAAGCCCAATAAACGCCTGCAACAAAAACGGCCAGGTGTGAAAGTAGCGGAGCCCTATCCCTGCTCTACTGCAATTCTAAGACAAACAATCTTTTTTCTATGGTGGTCACCCTGACATGGGAGAGTTTGGTCACCCTGCCATAGCAGTCAGAGTCAGTTCACCCTACACTACGCTACAGTCACCCTGACACTTAACACTTTCCCTACAGAAACTAGATTATTGAATCTAACTATAGTGGAAAATAGTACCCTAACTACACTAGATATCCCTTTCCTTACACTAATAATTGCTAAATAACACTTTTGCAGCAGGAGTAACAGAACTGCTTCCACCCTCTTCCACAGCCCCTGTATTACAGTGCTAGAGATTTGGCGGGGCTATGTTATATACTGGGGGCGTATTCACTACTGATTGGCCTCTGGACCCCCTAGTCACTCCAATCACATTCCTAGCATCCTCCTGCCCCCTCAATTGGCTTTTACTAATGTTTCTGGTCCAATCACGGGCTTTTAAAGCCCAGTTCCTGTCCCATTGCACTTTGGTCGGTTCTGGTTGCCGAATTCCGAACAGTCAATGTTCGGGTCGAACCGATGGTCGACCCGAACCGTTCAATCATCCCTACTTACATACAGAAAAGCTGCTCTAAGCAAGTATCTTACAGCTAACAATTAGATACAAACCTACCTTGGAAGTCTGAATTAATGACTGCAGGAGGCTAAGAAAGAGAAATGCATCACATGTTTTAAGAATAATACCATCTTTACACTCCTAGTGGGCTACTTATGGGCTACATATAACAGATTCCAAAAATTCTGAAACATTTCTTACTTCCTTTCAGTTACTCTTTATCTATCCTAGCCACATTTTTATTAACAGTTTACCAATTGCCCTTTTGAATTAATAAAGTTTTTTACTCTGAATTATTTATATAATCAGATGCTAACATTTCAGTATGAGTCTACATAAAAGTAGTATTTACCTTTTTACAAAAAAAAAATCTTATGAATTAAAGCCTGAAAAATATATATTTTAAGTGGCAGACACTGTATTTGCTATTTTGAATTCATATTGCTGTTCCATACAATAACAGAAACACAGAAAAGTTGTATCCTAAACAGATTTTAAAAAATGCTGTTTTTTTTCTCAATATAAACTAAATTTAAGATTTCCTTTTAAAAAGCTGCGATGTCATGTGATCTGTTCAATTTTACTCATAAAAGGTATGCACCATTCAGCTCATTTACTTACTAACTAGTTAGTACCAGTTACAGTACTCGGCAAACTTTCACAGATGCTTTAGGTGTTCTAGAGCCAAAAACCCAAAATAGTTCATACTTTTGCAGCCAAACTTTATATTTGTTACATTCAAATAGAGTATATTTAAAAATGTACTGCTCCTCTTACATTTTACTCCTATTTGCTGTGCAATATAAGAGGGTTGGGGAGTTACTATATGTATCCATGCCTGTACTGTGCTGGCAGATCTCCATTATCAGTTATAAACTAGGTTTGAACACTGCCTATCCTATTAAAGAGTTAACATTTTAGAAGCTGAGCTTCTTCATTGCACTGTATGTTACTGAGGGATAATTCAGGGTGACTGTGAAATTGTTCAGAATTGCTTGTGGTCAGCCATTAGGCCTCTTTTTCAGATACATCTAAAAGCTAAAAAATATTTTTAAATAGGTAGGTATGCAATGTTATGTTTATACCATTGCGATGGGAGAGATCTGCTGATTGGGCTGGTGACGGCTATATTCATTGTGGCAGGCTGTAGTCCCTAAAGAGTTTACTCACTTCCATACGTACGGGGGGAGAAATAATGCGTTAATACATCTACAAAGGCCTGAATTAGCCACCTTAACAGGGGTCATAAATGTCTGATAAGCCTCCCATTTTGATACATAGGGTGGCGTGATCTCCTCTTGGGTGCTTTGGATATCTCTTTATATATCTCTCCTGGTGACATCTCAGCAAACGCTTTAAAAGGACTGTGGTTGCTCATTATTCCCCCTGCAACTATTACTTATTATTTAACAAGAAAGACTTTATTTTCATTGTATAATAATGCATGAATTAGTTGACATCTTTATTTTGTGCGCACTCGAGCACTTTAAATTTAATTGTGTATTTTGAGTCACTCTTGTATTAGGCATTTCACATGCAGATAATGTCATTAGCATTTTGATGTTTTTTTTTTTTTTATTGCACATTTAGCACTTTATTTTTATTGCGATTTTGAGCTCAATGCACAAGATACTTTGTAATGTTAAACAATTGACAGCGCTGCACTTTTGTTGTTTTTAATGTGAAGACATAACACACATAGTGGGGTTTTCTCAAATTTGACAGCAAAAGTTGAAATACATTTGAAACAAGAACTGGCAGAATTACTTTTATCGTCCTATGTTCCCGTTTACACTGTTCTTATTACATCTGTAGTACTAGCAGTTTATTGAATTTTTTAAAATTATATACACTAGTTTTGCTGCTCTGCCAATAATAATTTAACATCTTCCACATTTTTTCAGGAGTAATCAATAAAAATGTATTATGCTATGCAAATGTGGTGGAGAGTTAAATCATCACAATGCCAAACACTGTGTAAAGTGCTTAATTGTTCTGCATTTTTGAGTTAATATATTGGACAAACACAAAATTCATAGATGGCCTCCAATGTACAAAAGGCAAGAGTTTTTATTTTTTTCTTGTAAGCCTGGCACCCCTATAACCACATTAAATAAAACTGCTACCATTCACTGTTATGTATGCAAAGCTTTCCTAGATGTACAGAAAATTATACATTGGATAGGCAGTGTAACTACTGGGCATGCAATTGCCCCATGTAAACGGTTTCTGGAGGTAGAAGAAAACCTCACAAAGAGTTGATGGCTTTGTGCTATGGAGATTACTAAATAGGATAAAATGTGCATGTAGGAATGTACTGTTTAACTTTGTATTCAAAAATATTTTTTTAAATCATTTAATCCAATATTTATTTTGAGATTTTTAAAACATATTTTACACAAACTATTTTCTATCACTATATTTATTAGGTGCACTTTATGAAATGTTCCACAGCACAAACACTGTGCTCTTATTCATGCTTTAAAGGAGCAGGATCCATTGTTGTTTTTTTAGGGTTACAACCACTTTAACCACTTAAGCCCTGGAAGATTTTACCCCCTTCCTGACCAGGGGGTATTTTGAGATTCGGCACTGCATGATTTTAACGGACAATTGCGCGGTCGTACGAAGCTGTACCCAAACAAATTTTTTTCCCACAAACAGAGCTTTCTTTTGTTGGTATTTGATCACCTGTGCGATTTATTGATCATGCGCTATAAACAAAAGAAGCGACAATTTTGCAAAAATAACAATATTTTTCACATTTTTTTATATGAAATTCCCCCCCAAAAAAATGTAAAAATCAAATTTTTTTTACATTTGTGGCCAATTTGTTTTCTGCTACCTATGTTTGGTAAAAAAAATCACAATAAGCATATTTTGATTGGTTTGCGCAAAAGTTATTGCGTTTACTAACTAAGGGAAAGAATTTTGTCATTTTTGTTGTTTTTTTTTAACGCGTAATGGCGGCGATCTGCAATTTTTTTTGTGGTACTGCGACATTGCGGCAGACAGATCGGACCCTTGACTGACATTTTTGACACTTTTGGGGGTACCAGTGACATTACTACAGTAATCAGTGCTATACATATGCACTGTTACTGTAAAAATGACACTGGGAGGAAAGGGGTTAACTTTATTGGAGGGGGAGGGGTTAAGTGTGTCCCTAGGGGCGTGTTTTTAACTGTCATTGGATGTGGCTAGTGGTGTAATAGCACAGATCAATGGTCCTACATAGTAGGACCGAGTGATCTGTGTTTTTACACAGGGGAGAATGACAGGCGGCTCTGTTTACACTAGCCGCCTGCCTTTCTCCCTCTCTGCCCGACGATCTCGAGTGACCAGCAGACATCGGGTACGCCGGTCACACGCGACGGCTTCGTCGGGTACGAGCGGGGGCAGGAGCGTGCCTCCGGCGGCGCGCGCTCGCCCCCTATTCGCTCCCAGACTAGTGACGTACCGGTACGTCACTTTGCCTGGGAGGGTCTGACCGCCGCCGTATATAGTCGGGCGGCGGTCGGCAAGTGGTTAAATTGCATTTAAAAGTGTTGTTGGGAATGCTGAGCAAGATGGTCTAGTTAATTTTTAATCAGTGTTTCATACACCATTTTTTATGCTTTTACAAAATTAATAAAAAAAATGTTTATATGTACACATGTGAATGTTCCTAAAGGCCCATGTGTATTGTTTGGTTCTTTGGTTTAATTGTTTTGGGATGTGGACGATGGCCCTGTGAGTTGGCTTTTCCCATACTTACATGACCAGTTATGTTGAGAAGACCAGCGAGTGCAGTGCAGACACTAAAATTAGAGGAGTCAAAATTCTCCTGCAAAGGAATTGATTTACTAAAGGCAAATAGGTTGATCACTTTGCAAGAGAATTTTCTCTTGGCTTGGTGAATGGCGTGAAACAGTTCTCACTACCGTCATCCAATCAAGGCACATGATTGGTTCTTCTTTTCAAAGTGACTTTTCATCACATTCACTAAGCTGGGGCAAAATATTCTTTCAAAGTGAAAGGCCTATTTGCATTTAGTAAATCAACTTTACTCCTATCCCATGCAATATGATTTTAAAGAATTGCCTGAAGCAATTATATAAATTACCATTCTGTTAACTTTTTCATTTATCGAAAGGCTGCTGTGCTAGCTATATTTTCCAATTCTGGTAGTAGATTTACCTGAAATCTAGCTTTGTCCGGCATAGCCACATGTCAGTTGAGACATGCACTGGTATTACCTGTGCTGTAAAGTGATGGCAGAGAGCAGGCAGCACTTCCTATGCACTACAGAAAAGTAAGAGCTAAGGGTAAATATCACTAGCTATCAAAAGACCAGGCAGCTGATTTAACAATGACGCTAAATAGGGGAACCTGATAGTGCAGATCAAACATCTTCTTTAAATGATTAAAGCTGAGTTCACACTGTGTCCAGAGCAGCTCAAAGCAGGGGTCTGGTGTGTCCCTGTTCACCGTTTTAGGTCTGAATTCGGTCCAATTTTTTTGCTGAAATAAGACCTGAAACGGCCTAGAAGACGCACAGGACCCTTCTGCAAACTGATCTGCAGCTGCCCCAGAGCTGTTCCATTGAGAGTCGATTACAGTCTTCTAAAAATGCAAATTTTGGAACGCATCCAATTTGCACCAGTGTGAACCCAACCTAAAAAAGAATTGACATTACAAACATTAGGTATTAGGCTTGTAATACATAGTGTCAGTTTCCAAAAGTAAAAGTATCAACACACCAGTCAACCTCACAGAAAGCACATGAGGGCTAGCAATAGTCTTGGGAATTAAATTTAGGTTGGCCACCAGCTAAGCACATGACATAATCTAAACATGACATAATTGACAACTGTAAATGTCCTCCTTTGACAGGTCAAAAAGTCAGACACTAAAGCCCCGTACACACGTACCGATGGTCGGCATACAAATGTTCCTCTTTTCTCCCCGGGATGTCGGTGTCTGCTGAAAAGTGCAAAGACAGCACAAGGACAGCACAAGAATTTTGTCCGCCGACTGCAGAAGTGATGTCATGTAATGGTTAACTTTCCCTGTGTTTTCTATTTTCTGAGCATGCCCAGTCTTGCAAATCTGCGGTCTGTCGGCCGAATTGTGTACTGACAGGCGAACAATCGTCCGTTCTGGTGTCGGCATACAAAAATTTTCATGTTTGCAAGAAAGACTTTTGTCCGCGGATTGTGCGCAGACATCTGTCGGAGGCACCATACTAACACGCGTACAATCGGCAGATCCTTCGTCCACCGACGTTTGTATGCCGACGATCAGTACGTGTGTACGGGCCTTAAGGTCCAGTCACCTGCTACCAATAACAGATTTCAAAGTTCCCCCTCATCCCCTAGCCTGATGGAACGAAACTTCTGTGCTAGATAACACTTTACCTTCATCAAACTACTTTCCTTTTACCTGAATTATGACTTGTTTACGAAGTCTTCAAAAGCAGATTTAAAAAAATCTAATTTCACGTAAAAAGTGTTTAACAAGATACATGTTTTAATGTATCTTATCGGTAGATGCAAGTGTACTAACCAGTATGGTATCGTCTCTGCAATATATTAATTAGTTACAGAGCAGAGAATGTAATTTGTAGAACAAAGTGCCGGTAATGCTAGACGTTATGATGAAGGAGGTGGCAGCGCCATCTGTCATGGTATTTTAATAGGCTGTTTTGATGCTCACAGCTTGGTCCACTTTTACCCTGACACAAAATTGATTGAAGGTCAGCCTGATAATGATATTGTACTGTGATGGATGATAGTGACAAATGCTTTATCAGTTTGTACAAATGTTTAGCGGCTTTTTACATTACAGCGTTATGAGCGTGATTTTTTTTATAATGCAAAGCAAAAAGCTAAAGATGTTTAAAATTTCTAAATGTAAAAAATTAAAAGCTTGGATTAATGTGTTTGTAATTATGCAGCTGTTTTTACATACTTTTTTGTATTTTTTTTTAACTAGATTTTATTACATTTCAATATACAAAACATACACATAAAATGATCACAATCCCCTTCACAAAATAATTTCCCTCCTCGCTCTCTCTCCTAGTTATCCCTCTTTCTCTTTCAAGTAGCTGTACCATCATAGACCTATCTTCTCTTCTTTCTTCTACAAACTTTTAGCTGTCTGTCTCATTCCCATCTTTTCCAAAATCTCCTCTCCCCCCTTCTTATATTCCAACCAGTTAAGTATATTTCCTTGAACTCAAACTCAAGCCACCCTCTTCATATTTTTACAATTTTGTTTAAAACTTTTTTTTGTGTTTTAACTTGTTATATGGTATTGTAACAAAAAAAAAAAAAAAGCTTTTACAAAGGAAGCAGGTTATGGCTAGGTACACACAAATATTGCCATGTAAAGTAGTGAGTGTACAGCTTGTATAACAGTATAAATTTGTGGTCCCCTCAAAATAACTCAACACACAGCCATTAATGTATAAACCTCTGACAACAAAAGTGAGTTCACCCCAAGTGAAAATGTCCAAATTGGGCCCAATGTGTCAATATTTTGTGTGGCAATCATTATTTTTAAATACAAACGTTTTTATTGAGCTTTGTAAACAAGAAAAGCCAAAAACAAAACCAAAGTATGACATATCAAAACAGCACCAGTACATATTAATCCGAACAGGTGTTAAAGAATGCACGTGGTAAGGTAGAAAATATACAGCATAAAGAATTATGTAAGTCAGCAGCATCATATTCCATGCAACAAGGATATAATCAAGGGATCGCAGAGAGCAAAAAAAGAATAACACATATCAATGTCCCAGCTGTAAGGAAAGGCATGGAGATTGTCGTTGCATTAAATGCGCCATAGTATATTAAATTCTAGTGCCTGTCAATACCATCTCTTATATAGGTATACTTCAGAAAAACTAACAATACCAATATAAACAAATTGTTCCTGAGAAATTCGTTATTGCCAGGGGTAGGACCCCTATGTAGACCACCGAGTGCTGAGAGAAGGCAAAAAAAAACTCACAACCCAATCAGCCCGCAGACCAACTCTCCCATTTTTTATGAAAGATATGCATAGTGTCATACAAAGTGTGATAAACCCTCTCCATACTTCTGATCGCCTCCATTCTCGATAATACCAAGGGACTGTCTCCGACCGCCAGTTAAGAACCACCGCCCACAGCACAGAGCAACAGCACTGCCTTAACCCTCTTGGGTATGGAGTTCACCAGAGCTTCACAGGTTGCCACTGGAGTTCTCTTACACTCCTCCATGATGACATAATGGAGCTGGTGGATGTTAGAGACCTTGCGCTCCTCCACCTTCCGTTTGAGGATGCCCCACAGATGCTCAATAGGGTTTAGGTCTGGAGACATGCTTGGCCAGTCCATCACTTTTACCCTCAGCTTCTTCAGCAAGGCAGTCGTCATCTTGGAGGTGACATAGTTTGTGAGGTTGAAAAAAGACATCAGTCCATCCAGTTCAACCTATGATGTGTGCGAGGTGTGTTTGGGATCATTATGTTCGAATACTGCCCTGCGGCCCAGTCTCCGAAGGAAGGGGATCTTGTTCTGCTTCAGTATGTCACAGTACATGTTGGCATTCAATGTTCCCTCAATGAACTGTAGCTCCCCAGTGCCGACAACCCTTATGCATCCCAAGACCATGAGACTCCCACCACCATGCTTGACTATAGGCAAGACACACTTGTCTTTGTACTCCTCACCTGGCTGCCGCCACACACGCTTGACACCATCTGACCCAAATACCTTTATTCTGGTCTCATCAGAACACAGGACATGGTTCCAGTAGTCCATGTCCTTAGTCTGCTTGTCTTCAGCAAACTGTTTCCGGGCTTTCTTGTGCATCGTCTTTAGAAGAAGCTTCCTTCTGGGTTGACAGCAATGCAGACCCTTTTGATGCAGTGTGTGGAGTATGGTCTGAGCACTGACAGGCTGACCCCCCCCCCCCCACCCCTTCACCTCTGCAGTAATGCTGGCAGCACTCATACGCCTATTTCCCAAAGACAACCTCTGGATATGATGCTGACCACATGCACTCAGCTTCTTTGGTCGACATGGAGAGGCCCTTCTGAGTGGAACCTGTCCTGTTAATCCACTGTATGGTCTTGGCCACCGTGCTACAGCTCAGTTTTAGGGTCTTGGCAATCTTATAGCCTAGGCCAGTGATGGCAAACCTTGGCACCCCAGATGTTTAGGAACTACATTTCCCATGAGGCTGATGCAGTGTAGTTGAGCCCATCTGGGGTGCCAAGGTTCGCCATCACTCACCAAGGCCAACCTTATGTAGAGGAACAATTATTTTTTTTCAGATCCTCAGAAAGTTCTTTGCCATGAGGTGCCACGTTGAACCTCCTGAGAGAATGAGAGTGATAACACCAAATTTAACACACCTACTCCCCAATCACACCTGAAACCTTGTAGCACTAATGAGTCACATGACACCGGGGAGGGAAAATGGCTAATTAAGCTCAATTTAGACATGTTCACTTACGGTGTACTCACTTTTGTTGCCAGCAGTTTAGACATTAATGGCTGTGTGTTGAGTTATTCTGAGGGGACAGCAAATTTACACTGTCATAAAAGCTGTACACCCACTACTTTACATTGTAGCAAAATGGCATTTCTTTAATGTTGTCAAATGAATATATATAATAAAATATTTACAAAAATGTGAGAGGTGTACTCCCTTTTGTGAGATAATGTATATATTACTAATGCGTGGTGAGTGAGAACAAAAGACAGCCCTTAAAAGATCAACTGGGAGCAAGGTGTATAATGTAACAAATTGGCTACTGTATATGTTAAAATATACTTAATGAGAAATAAGCTCATGTTAAGCTTTATAGGCTATGAGAGGTACAAATGTCATTTTGCATGTTTTGCAGTGGATATATATATATAGGAAATGGGGTAGCTTGTAAAAAAAAAAAGCATTTTTTTTCAGGCCCTAAAAAACTTTTTATGATCAAGGCAATCAAGTAACACTATAAAAATATAACTTTAGGCTACTTTATTATGCAAGGTACTGTATAGCTTCAGCAAAAGTGGAACCTACATTTTATTACTTGATGATAAAATAAAATACACATATGGATCTGATATGCAGTATGGCGTTGTTTGGATTATACAGTCTGTCTGCACCATAGTATCACCCGTTCCCATTTCCGAGTGGTTAAATCATCTGAAGGCTATTTACTTTTGCAATTACAATAAAATTATAAATCAATGGGGATGTTGCTTAAAGGGCTGAAACAAATAAATCATGCCAAAAAGGCCATAAAGAAACTCACTAAAGCAAATGCATCAATGTCACTTGCGCTACAGGTCAAAATGTTAACTACTTCAGTGATAATTTTTGACGACTGCTTTACAGTGTCACAGATGAAGTCAGCAGTTAACAGCAGGGCAGTATGCAAAGTGACAGGCTTCTGACACCCATCTAGTCCTTCCAACACCCAATGAAGAAATATGGGCTTCAGAAATTTATTGCTTTGACTCAACCTGGAAAATGATTAATTTTAAAGACAGTAGGGAAAAGGGAAAATAACCTGACGATATAAAGGTATCGAAGGGTCATATATGGCGGGTCAAATCATTTCTTTGTTGTATCCATTCACTATATATTGGTTTCTGCAGTCAAAGCATCTATCACTTTTATAGGTTATTGTTGCTGTCTCTCTGCTGAGAACAGAGTATGAATAGCAAATAATCTCAAAGTATATACAGTATGCATTTATGTATAGTATTTACATTTAGACACGAAGCTACAATTATTTGAAATTACCTAAAAACCAGGTTAGATCAGTAATCACCTTAACTTTAATTTACGTCATGGTTGTGCATGGCAAAGCAACAGGTTCACTTTAACCACTTCTGGACCGGAAGGATTTGCCCCCTTAATGACCAGGCCATATTTTGTGATTCGGCACTGCGTTACTTTAATGGACAATTGCGCGGCCCTGCAACACTGTACCTAAATAACATCAATGTCCTTTTTTTCCCACAAATAGAGATTTCTTTTGGTGACATTTGATCACCTGTGCGATTTTTCTATTTTTTGTGCTATAAACAATTCTGAAAAAAAAACAATATTTTTCACATTCTGCTATATAACATTCCCCCATTTTAAGCCAATTTGTTTTCTGCTACATATTTTTGGTTAAAAAACAAAATCGTATTAAGGGTATTTTGATTGGTTTGTGCAAAAGTTATCGCGTCTACTAACTACGGGAAAGATTTATTTATTTGCTTGTTTTTTTTACTAGCAATGGCGGCGATCTGCGATTTTCTGCGGGACTACGAAATTGCTGTGGACAGATCTGACCTCTGATTGACATTTTTAACACTTTTGGGGGGACCAGTGACATTACTACAGTAATCAGTGCTAAAAATATGCACTGTTACTGTGATGACAATGGCAGGGAAAGGGGTTAACACTGTGGGTGATTAATGGGTTAAATATGTACCTAGGGGCGTGTTTCTAACTGTGGGGGGCGTAGCTTGTGAAATGATCACAGCGACCTGTGTTCCTATATAGAAGGATAACAGAAGCTCTGTGATCATTCCAGGGAGAAGAACGGTCAGCTGTGTTCAGCTGACCGTTCTTCTCTCACAGCGGGGAGCGATCGCAGGTGTCAGGCAGCAATCGGAGCCGCCTGCACCGTGAATTGGAGTCCCCGCTGACGAGGTGCGTGACCTACGCCGGTTTGCACAGGAACAGTTGCCTGCCGCAGTATAACTGCGGTGGGCGGTCGGCAACCGGTAAAAGGGTAACTCCACTTTCACGGGAAAACCTTTCCTTTTCAAGATGCAGCGCTGTCATTTTTTGTAAAATTAAATGCAATATGGCAACCTGGAGGCGTTCACCATTGATGTACAGAAAACCCTCCAGCAATGTAATTTCCTGTTGATGTGATTGGCTCACTGATCTTCCCAGGAGTCTGCACTAAGGTACAAGTTAGATGTTAGGTATCCTTTGCAACAAAAATTAATTTTTAGAGAGATATTCCTAAAGGGTCAGTCGATTCAAAAGGGATGCAGACCCTGCATTTTCCTCATTAGAACACTACAAGTGCATCAGTTGAACAATAACGAAAAATTCACCCATTTTCAGGTTCACTGTGCAGACAAAATACATATTTTCCTTCAGAGCAAAAACAAATAGGACACTTAACAAAGTTTAGTAAAATCCCTGCAGTATGCATTGATAATCCAGAGGGGATTGTTACGTGGAGTTACTCTTTAGGGTACTGCAGCTGGTTATACTTCACTACCCTGCTGCCATTTTCACAAACAGAATTATTTGCCTAGTTATGCCCTGGAACATACCCAGGACTAAGATTTCTAACCCCAAGCCTTTATGTAACAGGACTGGGTGCCTAAGCAGACAATCACAAAACAACAGAACAGTCATGTTAAACTAAGGAGAATGTTTACATACTTGAAATTATCAGATATGTCACTTCACTTCCTCAAGCAAACATGATGGGAGAGCCAAAATACCTCTTTGAAATTTTTTAATTAAATAAAAACCTACACTACTAAGAAATTCTAAGAAACTGTAGGCAACATTGTCTTGCCAACCTACTGGCTCATGGATATTTCTAATTTTCCTCCAAAGGTTTCAGTAAGACATACAGAACTCGAACTGTATTTTCAAGTATGCAGGCTGCTAGTATAGACTCATACTGGTAAGGCAATAATTTTATTTTTTATTTAATCACAACCTTGCACTAAATATTTAAAGTTTCAGATTACTTCAAATAAATATTTTAGTTACATGTGGTGTCTGTTGAGGTTGAGGCATTAGGCTACATTCACACCTGAGCGTAGCGTTTTCGCGCGTTTTTTTACCGCGATTTTACCGCTATTTACAGGCATTTTTTGTGCAGGCGTTTTTAGATTGAATAGGGACCAATGGAAAACGCCTGTAATCTGCCCAAAAAGAAGCCCATGTACTTTTTTGAGCATTGGGCATTTTGATCACAGCGTCAAAATGCTCAGATGTGAACAGGGGCCATTGAAATGAATAGGATTTGTCTTGTTGGGCGTTTTGAGAGCTGATCCTAGAGCAGAAAAACTCCCCAAAAACGCCCCAAAATGCCTAAATGTGAATGGAGCCTTAGGGACTCCTCTTTTTCTAACTTCTTGTCACAGATCCCAGCTTTGGTCCTGCCCACCATGGATATCTGGATTTTCTAATGTACCTCTAGATGTTCCCACTGTTGCATTCTCTATAACTTAAGGTGTCACTAAACCCAGGACTCTGCATTTACTGCATCTGGTCTTTCATAGTACACAGAACATGGACATGCAATAGTTTAGTAAATGTAAGCTACTAAATATCTTTTTTTTTCATCAGCAGTATAAGGCTGTGACATGTATCAGTTGCTGCCTAAGCTTGTAGGAGGAGTTTTCATTCTCACCTGATCCTCTGTCTGAACAGTGCTGATTGGCCCTGTGCTGATCACATGGACCCTCCCAAGAAAAAAAAAAAAAACTCTCTAGCAATACACACCAAGCTGAGCATGTGCAGCCTGACTCCTAATGCTCTGTTCTATCAAAAAATGGGTTGGAGTCAGTTAAAGAAGAGGAGGATCAGAGAAGACAGGATCACACAACCTTTTTACACAATGCAGAGGCTTAACCCCTTAGGTTCCACCGTGACTGTAACAAGCATTATTTACTGCATATACACACACCGATTTTACTGTTGTGGGTTTAGTAACAGTTTAATTTAAAAACATTTCTAAGGGTTTATGCACATGGATGTTTGTCGGCATTCAAATGCCTAGTGTAAAATTATTCTCACATGCATGTATGATTTATTGCACAAATGCGGGCATTTTGTGTTTGTGAAATACATTATACATGCACATGTGGTTCAGCATTTACAAGCATATGGCTGTATACAGCCATTTACTTGTATGGCAGGCTGTACATGGCACCTGCAACTCACCCAGAAATGAATGCTAGGCTTATAAAATGCCTACAGATGTCATGTATGCAAAACTACGAACTGAAACCTAAAAATATTGTCACTGGCGTCCCTGAGAGATGCAAACAGGTGGTTTGTTAGTGCCCAATACTGTACGAAAAAAAATCTTAAAGCTGAGCTCCAGGCAGATATTAAAGATACAAATAAGTACTTGAGGTGCTATGGATACTTTTTGGGTGTTTTATAGCCTAGTTATATGTGAATAGTTACATTTATAAGACCATGTGCTGTTTTAGAAGCAAAGCCTCCCCTATTGATATGCTATTGAACCAGTTTGGTTAGTTTTTGTGTAGCGCCTTACAGGATATGATGTTTTAGGAAATAGGGGGAGGGGGAACAGGCCATGTGGTCAGACAGAGTTGTTTTAGGAGACAAGGGAGCAACACATGTTCTAAAGAAAGAAGTTGGACTCTGAGCAAAGAATCATGAAAAGGATTCCATCAATGGAAAACCCCTGTGTGTTTTAGTATACATATTGCATACTATACATCCTTATTTGCTAGGAAGATAGTGACTGTTTTTGCATGTTGTAGGCATATTTTGTTATACAAACAACTGAATCACCCAAGCACTCACTCCAATGGGAATAGTAAGTGTGCTGCTCTCCTCAGGCGGGGGACTCCAATAAGAAGTGCATAGGAAAGAAAAAAGGGAGGCGCAAACACCTAGTGCATTACCCTTGGACACCTTTAAAACATTTTTATTAAAACGCCAAAAACATACTCATAGACATGAAGAGCACAAATCGCATTGAATGAGTCCATCACATGTGGAGGTGTTCATCCCTGTAATTGTACCGCTGACACGTTTCGGGAGACACGCTCCCTTCCTCAGAGCTAGTCCACCTTTCAGCAGAGTCAGATTTATACTGGATGTGCCAAGTGTGCTGACACCAGTCCTTCCCCCTCCCTTCCCATATGCACTGGGTGGGGCCAATAAGTAACCAGATCCCCAGCAGTGAAAAAAAAAATAACTTTTACTGCTGGGGGATCTGGTTACTTATTGACCCTGCCCTGTGCATTTGGGGAGGGAGGGGGAGGGACTGGTGTCGGCACAAATCTGACTCTGCTGAAATGTAGACTAGCTCTGAGGAAGGGAGCTTGTCTCCCGAAATGCATCAGCGGTCCAATTACAAGGATGAACACCTCCACATGTGGTGGACTTATTCAATGCGATTTTTGCTCTTCATGACTGTATGTTTTTGGCATTTTAATAAAAAGTTTTAAAGGTGTCCAAGAGTAATGCACTAGGTGTTTCACCTCCTTTTTTCTTTCCTATGCATATATTTTGTTATACTTTCGATGCAATAAATTGTGTTTTCTGCAGTTGTATATGCAGCTTTTCTGTTTAGTAAAAGTATTACCACACTCAGAGGTCAATGCTTCATTGACTTTTGCCGCAAGAAACTTTAATAGGGACCAAGCAAAACCGTACTGAAGTTAGAAATGTGTATCTTGCAGTCCCTGTACAACAATGCTGGAGTGCGAGAGGAAGAAGTAGCACAATAAGCCATTTAGTTTTGCTGATGTGCAAGGAACATGTAGACAGGAGGAGAAAGCAGAGTGACAGACAAATGAGTTCATTCATCAGCTGCTTTTCCTTTCATTGTCCAGTCAATGGCTGTAGGAGGAAGAAGGGGACAGGATTAATAGGTGTTACTGAACAGCAGCAAAGAAAAATCGGGTCTCCTGCCCTGCTAGATATGGCTGCACTGTATGGCAAGATCTGTGTAAATCCCTGGACTTTAGGGACAGAAATACAAATTCTTTGGGAGGTAAAACTGCTCTTTATGTATTAAATATCTGTACTTCTGTTAGATTTCAAACAGGGCTAGTGTCCCTCTCGGGAAGCGTTTTCTAGAAGATTTGAAATACGGTTTACATCCCCATAGAGAAGGTTTATCTTGTGTTCCTATTCTGTCTGACATTTAGACAGGAAGTGAAAGATAATCTCCCTTATAGTGACACAGAGAGCAATAAAATCCTGACAGAACATCTAAACCTTGCTAACTCCATCAAAATGTTTGTTTTAATCCATACAATCTCCAGGTTCCTCCTAGGTGAGTGCCAAATATGGTTTTGTACATATTTGTATTTTTAGTTACACAGTTATGAATAGCATTTATTCTTTTTATATCAAAATGTAACATCTTAGGTTTCCTGTCCTTCAAGAAGCTCTGCCTATGGGGTATATCTCTGCTGTGACATCTTGAGTTATAAAATGTCACTTTATGAGGTTCTTGACAATTCAATACATCTGCCTTACTCAGAAGCAAGCACCCTAATTTGGTTATGTCATACTAGAAAAATGACCAGATCCTTGATCATATCACATAAAAGATCAGGTGACAGATATGTGCGCTCTTTAATACTCTAGATATAGTGATTCGCTGTGCAGATAGGGGCCCATTACTAGTTAACATATATGTGACAATAAGGCACAAGAACTCATAGCCATGTTTTTTTATAAAACCCTTATAAACAATATGGTGGTTTATTGATGACCTACTATTGATGTGTCTTACAGTGTGTTGCTTGCAGCATACTAATTGAAACTATGACCACTAGATTTCAAAATTTCCTTTGCAGAAAAGCAGGATATATCCTGGAATTCAGCTTTAAAGGACATTTTCTAAATAGAAATGATTTTCTATATTGTGTGTGTGTGTATATATATATATATATATATATATATATATATATATATATATATATATATATATATATATACACACACACGCATATAAATATATACACCTACACATACACACACATACCACTTCTTTGCTTCACAAATGATTTGTAATTGTGTTCAGCTAGTCTTTTAATTCACACACTCACAACTTAAAACATCAGTTCTTTTCAGTGATTATTCCATTCACACAGCAGCCACTTAAATACGACGTTCACAGTATTTTCTGAAAAGAAACCTAGTCATTAGAACTCAATTTTTTCTCAACATTCTACTTAGTGAAAAAAAAAGGGTCTCTTTTGAGAAGTATTCATTTGGGAGTTTTCTGTAAAATTGGTGAAAGTACTGTAAACTGTAATTAATAAGTTTGCTTGGGCCAAGAACTGCAGACCAGTGCTAATGGGATCATGGCCATGCCAGCAGGAATTCTCCCTGATTTATTGAGCTGCTCTCGAGAAATGAAAAGGGATGCTAACTCTGGCAAGGAAGTTTCACAAGATGCCAGACTTCATTTCAGGTATGATTGTCATCCTCTGTCATTCAGTAAAAACAGTAGCAGCACAAATACTCTGGATATGTTCTGCCACAGAACTACAAAGATTATTTTCAAAAATAAAAATTGGACTCGTTTTTAAGGGACTTTTTTGTATAAAAGACCAGACGATGACCAACTTTAGGCAAGTAAATTCAATCAATAATACACTGATACTAATCAAAAAGTCACTGTAGATGTGCTCAGGTCAGTAAGAGCTTTGCGTTCCAATAAGTTGGAGTTTCTGTTAGATTTCACACAGGGCTAGTGTCCCTGTCGGGAAGCATTTTCTATAAGATTTCAAATATGGTTTACATCCCCATAGAGAAGATTTATCTTGTGTTCCTATTCTGTCTGACATTTAGACAGGAAGTGAAAGATATTCTCCCTTATGGTGACAGAGAGAGTAATAAAATCCCGAAAGAACATCTAAACCTTGATAACTACATCAAAACGTTTGTTTTACTCCATACAATATCAAGGTTCCTCCTAGGTGAGTGCCAAATATGGTCCAGTTTTGTACAGATTTGTATTTTTAGTTGCACAGTTATGAATAGTATTTATTATATTTATATCAAAATGTAACATCTTAAATTTCCTGTCCTTCAAGAAACTCTGCCTGCCTATGGGGTATAGCTCTGAAAAAAAGCATTGTGACATTTTGAGTTATAAAATGTCACTTTATGAGGTTCTTGACAATTTAATACATCTGCCTTCCTCAGAAGCAAGCACCCTAATTTGGTTATGTCATACTAGAAAAATGACCAAAGCCTTGATCATATCACATAAAAGATTATGTGATAGATTTGTGTGCTCTTTAATACTCTATATATAGTGATTTGCTGTGCAGATAGGGGCCCATACTAGCTCAAATATATGTGACAATAAGGCACAGGAAGTCATAGCCGTGTTTTTTTTCATTTTTATAAAACCCTTATAAACCATATGGGGGTTTATTGACAATGTGTTGCTTGCAGCATACTAATTGAAACTTTGACCACTGGATTTCAAATTTTCTGTTGCAGAAAAGCAGGGTTTTTACTCCACTGGGTCTTTAGTAGTGTCCATGACCCCAGGCTGCATATCTCCCCCAGCACTTTTTATCAACAGTTCTTCAATAAAAATCTGCAACTAAAAATGGATAGGCACTTCCTTTCATAGGATGCCATTTTTCCTATTTCAATGAAACTGGAAAAAAACTGACATGACATCAACAATGGTGTGAACAGGGCACATAACTGACGCGCATGTAAACTAATGTAAATGTGCATGAAAACTGATGTAAGCTGATCTGAAACTGATGACTCTGTAAATGAAATCTGCGTGGTTTTTCCTTCAGTTCCCATCAGTTTTCATGCAGGTATGACTGAGCCCTCACAGTTACTTGTGCAGCACCATAGCAACTGCAGCACAAACAGAGGCTAAGATGGCAGCTTCCTTGTCCGTAAAGCCTCGTACACACGCAACGATTATCAGCCGACCGATTGTCCGACTTTTGTCCAAGTTGTGTTTTGTTGGTTGGAATGTGCCTAGACTGCACACGAATTTTCTCGGCCAACAAAATTCTACTTCAGAAGTGATGTCATGTGTTGGTTTGTTTTCTTTGTGTTTTTTCTTCACTTAGCATGCCCAGACTTGCTCATCAGATTTTTTTTCTCTGTCGAAATCTGTACGGACTGCACGAAAATCGGGCGTTGTGTTGACGGCCAACAAAAATTTTATAGCCTGCACACCAGATTTTTTTTCGGCCGAAAAGTCGGCGTTGGTTGTCGGAAGCATCATACTAACAAGCCGAAAATCGGCAGATCGGACGTTGGCCGAAAATTCCCTGCCAATTTTCGACGCGTGTGTACGGGGCTTAAAGGATAGGAGGGTTTAATTCCAGTTGAATCCATGGTATGTTCAACATGAAGCAAAAATACACTTTGTTCAAAGACATCATGACGCAACTAGTACTGTGCAACCTATTCTTATATTGGTAACCAATTAGATGTTCTACCAGTAACCACAGGTCTCTTTTAATAATATTATTTGGTTTTGGGTGATCTCTCAAAAAAACACGTGTTTCTAGAGAAAAAAAAAAAAAACAAATACACATGACAGTGAATTCATTTAATTTTTACAAAAAAACAGTATTTTTGCTTCCATATGATTATATTGTTAGCAGAGGTTCACCTCATTCACTTAGCCAAGGGAAAAGTCCATTGCAAAGTGAAGATTTTCTTTTAGCAAATCAACTTCTTTATGTTACTTTATCCTCATTTTAAAATCAATATGACTGCATTTAGTTAATTCACAGAGATAGTTTTTGTTGCGTCTGTATCAAGATGCTATTTGTACATATGTTTAAAGTGAATCCAACTTAACATTTGCTTCACCGGCATGTTTTGCAATCCCTGACCTCCTGGTATAGACTGTGTACGTCAGTGATGATGAAAGTTATAGTATAGAACAGCTGGAACATTTGTGCAAAATGCTGTTGTAGGTCTGCATTGCTACTGGGCTTGGTGACATGTCACGCTAGGAAGAGTTTTGTAGAAACCTCTGGTGACTCATTTACCATAGAAAGAAAGATAAAATCAAGGAACGACAGATTTGCTTTAATTGTCAGTGGGAAGCTTTGAAGAAGAAAGTCTCAATATTATTGTTTTCAGGAAATAAACTGACATATCAGTGGATGGAATAAGCTGATGTTTCCATTGCAGCTCTTTGCAAAGCTAGCTTAGAAGTTTAGAGACTTTTTTGGTTTTGTAAACCACGTCTCACTTTCACTAAACCACTGATAAAATATTAGACTGACTGAAAAAAAAGATGATCATAATTCATTTTCTTTCATTTTGTTTTAACTAAATGCACGCATATCGTTTTTTCAACCAGACTATGTAACCACAAAACCTGTTGTAAAATGATTGCAGCCTTTAAAGCGGTAGTAAACTGCCGGCGATTGTTATTTATTTATTTTTTAACCTGCAAGGCAAAGTTACAATGTGCTAGTATGCATACTAGCACATTATGTGAAACTTATCATAGAACAAAGCCCTCCAGCGGCGCACTGTCACTGCTGACAGGGCTTGCATCTTCACCAGGTCTTCCTTCCGTTTTTGCAGACTTTAGCTTTGTGAATGGCCGGAGCCGCATAGACGTCACTCCCGCACATGAGCTTCACATTTAGGAGATATTTACATTACCTGTAGGTAAGCCTTATTATAGGCTTGCCTATGGGTAAAAGGCATGCATGAGAGTTTAATCCCACTTTAATATGTAGATCCTGGCCACAAGGATGAAAAGGAAATGTCAGAAGGGCAGAGTAGATGAGTTACTACTAGTAGGTAGCATTTTTCATTCAAATGAGAATAAAGGAAGGATGCCATTAGAAAGTGACAAACATGTATTTAAAGCAGAATCATTTTTTGTTTATTAAAAGCCAGCAGCTACAAAAAGTGTAGCTGCTGACTTTGAATAAACAGCCACTCACCTGTTCCCCGATCCAGCAGTGTACTCACCCCAGCTGTGTTCTACCCGTGTCCTCCCTCAGCAGCGCCGGCATCTCTACTATGGGCACCCAACTGTGACAATTAGCGGCTTCATAGCCGAGTGCCCACTGCACATGCGCCAGTGGCACTGTGCTCTCTGACTGGTCACCACGTCTTTTAGTCCCAGAAGACTTCGGGAAAAAGAATTTCCACTTCCGGTCGCCTTACAGTCAAAATCGGGTACCTGCTCCCCCTCTCCTCCCCAAAAGCTCAGTTTCACAAACAGGAGCTGGGGAAGAGGCTTTAAAGCATAAGTTCAACTTTTGGGTGGAAGTCCGCTTGAAATAATACTTCTTAATTCTGGATTATATAGTATTTCATAAAGCTTTTTAAGAACCAATATGTAGTATTACAGTGTCACCACAAGATGGCCATTGTGGACACAACTAATAAAAATAGTGCCACGCCCTATTAGATATGAAATGAAGGAAATTTGCTATTGCTATGAGCATGGACTTTCTAGATCTTGTTTTGATATTGTATTTCAATAATATTCTCCTGAAGAAGCGTTGTGTAAAAACGCAAAACATGTAGAGAAAACCAAGTGTTCAGCGGTTCCCTCATCATCGGATATTCACCACAATCGTATACAGTATGACCTTGTATGATTAACAGGTCGATATGGTATCCGTACATGTCAGTGGTGATTGAGGGTTACCCCTAGTCTATTACAATGATGGTATACATATGATCTAATTTTAAAATGTTTTGTTTGTATTTTTTACGACATTATTGTCATGTTGTGGTGCCGGGAAAGTCCATGCTCATAGCAATAGCAAATTTCCTTCATTTTTAACCACTTGCCGACCAGTCACTGGGACTGTATTGCGGCAAAGTGGCTCGTTCCCGTCCAGCGACGTACGTCGCTGGACTCCTCCCCTTGTGGGCGGCGCTCGCATGCCGCCGATGGCTCGCTCCCGCTGTTTTCAGTCACAGCGGGAGTCGGGCCAGGGGAGGAGCGGCGGTGATCACCGCCGCTCTTCCCCAATCATCGGGGAATCGAGTCTGGAGATCCGCCCGCTTGTGTAAACAAAGCGGGCGGATCTCCTAAGTGACAAACAGTGACAGATTGCAGGATTCAGCATAGCTGAATCTGCGATCTGTCCCTGTGTCACTCAGTCACCTCCCCCCACACGTCAGTAAGCACCAGGCATACATTAACCCCTCCCTCTCCAATAAAATTAACCCCTTCCCTGCCAGTGTCATTTTTACAGTAACAGTGAATATGTATAGCACTGATTACTGTAGTAATGTCACTGGTACCCCCAAAAGGGTAAAAAATGTCAGTCAAGGGTCCGATCTGTCCGCCGCAATGTTGCAGTCCTGCAAAAAAAAACGCAGATCGCCGCCATTACTCGTTAAAAAAAAAAAACACCAAAAAATACAGAAATCTTTCCCTTAGTTAGTAAACGCAATAACTTTTGCGCAAACCAATCAAAATACGCTTATTGTGATTTTTTTTTACCAAACATAGGTAGCAGAAAACAAATTGGCCAAAAATGTTAAAAAAAATTTGATTTTTACATTTTTTTGCGGGAATTTCATATAAAAAAATGTGAAAATATTGTTATTTTTTCAAAATTTACGCTCGTTTTTTGTTTATAGCACAGAAAGTAAAAATCGCACAGGTGATCAAATACCACCAAAAGAAAGCTCTGTTTGTGGGGAAAAAAGGAACGTAAATTTCTTTTGGGTACCGTGTCGCATGGCCGCGCAATTGTCAGTTAAAGTTGCACAGTGCCGAATCGCAAAAAGTGGCCTGGACATAAGACAGCAAAATCCTCCGGTGGTAAAGAGGTTAAGAACCAAATTTACCCGAAAACATTCATTTTTTGGGAGTACACTGCAGAATAGTCGTACCTTGCAACCCCTTGTTTCTTTCTCACACAGCTAAAAATTCCTGAGCGTGGCCACTGGTTCAAGATAGCATGGACCACAGCATGAAGGAGAAGGGCAAGAGCTCAACTTTCAATATCACATTGCTGGACTTTCAGGGTGGCCCTCTCAAACTCACTGAAGACCACTCAAAACGTATCAATCATTTCTGAGGGGAATCATAGCAGGAATGGCTCCACTAACACCGAAGCTACTATTTTATGAAGTTCTATTCTATAAATTCTGATATGTAAACAAAGGTTTACTTTGCTGTGACTAGACAAATAATGCAGCACTTAATTTCCAACAACACATAAAAGAAGATGTTTCACCAGTTCATGCGCTGACCAGGTATACACTCCAAAGCTGGCTGGTAGTTTTTTAGAAGAAGGAATACACACTTTGTTTCAATGCAAGGTCGTTGCAGCTCTCGTTTCCATTGGGTGGCGGACAAAGGATCTGTACAAAATTTCCAAAGGAGAAGCAAGCACACAGCCGCCCTTGCATAATAAAGTTTTAATGAAGACAATAAACAAAACTTGTGTTTGATGCACTCACATATGTACAGATGGTACAGGCCATGTACGACTGATTCCCTTCTCCTCTCCTGGATGGCCCCTTCAAGTAGTACGGAGCTTGATCACTGCTGCTCCTGGTGTACCCGATGACGGGACCCAGGTCCTCCTAGCTGAGGCTCTGGCGTTCTCAGCCCACTGCACCTGCGCACCAGACCAGCCGGCTAGGTCGCCATGGCGCATGGGCGCCGTGGCCCTGCCGAAAGACTATGGATGGTGGAGGAGAGAAGAACAGGACAATATTGCACGCCCGCTGTGTTGCTATGACAATGCGTTTTCGTAGGCGTGGCCTCCTTTTCTCAGGTCACGCCCACACTAATACCCAACCTCGTTTTATCAGTAGCAACCCCTCATTTGCCCCTCTTCTTAAAGGGGCCATACCAGGAAGAGTTTAATCACAATAGGAAGGATGTAAAAGAGCTAAAAAGCAACCTTACTGGCAATCAAAAATACATAGAATTTTCATAATGGGTTACAAAATAATAAATAATAATAAAAAAAAAAACATATATATATATATATATATATATATATATATATATATATATTTTTTTTTTTATATAAAGGTTTTAAAGGGTTTTTTAACAAATTTTAAATGTTTTTAAAGTTTTTAAATGGGTTAACCCAATATGAAAATTCAATGTATTTTTGATTGCCAGTAAGGTTGCTTTTTATCTCTTTTATGGGCTGAGAATGCTGGAGCCTCAGCTAGGAGGTCCTGGGTCCTGTCATCAGCTACACGAGCAGCAGTGATGGAGCTCCGTACTACTTGAAGGGGCCATCCAGGAGAGGAGAAGGGAATAAGTTGTTGTACATGCCCTGTACCATCTGGAAATATGTGAGTACATCAAACACAAGTTTTGTTTATTGTCTTCATTAAAACTATATTATGCAAGGGCGGCTGTGCGCTTGTGTCTCCTTTTGAAATTTTGTACTTCATTACCAACAGAAGGTGACGCAGGTAAATTTTGTTCAATATCCCTTGTTCTTATGAACTGCAGGTCAACTGTTACTATTAAAATAAATAACTACCTGTATCCTATTGTAATAGTACATCTTGTCAGCTACTGTGTTCAATAAACCTACTACTGTAAGTAGCATCTCTGCTATACAAACTGTACAGATATTCAAAGAGTCATTTTTTTTCATGCAATCACTGCATCAGCCAGTTGCCAAGGCTGAGTATCACTTAACAAGATGGGGATGCTTCACTCTGATTGATTGTTCCTTTCCTCAATGGCTCCGTTCTAAAGCCTCTTTTCATCGACTGTAAATGAGCCATTTATCACACGGACAGAAATTGGGGTGTTAGTGTTGTCTGGGAAGCTGCAATCCCCAAATGGCTAAACTTTAGGTTCTACTAGAGGCTTGCAAGCAATACCCAAGGCCTTCATCCAATTATCTCTCACAGACGTGGGAATTGAGTAATAGTTGAATTTCTGGCCCTGCAGGGTAACTCGGAACTGAAAATCTGCTAGCGTGAAGAGTGAACCTGTCAAATCTAAATAAATAAAATCCTTGCTGGTAGAGACAGTCACAATTAATTACTTTAAATAAGCTTTGTATGCTGTCACTATGAAGTGAGTAACATCAGCTTTTGTGGCACAATTAATGAGCTTTTTTCATACACCTTGGCATTTTGTCTTTGACATCTGTATGCACTTTTTTTTTTTTTTTTTGTTATATGAATTGAACATGTACCATACATTTTTCCTGAGACTTTTTGTGTTAGCAAGACAAAAGTCATTTGCGTTTCTCTGTGTTTTAATATGCATCATACATCATCTGTTAACAGAGGTATACATTTATTTTCAGGATGCTTTGGGTCAACAAGACTGCATTCATGCTCATTATTCATGCTTATTATTCAGTCAACATGTATCATTAAAAGAGAAGTAGGTTTTGTTTTTAGAATCATACTTACCTAGGTGGATGCTGCAACTGTCACCCACCAGCTTTAAGACCGAGAAACAAGCGATCAAACAACGCTGATCACTCAGTTCTCAGGGCTTCATGAGCAGAGAGCTGGTGACTGTCAGTCACCACTGTCAGCTCTGCCCCCTCACTTACTGGAGCGCTGGGCTGTGGAGGGGGTGGGAGTGGCTGGCTCAGGCTCTCAGCAGCTCGCTGAGAGGCTGATCCGGGTACCGGTACATGTATGTGGGCAGATCCTGACTTCATTGACGCAATCTTTCTCCAGCCTGAACCAGGTCTGTGACATCAGCCGACAGTCGGCTTCAGAATAAATTGCACTCCTGTAATCTCCAGGAGAAGTACAGCCAAAACGAGCTTTGGCTGTACTTCTCCAGAAGGCCTCAAATAGCAAAAACAGATTTAAAATATGTGCAGCACTGCCACCTCCTAAAATCTTCCTAAAGACAGGGATGTAGATTTATTAAAACCGGTGCACTCAAAATCTGCTGCACTTAAAATTAGGTGCATGGTAGCCAATCAGCTTATAATGTCAGCTTGTTCAAATAATCTTTGGCAAAAGCCCCCCCCCCCCCCCGTTCACATTGGTGTGACTTGTCATGCGATTTGACAGGTCCAATCACCTGTAGATACCTGCAGATACAGAGGTCAGTGGGGACTTTTTTTTTTTAGGAAATTTACAGCTTGCTAAGAATCTAGCAATATAGCAAATATTAACAGCCTGGCCACTGTTTTACTTTAGGTACATTTTAAAACCATTGCTTTAAAGAGCTGGCAAAAAGTTATAGAAAGCTCCCAGTTAACTATATGTTGGGAATAATAAAGGTTGAGGTGTTTCAGTATTTTTTTTAGGTTAAAAGATAGGATAGGTTAGTCAGATTTTACTGTGGTTTGTGATGCCCACTGGGGAGCTAGTCCTTTAAAGGACAAATTCACTTTGCATAACACGTTACATGTAACACCCATATCTAGGATGTAACATGTTATGAATGCACTGGCCCCCAATCCCCTCTGTGACAGCCGATCAGGGATCTTCTCCCAGTGTCTGTTACCACAATTAAAAAAAGACGCCCACCCAGCCGCTTTACTCATTCACAGTGCTCTGTGAACGAAAAACTACAAGGTACGGCAAACTTTGAAAATGTCAGGTTGTAGTTTTGAATGAATTACCATGGTTACTTTGAGCGTTATGGTAGTTCATTGAGTCTACCTGTCAGAATATATCGGCTTCCTCGTACAATGTACGAGCAAGCTAATAAACTGACATATCTAGAGGAGACGCACATGGCATCCCCGATCTGCTAATCCCTGGTGCAATGCTTCACAGGCTCCCAAAACAAAAAATAATAAATGCATGTTTTACCTGCAAAAATAATGTGCATTTATTATTTTTTGTCAAAAGGTGAACTTATCCTTTAAGGTAAAATTAAAATCTTTCCAATTTGCAAGCTGCAAATTATTGATTTTCTTTTTTTGTCAGGTTATTATTACTGTCTGTGTCTTTGTTTCTTTCTTAGTGACACCTGCTTCCTTCATTTCCTGCACTTCTGTGACAAGTACAAAGAACAAGTTATGTCAAAGAAAGCAGTAAAAGCTGATGGAGGTACTAACACTTCCTTACGTCCTCAAAACTTGACAAAAAATTAGCTGGAGCTGTGCTTTGAAGAATGCATCTACTGAGATTCCTGATCAGTAAAGGAAAAAAAAGGAAGCTAACCAAAGAGGGTATCTTTTTGTTTACATAGGATGCAGGGATTAGGCCAGGGGCAGACAACCTTTTTTAGCCTAAAGTTCCAAAAATGTTTGTAAGCATATGAGAGTGCCAGATATATAAAAAACAATGTCTACATTCCAATCTCAATTAGGAAAATTAACATTTAGGAAGCAAACGCATCCCCCAAGATTGGTGTCGGTGACTGCAAAATACCCCCATGATTGGCGCCAGTGCAGCATATTACCCTCATGATTTGTGTCAGTTGCACAAAATATACCCAGAACTGGTTTGTTGACAGTGCAGAATAATACTGCCAGGATTAGTGTCGGTGTAGAAAAATATCCCCAGAATTGGTGTCAGTGCAGCATATTACCCTCTGGATCAGTGTCGGTGCAGCCTAAAATCCTCAGGCTTGGCATCCGTGCAGCAAAATATACCCAGGATTGCTGTTAGAGCTGCAAAAAACAAAACAGGTTTGCAGGATTGGTGTTAATACAGGAAAATACCCCCAGGATTAGTGTCAGTTTAGAAAAATACCCCTGGGATTGGTGTCAGTGTAGCAAAATACCCCAAAGATTGGTGTCAGAACAGCAAAGACACCTCAGGATTGGTGTGAAATGCAGTGAAATACCTGCACATTTGGGTTTAGTGGCTTTACCTAACACAGTACCCCCCCCCCCCCCCCCATCAATGATCCCTACCTCTGGCGTCTCCTCAATATATGGATCAAAATTCAACTGGTTCAGCAAGGACCAGCCAAATTCCGATCCATTTATGAGTATGGAAATTGAATAGAATTCAAATGTAACAACTGACTTATGTACAACCGTCCTGTTGGATTGTCCCAGCTCGATCCGCACTGCAGCCTGCAATGCTGATCAGTGTATTCCCAGAAAGTAGAAGTCTCCCTGCTGTCAAAATATAACAGCTCAGCAGGGATATACAACAATATATTCCAATAATGAAATAAAGGAAGAATGTATGAAATCAAATCAATAAAAAGTCCATATATATATAATGCCATAATACCATATATATGTGACAAAACAAGATGAATATGTTTTCAAAGGTGCAGGAATCAAACAGGTGCTATTCCAAATAATAGGTGCAGACTCCCACCACCTTGTGGATTTCCACCTTACCCGGCGGATGAACGTAAGTGCAAAATAATATCCAAATAGACTCTTCCAGTGAAACAAAACTGCAAAACCTGTGCTCTCAACTTCCAGTGAAAAAAGCAAAATCAGCCTCTTACCAGAAAAAAGGTCTATGTACGCTTGTGAGTCTCCTTGGTTGGGGGAGGTTCTCTTTCCCCTTAACAGCAGATATGTAGACCATTTTATTTATACATACAGTAGCATTTATTTTCATATGCGCTGATTTACACATGATATTATGCACATTTTTTTGAACTTCATGAAGCCTGTTCTGGCAGTGGTAATTTTTATAATAGTAACGAGTAACTATGCAGCACAAAAAAAAAATATTGGAGTAGAAGTATTGAAATCATCGAAAAAATGTAGTGAAGTAAAAGTGGAAGTAGGAGAAAAAAATTCTACTCCAGGAAAGTACAGATACCGCCTTTCGGTACTTAAGTACAGTAGTGAAGTAGTTCTACTTAGTACTATACATCTCTGCATTAAAAGCATGGCTGTATTTTGTGCAATTCCCGGAGTTCAACTTTAAAATGGTTCTAAAGTCAAATGCATAGAATGCATTAATAGAAAAACCTTTCAGCAGCTGTTTTTCCCTCTATACCCCCCTAAATACCTACCTGACACTTGTACTGATCCAGGGCTGTGCTCGACTGCAGTGGCCCTCTCTCCTCTCCACTTGGCTGTGGGGGAGGGAGTGGGGGTGGGGCTGGGCCGAGCAGGATGTGTCAGTGGACACATACAGCCTAGCTCAGGAGTGAGCCCACACATGTGCCACCATAGGAAGCAGCTTCTTATGGTGACACATGGAGAAGAAGAGCCTAGAGCGCTGGAGGGAGTCCCAGAAGGGGAGGTTCGGGGCTGCTCTGTGTAATGGGAATGTATAACATTTTTTTTTTTTTTTTTAGGAAATAAAATATAACTTCACAACTGGTTTAAGTTATTTTTTGTTCCAGTGCAGACTTGCACTATTCTGCAAGCTACAAATAACTGCAGCTTACTAGAGTTAACTTACTTTATATGAAAAACAGAAAATTACTGTATTCTGGAATAAATCTGTAAATGCAGACCATTTCCTTGTATTTATTTTTTGCCTGGATGAAGCATTTATGCTTGAAACTTTAGAAAACAAAACAAAATAAAATGGAAGTATAATCAATCACACATGGAGCCATCTACTGTATCCAAATGACTGGAAATATTTCAAGAAAATGCTGAAATTGCTGAATGAAAATGTTTTCTGCACGCCACCTGTAATATTCACAGTAATGCTGAGCTAGATTCAAAGTATCATCTTAAAAAGGTATTTAAAATTCTATAGCATTATCTTTGCTTTAGTCAGAGTTAGTGGAGTATGCCTTGGGCATTATGTTACTAAGTAACTATCCTGAGCTGGCAAAAAAAAAAATCACATCAGAATACCTAATAGGGAAATGTGGATATCTTAGGATACCCAACACTTTAAACAAAGAGGAAACACAAAGAACTGACTGATGTTTTCAACAGAAAGTACAGATGAGAGTTTTGTTACGAATGCTTACTATGACAATACGGGGCTCTATCTAAATAGAACATGAGAAGATCATCTCAATTCCTATTCTAGAATAGTGATAGAGATTAACTTTCCAGCTGTTAAAATGCTTGGTAAAAATAAAACCTGAAGCAACAAGGGAACTGTAAAGTCCTAACCCCCCAAAAATCCTTGCAACCATTTCTATAATCGATCTCCAGGGCTCTTTTTCTTTTCAGCTGGAACATGGCAGAATCAAGTTCTGCCACCTCCAACACTGGCCCTGTGCTTACTGCTCGCTACTGGCCCAGCTTCTGTGGCTACACGCAACAGCACTCTTCCCCCGGCGGCTGCACACAGAACCTTCCATGTTCTGCATATCCCTATGAGAGCAGAGGAGAGTCAGGGGATGTGCACAGCCACACTAGTCTAGTGGCAACTCCTCCGGCTGAATCCCATCCCTGCAGTCTCTACCCTCTTGCTGAATCCCATGCCCAAAGCCTGTACTGTAAGCCCCCTTCTCTGTGTTTATTAATATGGAGTTATGTTATAGAGCAATGCCTGGAAGAGTCTTTTTTTTTTTTTCAAATACAATCTCGACCAAAATGCATTAACATAAGGGCCACTGACTTCTCAGGTATAATACCCTCCATTACATCTATTGTGTGTGAGAAAGTGTAAACCTTTGAACAGTTGCTGGGATACTGTGTTATATCAGCTCTTACTATCACATATTTATTGAACAAAAAAAGTTTTTTTTCATTGGAACAGAGAGTGCAGTAATCTCTACGTAGCACATGCAGGGAGGGGAGCTCTGTGCGTAACACACTCCTGAACCCTGCAATCTTTCCCTCCTGAACCCTGTACATGATGTACTCCTAAATCCTGCATTCTGGATGTAACACACTCCTGAACAATGCACTCTGTATGTAGTGCACTACTATACCCTGCATTCAGTACCGAATGAACTCCTAAACATTGCACTCTGCAAGTAGCTCTCTCCTGAACCCTGCATTCCATGCAAAATACATTCTTGAACACTGCACTCTGTACTTAGTGTACACCTGAACCCTACACTCTGTACATAGCAGACTTCTGAACATTGCTCTCTGTACATAGGACACACTTAAACCTTACATTCTGCATGTAGTGTACTCCTGAACCCTGTATTCTGTACGTAATGTAGTCCTGGACCCTGAATTCTGTACGTTTTGCACTCATGAACCATTCCTTATATACACAACACACTCCTGAACATTGCACTCTGTACGTAATCTGTATGTAGCACACTGCTGACCTCTGCACACTTTACATAGACCCCACCTAAACCTGCATTCTGTATGTAACTTACCACCAGACCCTGCATTCTGTATGTAGTGCCCTCCTGACCTCTGCACTCTGTACACAGCCCACTCTTGAACCCTGTATTCTGTACATAGCTCAACCCTGAACCCATCACTATGTATGTCATGCTCTCCTGAACCCTGCATACTGTACATGGTGCATTCTTGAACCCTGCATTCTGTACTTATCACACTACTGAACCCTGCACTCTGTACATAATGCATTCCTAAACCCTGATCTCTACATTTAACACCCCCCCCCCCCTTAAGAGTCTCCCACTGTTAGTGCAATTTTGCTACGCCCAACATTTGATGTGGCATACTCTCCTACTGCCAGGGATGGGGGCAGGGCTGCATTAGGGGATGTGGTTGGGTTCCTGTACCTAATATCTGAGAAAAAAAGCCCGGACTATGAAAGTTATCAAAGTGTTATCAAATACCGCAGAGGTATTCAAATATCACCAAAAGAAAGCTCTATTTGAGGGAAAAAAAGGACATAAATTTTATTTGGGTACAGCGCTGCACAACCACGCAATTGTCAGTTAAAGCAACGTTGCAAAAAAAAAATGGCCTGGTCAGGAAGGGGGTAAAACCTTCAGGAGCTGAAGTGAAAAAGGCACTTACATGCACTTTATATGACAGCTCAACACATTTCCCAGATTTTGGTAATTGTTGTAATGTTATGAGCAATACTGTGAATGTGGCTGTCTGAATTGTTTTAGATTGTTATGATTTGAAGAAGAGTCACACTAAGCGCAAAATATTTACTTAACTAATCAATTTCACTAAACTGTTTTTTTAGCTATCATTTTATAACTGAATTATAATAAAGACAACAAATCCACTAAAAATGGTACATATTTTGTAAAGCTGACAGGATTAATGCAGACCCCTGTTGAGATCCTAAACACACTGTTGCTACACTGAACAAAATTATTAAAGCAACACTTTTGTTTTTGCCCCCATTTTTTTTATGAGCTGAACTCAAAGATCTAAGTCTTTTTCTATGTACACAAAAGGCCTATTTCTCTCAAATATTGTTCACAAATCTGTCTAAATCGGTGTTAATAAGCACATCTCCTTTGCCAAGATAATCCATACCACATCAGCCCAGGACCTCTACATCCAGCATCTTCACCTCCAAAATCATGACCAGCCACCCGGACAGCTGCTGCAACAATCGGTTTGCATACCCAAAGAATTTCTGCACAATCTGTCAGAAACTGTCTCAGGGAAGCTCATCTGCATGCTCGTCGTCCTCATCGGGGCCTTAACCTGACTGCAGTTCGTCATCGTAAACGACTTGAGTGGGTATGAGCATGATAATGCAGGGCCCCATGTTGCAAGGATCTTTACACAATTCCTGGAAGCTGAAAACATCCCAGTTCTTGCATGGCCAGCATACTCACAGGACATGTCACCCTTTGAGCATGTTTGGGATGCTCTGGATCGGCGTATACAACAGCGTGTTCCAGGTCCTGCCAATATCCAGCAACTTTGAACAGCCATTGAAGAGGAGTGGACCAACATTCCACAGGCAGCAATCAACAACCTGATCAACAACAACCCGATCAACTCTATGAGAAGAAGGAGATGTGTTGCACTGCGTGAGGCAAATGGTGGTCACACCAGATACTGACTGGTTTTCGGACCCCCTCCGCCCCAATACAGTAAAACTGAAAATTTTGTGGTCTTCATTAAGGCCAGCATAAGGCACACCTGTGCAATAATCATGCTGTCTAATCAACATCTTGATATGCCACATCTGTGAGGTGGATGGATTATCTCGGCAAAGGAGAAGTGCTCACTAACACAGATTTAGACAGATTTGTGAACAATATTTGAGTGAAATAGGCCTTTTGTGTACATAGAAAATGTCTTTTATCTTTGAGTTCAGCTCATGAAAAATGGGGGCAAAAACAAAAGTGTTGTGTTTATAATTTTGTTCAGTGTAGTTGCAGCATTCAAGAACTAATTTCACTTGATCTGCAAAAGAATATTGGAAGAACTTTTTATTTTATGCCATCTTTTTTTTTTACAGAAAACTGACAGTCTAATACATGCTTAGCAAACATCAGACCTTCCCAATACTCTTGCCGACAAAGCCTGCTGTGAAAAATGGTCATTTCTAAAAAGTCAAAGAACATCATGGAAAATAACTGTATTTAGACAACAGGAACAAAGTATAAAGTCAAGTGAGATGCAGTGTAGATTGCAGCTTGCTGTAAGTTCCCACCAACAAAAAGACTTCCATTTCTTTCACAGGGTAGACATGGCTAATGAGAAGAGATGAAATAGGTCAGACTGGAGTGAAGGGAACGTCTAAGATACATGACAAGGAGGATGATACAGGCTGTTAATTTTACAGCACTATGCATTTCAATATTGCAGAGAATACACCATTTAATAATGCCTAAAGCCCTTTTCTGCCAGAGGGAATTGTACAATGCTAGTTTGCAGCAGACTGCCAGACGCTTTTGGCAGGAAAAGATAAAATGGTACTGGGCAAAAATGTACTGTCTGCTTTAAGCAAAATTGTACGTACACAAGGGGAATTCTGCTTAGGGAAAATAATGCATTCTCTTAATAAGTTTTTTTTTTGCTCAAAATACATTTAGGTTTTTTATTACTTTTTAATTAAAAAAAACACAATTACAGGAAAAAATATATTTAGTAAGAAGACCGAGTTAGAATTCCATTAACTCCAAAGCTCTCTGTTTGAGCATACCCTCAGTCTCATGGGCACAGTGCTTCTACAGAATGTTTGAGATGACATGTTTCCAGAGTAGGGTGGGTCACAAAAATCTACAGAAGCAACATCTATGTGCTGAAGCCTCCAGATCTTCCTTGGTGCCTCAGTTAGTAACTGAGATTGCCCCCAGTAATTACATTCCCTAGTGCCAATTAAAAAACAGTTAATGAAAAACTGCAGTTTAAACGGAAAAGCAGGACATTGTTTAAAACGAAGAATTGTTGAAATCTCTACCTACAACCAAACAACATTTTTATATGAGGAGAGTATATACACAACTCAACACATGATAAAAGATTCCTAGTGCATTATAGGTTAGCAGGGTTTGATGCATTACAAACAATAAAAAACTATGTAATGTATCAAACGAAAAAGCACTGACCTACAGCACTCCCAATGTTTCAGAATGACTGTTCATCCAAGTACCATACAAAAAAAAACCTTTGAGAGTATTCAGATCTTTTTTGTCATTGGGACAAACAGAGGGGTTCTCACTTGGAGATATAGGGTTTGCATACTATTGAAATGCTGTTTTTTTTTTTTAAGACTTGGGACTTCAATAAACATTAAGTTTGAAACCCTGTTCGAGTTCTGGTTGTTCTCTACATGTAGGTCTTCATTACTATCTGTAGAAGATCAGGGTGATTGCTAATAGGACTGTGGCCACGGTTCCCAGCATGGGTGCTGGTGCATCTCTGTTCATCGACCTAATGGTCCTAATTTTTGCATGAATTTGCTCTTAAATCGGACCAGAAGACACACAGGACCCTTTTTTAATGCGGACCCCGGCCACCACAGAGCTTTGTGTTCTGGCTCCATTAAGAGACAGTCACACTCTCCTGTCATGCGAATTGGATGTGTAGAAACCTGCATCAAATTTGCATAAGTGTGAACAGAGCCTAAACTATACTTTAAACAAATGGAATTGTGCGGAATTTTAATTAGTTGATTGAGCAATGTACCAATTTTATAATCATGGTATGACTTTGGAAGGGATTAAAAAATGGAGCTGTGGGCAACAAATTTGCAATAGGGCCACAAATCTGTTCTGTTGCACATAATTTAATATTAAGAACGCATAGGGGCAGAACACATAGGGACAAAAGAGTAATTTGATTCCAAGTTTCTTATGATTTGGTTTGTACTCCCGATATCTCCAGCTCGCATACCTGTGCCCAGATCCGGCATCTTAGAATTCATCTTACAATTTATACTAGCATAGTAGCATATAATTGCCAGCCAAAAGATTGACTAGATAGTATATAAGGTGTTCACTGACTGGATCAACGCGTTCCCAGGCTAGTTTTTTGGTCTAGAAAAATTACTCACATCTGATTGTCAAACCCTCTGCATTGCCTGCCAAATGCAGGTCGTTAAGATGACCAAGGCACAGGTTCTAAGGAACCATCCAGTGTTAACCAGAACACTCAGCAGGAGTTAATGGGCTTTGGGGCAGCTGGCTCCAAGGTCGCAGCTCTTGGTTCCACCAAAACTGGCAACAGCTGACAGCAGTTAAAAAGAGCATAGTAAATAAATCAGCAAGCAAGGTCATAGTCAAACAGGCAAAGGGTGATGGCAGGTGGATAACAAATATCGCACAGAAAAAAGAATCGTTATCAGAACTGGAACAGAGATAATGAAGATAGGAAGACAGAACCTGGGAACAGACACTCAGAGAGGTCTTTGCTCAGGCAACTGCTAAGTGCACTATGCGCATCTCAATAATTTTCTCGGGCATGAACTCAGAGGAAGTGTCTAGAAACTCTTCTCACTAGGAACCAGCACTGTGCAAGAATGTCAATATGCAGATTGGAAAAGCTCTACAGCAGAATTCTGTGGAGTATGAAAATGGTTGTACAAATGCACAGAAAAGAAGCACGGGAGTGCAAAACAGAAGTCTAATCCTGTAAAGACTTCAAAATAAGCTGCAAAATAAACAGCTGTGAATAGCACTCATAACAATATCTGCTTCTCTCCAATACTGCTTTTCTACTGGTTCATTTCATGCAACAGGAAGGCGAGGGAGGGCACAGGCCAAAACTCTAAGTTTTTGCATTTTACTAATATTACCAGTTTAGAATGCTTGCAATAATGATATATTTAAATATATTCATATATATATATATATATATATATATATATATATATATATATATATATTTCTGGATATTTTTCCCTGGAAAACTATGAATCTAAAGGTTTTTGAGTTGTTGACATAGAGTCGGACAGTAAATAGGTCAGTAACCACACATTTCCATTAGATGTTAATATTTAGGATGCAACAATAATGCTTATACTTTTGACAACAAGTGGAAACATTTATCAATATTGAAGGATTTAGGCCACATCAAGATCCAGGATTTTACTTTTCTAAAAAAGACATAAATATTGTAAAACCATCAAATGCAGTTTTCTGGTGCATCCTTGTCGGCACTGTGTCAAGCTGGCATTTCTAGGCTAATTGTATTCGCAAAGAAATTTGGCAGTACTGAAATTCTGTCCCGAATAACATACCACAAAATGCTGAAAGGTAAGTGTGTAATGTCTTATTATTGCACATTTAAAGCCTAATTATGCAATGATGCAGTTTAACAGCTTAAAGAGCACTGTGAATAATAAACACAACATATTCTCATTATAAATTCAGCTACCTGACTACAGCAAGATGGTCTGCCAATCACATTATTGAAAAAGTAAAGAAAGAGCAAAAGCTGAAATTTGTTAAGAGTAATTTGTGATGGCATTTGGTGCACAATGCTTAGCCACTTCAGGTCCGGAAGGTTTTACCCCCTTAATGACCAGGCCATTTTTTGCGATACGGCACTGCGTTGCTTTAACTGACAATTGCGCAGTCTTGTAACACTGTACCCAAATAAAATCAATGTATTTTTTGCCCACAAATAGAGCTTTATTTTGGTGGTATTTGATCACCTCTGCAGTTTTTATTTTTTGAGTTATAAACAAAAAAATACCGACACTTTAAAACATTTTTTTTTACTTTTTTTTACATCTGCCAGCAGCACTGGGGTCCACATTTTGAGTCCCAGTCAGGACACTGCCTGGAGTTTGCTTGTTACCCCTATGCTTGCATGGGATTCCTCAGGCTACTTAGGTTTCCTCTCACACTCTAAATGATGTTATATGCCCTAACAACAGATAAAGCTCTTTGGGTCCTCAGGGGCACTATAGAAATATTAATATCAACAATTAATTTATATTCACAGGAAAATATCATAAAACTTGCACCCTTTGGTTCACTACAGTCCAGTGTATTCTCTTGATATTTGCAATATTGAAATGCATCAGAAATAAAAAAAAAAGTCATGGCCCTAGTTATGCATGAAGAAGCAGAAAGGTTTAATGGCATATTCAATTGTTTTAGGTGCTGCACAAGGTAGTTATTTTGCATTTTTGTTATTCTTCTGTTCCATTTCAGGCAACCTGAAATGTTCTTAACCTCACCATCAGAAAATGGGACAGACAACAGAAAAGGTAACAGTACAGAAATGCACCATTGCAATACAGTCACGGTACCAGAAAAATACCTTTCTGCTGCTCTACCCATAACTATGGGCACTTTTATGCCTGATATCCAGTACAATCTTGACTAGATGGAGCCAGAGGATACAAAAATTTACGAAAGATTGCTTTTTCCTGTGAAGAGGAGTTTAGCTTCACTCATTTCTGATCTGTGGTCCTTTTAAAAGAGGCTTATATAGTTGGGGAAGTCTGAGAAATCAGTTTCCCAATATGCATCTGGAAGGTAGTGATCTGCTTAAGCTGTATTCCTGTTGTACTCCATACAACCTGGAACTTTGCCAAGTGAGCTGAATTTGAGACATTTTCCATCACACAAAATTACTAGATGACGCATTCCTTCCCTCATTCCCACACGCTCCTCCAACCCCCCTGTCTACTAGGCTGTACCTTACTGTCATATTTATTGACAGAGGGCATGGGATAGAAGGATGCATCACTATACTATAAAATACCAATCCCACAAAAAGACACAGACACCAATATATATTTTCAATGGCATAGAAATGGCTGCGGCACTTTATTGGTTTAAAATATCTATACCAAAATATTTATTAACTCAAATAATAATATTGAATCCAAATGAAATAAGCTTTAAATATGTATACCATTGTTTTTTTTTTTTGTTGAAAGAGCTAATTACTAATTCCATATTTTTTTAAGTGCTTCCTGTATAAGGAATGATAATTGCAGTGGTTTTAAAATCCTATCCAGGCATATATAAATCCTACAAGGTAGACACTATTATTGACAGTTAAGTGACATGGGGGGGTAAACATACTAGGATTTAAGTTATTCTCCAAGGCTAAGGTCGAAAGGTTATCTTTGTAAAAATACTTGAATTAAATTATTTAACCCAAACTTTTATACAGGCAAAGAGTGCCCCCTTGTTGGGTGATTGTTAGATGAGGTATTTCTTTTATATACCCCTATCTGATGTATTTTCATGTGGAAAACAAAATCAACGCCCACATTCCCATAGGATAAATGTTTAGAGTAAGTGGGAGACTGGGGAGAATTGAAAAGACCAGGAAGGAAGTAGGATGCTCGGATAAGGTTCTGACACACAGATGGGAAACATTTGAAGTTGAGGCAGGATACTCAAACGGGACCTCCCAGGCAGCAGACATAGAACTTTTTGGTAAAGTTTACATTTCTAGATTTTCTACAGGCAATTCATTTGCCATATACATCTGATTGAACCATTATTATCCTTATAGCATCAAGATTCGAATTTAGATCATTCTAACTGCAGTATGATCGGTCTATTTTCTAACCTTGGGGGTAGTTATATGCTTATGTATACATCCCCTTGAGGCTTATTTCAGCCCATAGTAAATGGAGCAGTTATGATATATTCTTAAAATATATTAACTTAATAGAGGTTTTTATTTTACCAAAAACTATCTGGACTTCTAGCAAGTCTTGGTGCATGGTGTAACAATTTTTGTCCATGCAATTTTTTTAAACATTGAGTTGTGAACATCTTTTGGCTGAAAGAGGTCACGTGTCAAATCTGTCAAATTCTGTTTCCGTATTTCGTGAGCTCATGAGAAGCTTTAAAGCACATTCCAGAAGTTGTGGGTTTTGGTTATCTTGATATACTGTAATAATATCCTTTGATTGCATTTCTCACATTACCTGTGTGATACATATTATTGAATTTTGTTCCACATTTTGTGTTTATTACCAGTTATCTTTTTGACATTATTCTGCACTGATTTTATTTAATAAATATATATATTTTTGCACAAAATTGTATTCCTCTTATCTTCCGGTTAGCGCCACTAAACGATCTTGAGTTTTTGTTGCTTTATGGAAATAAGTTGAGAATCTCTTTCATTATAGATTCTTGCTTATTTACATAAATAGACACTGTTTATTAGAGCAGTATTAGGCCCCGTTCACACTGGGGCGACGCTACTTCCCGGGGCGACCTCACATTGAAGTCAATGCAGGTCACTCCGGGTCGCCCCAAAGAAGCTCCGGACCCTTTTTCTAAGTCGGAGCGACTTGTGTCGCTCCTATTAGAACGGGTCCCCAGCTTCTCTGTGGAAGGCGACCTATGGCGACCTGTCAGGCGACCAGGTCGCCTGACAGGTCGCCCCAGTGTGAACGGGGGCTAAACATTCTGACAAGCCAATGCATTTATCTGCAATTGTGCTATTACTTTGTATTCTAAATTCCCCTAAGATGCCTAAACTCAGGATATTCTTTCTTGCTTTTGCTAATACCATTCCTATTTTGGCAATTATGTACCACACTGTACATACATTGGAAATAATACTAATTATATAATGTATTGTAGGGATGTATACTGTATATTTATAGCTGTTACAAGTGATGTACTATAAAACACAGATTCAATAAAAATATAGATGCATTAAAACACACTGGGTACATGTAAAAAATGAATATGAAGCTAGTATTCTTCACCAAAACAGGTTATACATATTGCTAATAATGCTGGATGTGTACGGTGAATGGTATACCTTCTCTAGACTGTACAGCTGCCCAAAGGAACAATATAAAGCTACTCTTCAGTAGAAAGATTTAACCTTGATCAGATAGTGAATCTTCTAATCTCCTACCTAAGCATGTTTGTGACAGCCGTCAATTCAGAAACAGTTTATTAGAGAAGAAAGATGACAGGAAAATGCTGAGTTGATATGACAGTGATGATAAAAATTTGTTAAGGCATGCATCCCTGAAGGAAATGTGTCTGTAATATACCAGATGGCCAGTGGTCAGGGGAAACAGTTAAAGCATGCTGTGCTTAAGCTGGTGAATTTAGCAGCACCAAGTGCAGTAAATAAAAACAGTCATTAAATATGTTACATATACTTCCTCTCCCTTTATGTTTTATGGAATTGTGTCTAATACGTTTTTTCCTAATGCTAAATTGCTTAATGAAAACTGCCAAATAGGTAAAGGGCCAATGAACACTGTAGCCAATGTAGTAAATGTGTGCCTAGGGGGTGTCTTCCAACTGTGTTGGGGATGGGCTCACTGGATGAACACAGAGACCTGTTTTCCTAAATAGGAGGAACACAGGATCCCTGTGTTCATCTCTGACAGAACAGCGGTTGGCCATGTTTACATCGGCAAAACCGCCGTTCTGTCTCCATGGGGAGCAATCGTGGGTGCCCAGTAGACATAGCGGTCGCCAGACCTGCAGACTGGCTCTCCCTCTAGCCGGCGGCCCCCTCACTAACTGCTACATGAAGCGTCGTACATGTACGTCGTTTTGCGTAACAGAGCCAACCTGGGGCAATATAACTATGACGGCTGGTCAGCAAGTGGTTAAATTAAAGTGGTATTGAGCCCAAAACAAAGTATTTATTATATTGAAGCTTACCAATTATAAGACGTTATGGCTGCATTTGTTTTCTTTTTGAGGCTTTCTTTCTTTTAATTTCACTTGGTGATCCTGCCAGGAAGTCTGTTGTTTTTCCTGCAGATGTAGCAGTTAGAGGGTTGAGACAAACCATTTAACACTGACAAGAATTCTTTTAATGTTTTTTTTTTTTTCTTTTTTTTTAATTATGTACAATCCCAAAAGGAACAAAAATTATTGCTGTGACTGCTTCTAAAATGTGTTCACAGTAGTTTGGCTTCAATTTTTTTTTAGTGTATCTAAACCTGCTAGTACATCTAACAGTTCCCTACCCCAGACTGACAATGCTGCTATCCAAAGGTATCTCTGTTGCTCCTTAGCCGGAGTGTAGACACCCTACTACAGGAGGTGTGTAAATGGTCAGATCACTAGGAAGCAAAGGGAAAAAAGTCTAAAAAAGGAATGCCAATACAGCCATCACATCTAATGATTGGTAAGCTGCAATATATTACATTTTTGGTTTTGGGTTTAATATATACAGCTTTAAAGTATTGCAATAGCTCATAACAGCTATATATGTAAGAAGATCTTCTGTAGATAAAAACTGCAGGTGAAAGGGCAAGCTTGCCTTTTGGTAAGCAATTTTCTGAGATTCTGAATTGTGGGTTTTCACTAGCTGTAAATCATAATCATCAAAATTAAAAGAAAGAAATGCTTCAAATATATTACTCGGTGTGTAATGCATAATATATATATATATATATATATATATATATATATATATACACACACATACATACAACTTTCACTTTTTGAATGTCATGATTGTCTATCTGATGCCAGCCTATTGCTACTGTACATTTGGCTTATTACTGTCCATTCATTCTCATATTTGCCACTTGTAGCATACCTTTTCCCCTAATTCTCACAAGTCCCATTTGTAGCATGAGAATTTCCTCAACTGCCTGTTTTCTGCCAGCATATTGCCATGACTGCCCTTTGTTTTGTCATGATTGTCTGTTTATCTTTTGCCTAATGTAATGATTGCCTATGTGCTGCTTGTGTATAACCATGATTGCCATAATTTGTCATACATTTCCATTTGTTGCCCATTTATTGGCACAATTGTCTGTGCAGCCGACATATTGGTAGGATTGCCAATGAACTGCCCCCGTTTGCTGCCCATCCACTGTCAGGATTGCTAGTGTGTTGTCCAAGTTTATTACCTACATACCATTACAAATGCCACTGTGTTGCCCCAAAAGTATGTGTGTTGATTGTCTCTATCAATTCATGCCCTAAAAATCCTGATATTTCTACCATGCCCTCACATTTGTGTGCTGCAATGCCCATATCATCCTTTTCAAATCCAAGGCCTCAACAGTATATTTATAACAACTATATTTTGAGTACCTTAAAACTTGATATTTAGCCAGTGGTAAGTTGTATATTCACATATCCAGTAGCTCTTAAACATTTAAAATTAATGGCATATGTCACATGTCACTAAGAGAACATGAGCACATTTAATGCATACTAAAAATAAATAAAAGGAACCCAAAAAAGCTTTTCTCTCCATTACAAGATAGTGTGATTGCTTCAAAGTAAAAAAAAAAAAAAAAAAAATCATATTTGCCCCTGATTTCTTCCCTTTACTTTGAGGCAGTAATTATAGATGGCAGGTATAAGAGCATTTGAGTGTTTCAGTAATAAGCATGTCTATCCAGATTAAATATTAACCTACAGCAAAGCTTGCTCTCTGTCATGTCACTCTGTTTCACTTTTACATGAAGTTTGAGACTTCTTGGTTTTGAGTTGGTGCAATTAACTCAATAAATGCTGAATGTTTAGCAAAGACAGCACGTTGAAACAACTCCTCCTAAAACTCCAGGAGATCAGAAAACATGGATGAGTTAAAAATGCTTGATGAGATTGTTTGAATACTAATTAAATTTACATCAATTGCTTCTAGGGTAGGAAAGCCCAAGAGAGCTTCATCGTAAATATGTTACTGGCTCATTGTGACAATTGAAATTAGCAAGTAATACTGAACATACGTCCTAGTGCCCTGTCAGATTTTCCCATGTTTAATTTAAGGCAATTAACTCTTAAAAGGTAATTAGGCAGTTCCCCATTTAGCGAATTAACATGATTGTAAATATTCACCACCATTATTAGCCAATAAGAAGAAATGTGAAATCTTTTTATGTAAAGTTGCTTTGTCATTGTAGTCTGCTATCTTTATTATGCTTCTGGACTGTATAGGAGTCCAGAGCAATGCATTTTAAAAATAAATATTGAGTGTTACAATTTTGTTAAATAAAGTTTTCAGAACACCATACACTCAAAAACACTATTAATAGATAAAGGGACCTTCACAGGGCAATAGGGCAGGTATTCTCTGCAAACTAGTCATAGTCAGTGTTATTTGGCCATTTCGTTGAAGTAGAAGCCGCAGATGGGGCTGCATATTAGTTCCAGGCAGTGACATTACTCTGAAAATGAAGAAGTTTGACAATACTTCTTGGGAAATAGTATGCACCCCAGCTGTTAGAGATTAGCAGCTTACATCAGAGGCTTCTCAAGAGAGACATCTTTAAAAAGAATGGTCTCTCTTTCATGGTAATAATTCCATCTAATTCCAATTGTAAACTCTCAACTGATTATCAGAATTGTTCTGACAGATTGTCAGAATTGTAAGCTACCTCTAACTTAGATGCATCACTCAATATCCAGTGAAGTACTGAAAGGGTGCTTGTAAAGTTATAGAAATATTGCTACTATTAAAATGCCAATTTTAAGTGGGGCTTATTTTTGCTCTGTTTGCTTCTTTTATAACAGGGATTTCTTCATGCCATTTTGCATTATATTAGCATGGCCATTTTAGGCTGGGTTCACACATGCTGCAGCACGGCTCACAGCAGGGGTCCGGTGCGTCGCTGTTCACCGATTCAGGTGCAAACTAGGTCTGAATTTCTGCTTGAATTTGTACCTGATTCAGAGCCAAAGAGGTCCCTTTCCAAATGTGGACCATGGCTGCACCCGAGGTGTGTGAATTGGCTCCACTGAGATCTGTTCATAGTATTCTGACATACGAATTGGATGCAGGGAAACCCGCAATTTTATAGGCATTTGGCTTAAAAAAAAAAACACAAAAGGGCACGCCCATCTAGGTGTAGCAATTTATTAAAAGAATAAAAGACAATAAAATTGCACTCATTAGCTAAAAGTTGATCAAGACTTGCCATAAACCCATACAGACCTCCATAGGATCACCGTGAGGCTGCCAAGCTCTGCAGGCATGTGGCTGGCTGAAGCAGAACAAGTGCAGCTGTTAGGCTTCAGGTTGGAACATAAGCAACAGAAGCTTCCAGATGTAGCAAGATGGCTGTGGCTCCAAACAGCACCTCTCCCGGCTGGGTGATGATGATAGGAAGTGGAGGGGCGTGGCTACATGTTTCAGGGCAGACAGGAGCGCCCCTTTATCAAAGCATTTGGAAGGAGATTTGCCAAAGGACAAGTCTTTCTATACTGTGAAGAGTGGGAAGGGGCGGGAGAAGAAAGCCAGTACTATTAACTCTTGTTTAACCAAACTAGTGCTAGACAATAATAGAAAAAGCTCTCGCGCTTAAAGTGAATAAACAAACTGTGTATAAATGTGATTAAATGAATAGTCACATAAAATATATATGTGTATATGCTGCGGCTTAACAAATCAAACCATATATCATAAAGTGAAAATATATCTCAACTAGCCGCGCACATCACCCATCAATAAGTGATTGAATAAATAAATCCATGAACAACTTAAATAAATGAATCAATGAAAAGTGATGATAAATGAACAGGGTTTTATTAAACGTGCACAAAAGCAAAAGCGGAACAAAAAGTCCACATTCAATCCACTGTAATAAAATAGTGATTGGTGATCAGATAATAATAGTCCCGTGCTGAATATTGGGTCACCGCAAAATGCACCACCTCAGTGATTCCACTCCCATCAGCTGGCAACTTACCCCATAATGTTGCCCCCCATTTTGATGGCTAGGGCTAAAAGCACAATTTGAACCACCGTTGTGTTCAGGGGAATCCTCTTTGGATTATTCACTTAGGCCAATTCTTCCTCTCCCATATGCATAAAAAGAAGAAAGAGTCTCACTAGTGCAATATGGTTTAAACTAAGTGTTTATTGATATGTAAACCCAACATGAATTGCACTTACAAGGTGTTAAAACATCGGCGCATGTTAAAACACATGGGATCTGGGGTGCTCCCTTTGTCCTCCCCACCTTCACGCTGGTAAGAAAGACCTTTGGGGATACTCCTCCACTCACCCGATCATTCCTCCAGTGTGCCGTGTAGCCACACACTGACTCATTTTGTCATATCCGACTTTGTCAAAGGGGGCCACAGCTGCTGCACCGTGGGTTTTTTTTAGCTTTTTTTGAGGTGCGTTTTTGGAGCAGCACTATTCATTTTAATGGGCCTCCCTTCACTTCAAAACCACTCCAAAGAAGCTCATGTGCCAAATTTTGGCACAGAGCCAGAAGCTTTTGGCAGTGCCACTTTTGCTGCAATTTTAGCGCATTTTGTAGCTCGACAATCGTGGCAAAATTGTGCCACGTTTTGGGGTCTCATTAAAAAAATAATGGCATTGCAAACACATCCTGTGTTTGGCCACGATTTCTAGTATGCTCAGGTGTGAACAGAAACTTAGAGTAACCAGCTGCATATCTACTTCCAAGGAACATGCTACTACAAGTACGTTAACTGAACTCAAATGTGGATAAGTTATATTTTTTATCATAATCCTGTGTCTGTCTGATCATGTCTGTTGTCAGAATCCATTATTGGAATTTCTCAGTAGAGCAGCAAATAACTTTTATGGCCCCCATCTACACTTTAATAGCCTTGATATAGTGTAAAAGCCCAAATATCCCTGATTACAGAGCACTGTGTTATGAAATTAAAAATAAATAAATAAATAAAATAATTAATATCCACTGATACTATCATGTATGTCCTTCAAATGTCCAGTTCAATTACTCCCTGTTATAAGGTGACAACGTTCTGTCCCTGTCTCTGAATGTTACTTTTATGTCGTCACCCTATCAGATGAGCTTTTGATGGGACTCCACAAATGGCCATTTCAAAACATATTTTGCAGACCTGGTCCAATGAGAAATGCCATACAGCTATGGTATGAGTGCATGTATGTAGACAGGAAGCGGCTGGAATGAGGTTTTAGGATTTTAACAGCACAGAGGTGCAACAAAAGAGGAAAATGGTGAAAAAAATTACTTTATTTGTAAAAATGGCTTTGTATGTTACACAATGCTTAAGAAAACTAAATAAAATTCATTGAAGGTTTACATTTATTTAACTAAAAAAAATCTTGGACACGTGCTAGTGCTACAATATATTCTGTACTGTGCTGTAATTACATAAATACGGAAAATAAAAAATAATAAAATAACTTCAATTGGCTGCAATTCATTTGAAAGAAAGAATTCCAATTTGATTTTCTTTTTAGTAAAATGATTAACAAAATGTATTCAAAATCTTTTGTTTCCATTCGTTGTCCAATTCAAGCACGGCGTGGTAAGTTACAAATCGGTAGCTTCTGCTTAAACTGCAGCCCAAGATGCCCACAGTGTGACATATATATAAAACTGTTTTTACATTATGCAACTAAGACATTTTGGAAAGGGAGTGATCCATCACATTCATTATGAGCACTCTAGGTGACTCATTACATTGACCTTTAGCACAAACCTTTTGAAAACTATCCCTAGCTACAGATAACTTTTGAGTGAGAGAGGAATAAAGCCAGAACTTTTTGAGCTAATTATATTTGAAAGGCACATTGGCCTCACTTACTGTGACAGTCATAAGCAGAGTAGCACCTTTCTTAATGAGAAAACAATGCACAGCTTACCTATGAGAATAATTATAATTTAGCTCGTTAGCATTTGTTAATTGCAAAGCACAAGACCCAAAATGCTGAGCTGTTCCCTGGTAGAAATGATTGTAATCAAGAGGCATGTGTAGAAGTAAAGTAAACATGTGAATATCTATATGCACTATAAAAAGGCAATTAATAAAAATGGGAATATTTAGTGCTTATTTAATGGAGGCTATCATGTACAGCAGAAACACAGTGTGGTATGCTGTAAATCCCATAGGTGGGATTTACACCTATGCACATTGAAATGCATGCATCACATTGCTCATGAAATGATTCATTATGTTTTGGAATCCAGCATACATTACAGTACAAACATGGCTGCCGGTGTGATGAGCATGCAACGTTGAGTGCAGTGTTCTGTTCAAATAGTGCAGGTACACACTATTTGTGTATGAATAGGTCTGAAAGAACCCAAAAGCATCTTAAACACCTACAATAAGTCATGATACATTGCAACTACATTGGAACTTATTGGGAAGTGCTACGATGATAAAATGCAGATTTAGGAAAAGCACTTTTTCCCCAAGTAGTCAGCCTTGATACTAGTAGCATTGTCGGATGAGGGCTTTGCACATTGTGATTTTTGTAATGAGAAACTGAAGAGATCATGCTGAACTATGGGTACATGGAGGGAAGGTATTGGGACTTTATTTGAGACACAAAAGAGGGTCTCCATCCCTGGTTATATGGAAAAAAGAAAGGGTTGGGACTTTAAATAAGAAGCTGTGCATAAATAAGGCCAAGGGTATAAAAAGTATATGTAGTAAAATGCCAAAGTTTATTGCGGCTACCACTGCATATAACAACTGGAGTACATAAAGAACATAAATTACATAATGGGAAACATTCCATCATAAATGAGGTGGTCATTAAACATGACATGAAAAAAACTGGTGCAATGAGATACATTACAATACTGATGAATATAAAGGTAAATAGATCATAGGAGGTAAATGTTGTACACAAACTAGAATGTTCAACACAGTATGGCATCATAAATTGCTCAACGCATTTTGTAGACCATAAGCTACTTCTTAAGGAACGGATGCATAAGAGAAAATCTAGGAAAATGTACATATTGGGTAATGGATAGTAAACGATAGTATAAATGGCTCAATTAGTATGCCAAATAATGGTGACCGGGGGGGGGGGGGGGGGGAACAACCCCCACCTAAGATACATATAGTCTCCTTCAATAATTTACCTCAAGACCAACATGACAGGGGTGTGTATATACTGAAAACCAAGGGCCATCATACGTCCAAAACGTCCATGTTGGGAACCGAGGGAGTGAAACCCAGGGCATAGCCATATGCAGGAACCACAAAGCAGTAAGAATCTACATAAGGATAAGTAGAATAGTACGATGGACATGGCAATAAGGGTTCTGAGGGTAAAACAACAAAGTAAAATTGTATATATATAAAATGTATCCATATAGTAATGCGCTGAGAATATGACTTAAAATTTATCCATATAGTAATGTGCCGAGAATAGGACTTAAAATGTATCCATATAGTAATGTGCCGAGAATATGAAATACAAATGGTGAAAAGTAATGAAGGGGTGAAAAAAATTACAAAAGCGCATACTTAGTATACAAATGTGCCACCCAAGGTAGCCAAATATGCTGGTGAGAAAGTGAAGGATGAAGAGGAAATGCTGAACTATGGTTGGATTCATTAGCACAGTGTAGGGGTTTAATGAATGATCACTTTCCCCATGTCTTACAAGTCAAGGTAGACCCTGTGCTTTTCATTCCTCCATTGTTATTTTCTAGTCATCCTGTTAGTTGTTTCAAAGCCTCCTTGCAGCCCTAGAGGATTATACAGCATGTAATAGAAATAAAGAAAACCAAAATGATGATATTCAAGGTCAAGGAGCAGTTCCAACCACAAGTTCACTAGCCTTACTTTCAGCACCGATAACAATAGTGACAAGGAGAGTTTAAATTAGGATGAACCTATGCCCTACTTCTAAAGCACAATGCTGCCCTGGTGTGTGGCAACATCTTGCCCAAGTCCTGTAAAAGAGAAGTCAGCGCTTTCACTAACTGGCGCATCTCTATCTCTGAGAGTTTACAGACATCACACTGCAGTTGGACATGCAGAAATCCTTCTGCCAAATGACATTTTTTAAAACATAAACAGTGCCACAACAATGAAAAAGGCCTTAACACAACTATTTCTGTCTTCTAGAACGTAACCTCTGGGCTCCAGAGACAGAGATCAACATTCATAGATAATATTAACACCCTGAAAAATTAGATTATTACAACAGATCAATATTTGAGTTAAATTCAAATGTTCCAGGCTATGATTTCACGTTGAGAGCTTGTCCAGTGCACAGCAGAAAACAAAACCAACAGAATTCAGGTTACCTTTTTTCCATGATAAATGAACAGCTGCTTTATTCAGTATAGTGAAGAGATGCAACACTGATAAACATGCAATGGGGATAAACCAGCACGTTTCAGAAATCGCATAAATGCTTATTCAGAGAAGCAACATGTCCATCCATTTTGCAATGCAGGCAAAATTCATGGGCAAACACAGTTATACTGTCTTTTATAGAACCTGTTCCCTCTACGCCAGTCTTTCTCAACCTTTTCAACACAGAGGAACCCTTAAAAAAAAAATTCTGGTCTCGGGAAACCCCTGCTAAAAATTAAAAATCTACAAATCATGACACACTAGTGTGACAGTCAGTGGGAAGAATGCTCCTTACGCTTGTCATCATTGGGAAGAATTACACCCTTACAGATTGCTAAAAGGAACAATGATGTCATTGGAAACTTGTCTGACAGGCAGAAATTGACCATTGCTCAAGGAACTCCTAGCAACCTCAGGAGGAACCCTGGCTGAGAAACCCTGCTCTACGCTATGGAGACAGACCAACATCTAAATTTGTTGTGGGTTGCTCTATGGTCCATTCAGGACACCTGAATAGAGCCCAATCAGAATGTAGCACATTTCATGTGAAAATTCATGGGAGCACACACTACCAGAATGTATATTCTCTTTTGTATTCTGGTGTCAAAAGGCACAAAGTGGTTATCGTGCATTTACATTGGTTTGCTTTAAGTGTCTTCACTTATCTTGAAGGTTTAAAAAAAAATAAGCTTTTTACCTAATACAGAGAAAGCTAACTCAACAGCTGCAGGAGTTTTCTTATTGGGAAATGAGGTTCGAAAGTCTGTCAAGTTGGGCTTGGCCTATGAATCATGGTAAAACTAAGTTTTTCACAAGCCTTAAAGGGGCTGTAAAGTCAGAAGGTTTTTTTTTCCTAATGCATTCTATGCATTAAGATAAAAAGCTTTCTGTGTGCAGCAGCCCCCTCTCTGTTCTGCAATGTCCATGAATGTCTCAGGCTCCTGAGATTCTCCCTCCTGATTAGCCGATACACAGTAGCGGCACCATTGGCTGCTGCCAAAGTTAGCTAGCCAATCAGGAGAAAGAAGGGGCCGGGCCAGAGCTCCATGTCTGAATGGACACAGGGAGCTGTGACTCAGCTCAAGTGCCCCCATAACAAGCTGCTTGCTGTGGGGGCACTAGACAGGAGGGAGGCACCAGGATCACAGAAGAGGGACCCAAGAAAAGGGGAATCCAGACTGCTCTGTGTAAATTTACTGCAACAGAGCAGGTAAGCATAACATGTTTGTTATTTTTATAGGAAAAAATAAAACAAGACTTTACAATTACTTTAATGAGGTTAAAAAGTGGTGGAATAACTAAGCCTGTGCCTAAAGAGATCTTACTTTGAAAGCTAGAAATACCTCTGTTTTTAAACAGATTGTTATGGACAGTGTAATTTTGTTTATTTTTTTTTTCCTTGCAGATTGGATGGTAAGTGTACTGGGAAAATTCTTTGTTCATGCTGTGCAAAGCCCTTCCATGTGCACTTTACTTTAAAGTTATAGATTGGGGTGGTTGCCATTTTAGCATAGCTTGCTGTAACTGCCACGAGGACACATGTGATGCTTTCAGCTATTGTTGTGCTTTGCTGGGCTTCAAGTGTGCTCCAGCACCTTTAAAGCGATATTAAAGCTTGGGGTTTTTTATTTTTGGTTTTTAAATAACACACGTTATACTCACCCGCTCTATGCAATAGTTTTGCACAGGGCAGCTCGGATCCTCCTCTTCTCAGGTCCCACGCTGGCGCTCCTTGCTCTCCTCTCCTGCCGGGTGCCCCCACAGCCAGCAGCTTGCTCTGGGGACACCCAAGCAGGCATGCACCCATCCCAATGGTCTGTGTATCTATTCACACACAGAGCCACGGCTCTGCCCCACCTCCATCTCCTGATTGGTTTACTGGCTGTGATTGACAGCAGTGGAAGTCAATGGTTCCCGCTGCTGCCAAAAGCCTCTGGTGGATATTGCTGGGTCCAGAGGGGGCTCAGGTAAGTATTAGGGGGGCTGGTGGACAAAGAAGGTTTTTCACCTTCATGCATAGAAAACCGTATGCCTTTACAACCACATTGAGGAATGGGCTGCTTTCAGGCATACCTGCCTTTAATGCATCCTTTGATATACATGCTCCAATATGCAGACTCTCACAAAGTTAGGACCACACTTTACATAGGGGCCTTGATGAGGTAGTGCAGATTCCACATGCACTGTGTAGCACCCTACAGGTAGGTGTTAGGTAAAAGTATAATGGGCCTTGGCTGCCTAACAGCAGTGCCATGATTTCAGCTGGGCTGTCATGTCTACCAGGTGTGGTTACTGAGAGGGGAGTCTCCCCACTGGCTCTGTGAGAGGATTCTCATTGGGCAGTGGAGGAAATCCAATCAGTGGCTTGTATCTACCCTAGAAGGCAGATTCTGTCGCAGAGGATTCTGGGAGTGGATACAAGTCTGAGGGGAACGCATGATGCAGCATCCTTGGTGGGAAGCAGAGTCCCAGGAGGGAGAGTACGGCTGTCTCTCCTCCTGTCAGAAGGATCGGGTGTCTTGGGTGGCTACCCGAGTATCCAGAAGGGAGAGCTGAACTGCAGAGAGGATCCGGTGTGCCGAGGACCAGTGAAGAAAAGAGGTGTTCAGTTCCAGGAAAGCCTTCCAAGGTCGTGAGTACTGTGGACTGCCCCTGGGGTCTGCCTAGTGTAGACGGGACCACTCCGGTGAAGGTCCAAGGGATCCTAGAGCCTGCAAGTGTAAAGGGGGTTGCCTAGTGAAAGGACCCTGAAGTGTAAAGGGGGTTGCCTAGTGAAAGGACCCTGGAAGTGTAAAGAGGGCGCAAGCGGTTGGGTCCTGAAGAGTCAAGTGTGCAGTGTTAAGAGTTGAAGCAGTACAAGCAGGAGCTACCTCAGTCAGTGAAATGCTGGAGGGAGTTATACACAGGACTTTTGAGCTATACAGAGTGTCAAGAGTCCAGGATCATTACAGTCTTCTGAGTTAAGGAGTTAAAATCGAAGTTCTAGCACAAGTTCAGCATAACCGTGTTCTCAAGCGCCAGGAAGCATTGGTCTGCATTCAGCCGGCATCAGGACAGCGCCAACATTATACTTCTGTCATGTTTGGCAGTAAGTAATGTTCTTAAGTGAACAGAACAGCACTGCAACCTCCCTGCAACCAAGTGCAATGCACATGGTTACAGCACAGTAGTCTGGGGGGTTTAAAGCAGACAGTTAGGACCTAATACAGTGCCTACTCACCACCTGTCAAATGCTGATCACTTATAGGCCTTAAGCAGCTTCCTTGAAGCCTATAAAAATCTTTAGTTACAGTTTGTAAATGTTATACAAAGGTACTAATAGGAGTGCTTACTATCCCTTTAAACAAGCTACCAGCGGGCTTCAAAAGGCTTTCATCAAGCTTTAAGTACTGCTGACATCAAGTGACAGTCAACACTCCAATTAGGATTTGTGTTTAAATGGCCCAGACTGGAGCATAATAGTACTTTAAAGACTTTAATAAAGCTTACTAAAAGCCTACACAAGCAAAAGCCCATACGAACAATACCTCTAACTGAATCATTACTAGTTTTAGGGCTCAATTACACTTGTGGTTGGTAGGGTGGTAAAAATATGCTTAAGCAGCAAAGGCAGTGAGCAGGGGAATACACATGCCATGGCCAAAATTCTTTTCTTAATGGCACAAATTAAACCACCTGTTGCATAACAGAGGTAATATGAATGAGGCTACACAACAACAGTCCCATTGCTGTGGTTTCGACGTGGTGGTGGGGGATTTATGGGTACAACAAGTGGTGAGGAGACAAACATTTATTAGGTAACAGCAGTGCTCAAGTGCATAACTTTGTCATGCTTGCGATAGTTGCCAAATCGGTCCTTATCCTAGGCCCAAATGCCAGAACTCAAGTGGATAGAGCTGCCACCTTTTTTTCCTGGCAAATTTTGGGATAGATCGTGGAGTAAGGGGTGTGTATTCTATGTAGGAGTAGGGGTAAACATTCAATAGGCTCAAGGACACTGACATCTGCACTGGATTATGAGTCACCCTCTCCTTGATACCACAAGAGTGTTCTGACAAAATACCTGACAGGACAGAATGGGGGCACAGTAATTATATAAAACTATTTGTTAACATTCACTGGCAGGTCAAACTAAATGGATATTTACTTACTGAAAGATCCTTTTGTCTAAATATATTATTTAGGCATGGCAAATCATACCCTCAAGTAAATATAAGTTCAAAATCATGGTGCTGCACTTAAAGCTGAACTCCAACTTTCTTTTCACTAGAATGGAAAGGAATAATCAGTCCCAGTATAGATCATACCTCTGTACCATGTTGCTCTGATGTATGCAGATCCTCTGATATTGTGGATTTAGTTGAGGCTTTGTACAATGTGACACTTTGTATAGTCTGGGTGTAGACTGAGGGCCTTCCATAGCCACTTCCTGCTCAATCTCTACCCCAGAACACACCCCTCTGTAGTCTTTCAGAGTCTGCAAATGACGTACCTTCCTTCAGACCTCTGATGGTGGGTGGGGTGGAATGCATCCTAATTAGCATTCAATCCAGTGATAACTTCAGGAATAGTCCTAAACTCTCAAGTCCCACCTCACAGCATCATTCAAAAGGAAACCCCTTCAAACACAGTCTGTTTTGATAGCTAGCTGTGCTGCTGCTGGACAGGATTAAATGAATCACAATTAGAATATCCCCTGATGACGTCAGCACGGCCTGACGAAATGTACGTCGGGAGCGTGAGACCGTAGAGTTCCGGTTTGGCGGAACGCAGGCGTGGAGCGGCGTTCCATCCACCAAATCCATCGATTGTTGTTATCTGTATAGAAGGCGCTTTTCAAAGTGTAATGGAGTAAGTGCAATTTTAATATTAAATCCTTTTGAAATTGACATATTACACTATTGGAGTTTCCTTTCTATTTTTCATTTGGATGACCCTATTACTGGAGTTTCCTATAGCATCTGGTTATATATTTTCTTGCTGATGGGGAGACAGCGTTAAGGATGGCTTGGAGCTTCCATGGATAGCAATGCTGATTATGACCCCCTGTAATTAAGGGGTCATATCCCTCTGGTAAGAAGTACCTAATCCGAGCACTGGGTGAAGGTTTACTAAGTCCATTCTGATTCACATTGTTGAGATAATACCTTGAATTGAGCACCTTAAGGAATTTATTTATTCACAATATTTATTCACGATATTTCAAAATATTTAATATTTATGTTAAGCTGGTCTTTGCTCTTATCCATTATTGCAGTTGGTGCTAATTATGGTTTTAGCATTTAGATCATTTATCGGCTTCATATTATGCACATGAGCACTTTCTTGTGAGCTATATTGTTGAGCGCAATATTCACCCATTTTGTTCACATAGAATATAACCCTGCCCAGTTAAATATAACAACCAGTGTGAACAGGGAGAGTCCCACCCCTCAGATCCCACCCTCTCAGAGCCATGATCTGATTAATTTACATATGAAGGAAACCCCTTCATATTCTTCCATAGCCCTTCCTCTGTAGTCTTGCAGTAAGCCATTATTCTTTGGAATGCTGCAAGACAGGAATGGCATTTACACCTGCTTTGCAGACTGAAGAGTGATCTGCATTCGGACTCAGCCACATCAATTCCCAGAACTGCTACAAGTCCCTCCCATAGCTTGCCCTGGAACCACAGAGGCTCAAAGCATGATGGGACATGTAGTAACAGGACTGGTAAAGGAAGGAAACAGGAACTCCGAGAACTTTGAAATTCCACCAGGGGGAGGAGTGACATCACAGATACACAAACTTGTTTTTTTACAGCTATATACAGTAAGGTAAGATACAGATAAAATGACAGTGGGGTTGTGATTCATTTACATGCACAATGCATCTGTTGTTTTGGGGAGGAAAAGCTGGAGTTCTGCTTTAATGCTATGCTAACAAAGATCCACAAGGATCCAGAGAGAACCCAACATTTACTTATAGACTAACATATATCATTTCAGGCACCGAACAGTGTTGCCTTAGAAACATTTTAGACCAGGTCAGATTTACTTTAACTCTCTTTCTGGGCTGTAAAGAAATTGCACTAATCTCCTGTTCTAACACCTGTCTCTGCTGACAATGCAAGATGATTTCACTTTGTTTGTAATTAAAAAACAAAATGAACAAAATGTTTCTGATACTAATAAGTACTAATGCAGTGATAACAGTTATCCGTAGAAAATGAAGCCTTTACATCAAATAGGCATAAATGCACAACACATTTACAATAATTGAAGAAATCTGCGACGCGTTAGTCTTCTAAATGAAAAATGACAATCAATTATTTGAAGTAATTGTTATAGATTGCAGAGAATACTGGCAGCCTAACCTATGATGATGGAAAAATATGTTCATGTAATATCTGCTTTGACTGAAGGTAGTAAATTAGAGGCTGAAGTTAGGAAAGAAAGTACATTCCGCTACTACAATAAAATTATTTGAACTCTGGCTGCGGATATACTCATGCATTTTCTAAATATGAATGTAATTTGACCCATAAAAGAAATACAAATAAATTAAAAAAAACAGCATATTAATTTAAGATTTTTAACAGCTGTATGAATTATTAAATAAGCTTAATACAGAAATATTGTTATGTTTAATCTTATATAGAATTGTTATATACTGTAGGCTTCGTTCACACTACTGGCCATTCATATCAATGCAACTCAGTAAGATGCACTTTTGGAAAAGGTTCCTGTTTTGGTGCGGTACCCTACTTTGGTGCGATGACAGTGCAGTTGTGGCCCCATAGAATATGCAAACCACATTTAACTTGCATCCAAGCAGCACCTCATAATTGCACTTAAAATCAGATCACAATCAGATTGCAACAGTGTGAACCTAGCCTTAAAGTGGAGTTCCACTCAAAAGTGAAACTTCCCCTTATCTGTCTCCTCCCCCCCCCCTCTGGTGCCACAACTGGCACCTTTCAGGGGAAAGGGGGGAACGGGTACCTGTTTTTGATAGGTGCCCCTCCCCACTTCCGGGAGACAGCGCCACAGCAAGGTTCAGCACAGGTTCGGCCCCCTACTCCTCCCTCTGCTTCCTGGCCAATTACCGAGCGCATTGCATTTTGTGCATGCACAGTAGGGACCCGGCTGTGAAGCCGCAAGGCTTGGTGCCGGCAATGGCGGCGGCAGCACCCGACAGCCGACATTGCTGGACTCCAGGACAGGTAAGTGTCCTAATATTAAAAGTCAGCAGCTACAGTATGTGTAGCTGCTGACTTTAATTTTTTGGAGGGGGGGAGGAACTCCGCTTCAATAAGAAATTTCAAAGAGTAATGCAATGATGTGCACGGTGCACTAATAATTAGCAAGCAATCCACTTTCACATTTCATCAGTTTAGAGGAGTCCCAAAAAAATAAAGATGAGTTATAATCAACATCAGTGGGTTGCACAATGTCTTAAAGTATAAGTTCACCTTTAGTAACATTTTACACCCATATTCAGTGTGTAACATGTAAAAAAAAGGAAAAGAATGGCGCAAGGAAATTGCCAATAACAAGCTGGCATAAATTAGGAACACAATCAAATATAGTCTGAACAAGTGTTATATAAAAGTATGTTTCGAATGTTCAAAATGTCTTTTATGAGTCTGAGGAAAAAGCAGATGCTTTGAAACGCATCACCTGACACATCTTGATGTCACATCCGGTTCGGTTCCTAGTGCATTTTATGCTGGTTCTACACACCATGAGGCAGAGATCTAGCCAGCCGAGACAACTACCCTGCCGATGCCGCAATGAACCCACAGCGATACACCACCGGGCACCTACAGTGACCACAGTCTTCTCTCACAATGCTCTTTTATCCTCGATTGTATGTAAGTAGCCATTTGAGAGCATCAGGACCCTGAACAGGGAGAAGCTCAGCTATGAGGAAAAATTAGAGGAACTGAATTTATTCTCTCTTGAGAAGAGAATATTAAGGGGGGATATGATCAACATGTATAAATACATAAGGGGTTCATATAGTGACCTTGCTGTTGAGTTATTCACTTTAAGGATATCACGGAGGACAAGGGGGCACTCTTTACTTCTAGAGGAAAAGAGAGTCAGTTTCCAAATACTAAAAGGTTTCTTTACAGTAAAATCTGTGAAAATGTGGAATAGACTCCTTCCAGAGGTGGTTTAAAAAAGTCCTGGATTCTTTCCTAGGTGTACATAATATAACTGGTGTATCAGTTGTGGATTTTTTACAAATGTTCCCAATACATGTGTAATAATAATAATAATCTCTCACCTACAGGTGGTTCTAAAATGGCTGCCGAATATTTAATGAACCATGTGCTTGTGGGGGGGGGAGGTGCAGCCATGTGTGGATGACCTCACTCAAAATGACCTGATGAGTGGACAAGAGGTATGACCACATCCTGTGGGCGTTCTCTTGTGCACAGTACTATAAAAAAGGGTTAATTTGCATGAGAAAGCCTCTTTCCCATCACCCTGACTCCTTGGAGGGGCACACAGAAAAACATCCAGGATGGAGCCTGGCTTGTTTGTTTGTTGGTAGTTGGAGAAAACATGCGGCGAGGACCTCTTGGTCCCGTTGTTGCAGAGATCCATTGGAAAGCTGCTGAATCCACCATCAGAGCTAAGTATAATTTCATATATTTTGGGAAAAGGGTTGTATGTTTAAAGTGTATTTGTTCATGGTAATCTTTATGTGTAAGGGAGCTTTATGTATTAGGATGTCCAGAAATGGTAACTTTTAAGATGCTTAAGGAAGCTTTGTGTTTATGATGTCCAGTAAAGTTTTGTTTTATGCTTTTTAATCAAAACTGCTCTTGGTGCCTGCTTTCATACTAAATATTAATGAGATATGTCAGTGGCTGTCTAGTATACCTGAATTATAAATTTTGTTGTTATCCACCATTTGATACAACTGGCGTAGTCGGCAGGATACTGCATGGTCACTAAATATAGAATATTTGGATGAAATACAATGTTATATAAGGGTGTATGAGTAGTGTCCATTAAATCGCTGCTAGTGTGAGCAGTTTAGTGGATAAGCCCTAAGGACAGTGTTATAGAGGGTGTGTGAGCATCCATCAAATTGCTGCTAGAGTGAGCAGTTTGGTGGATGAGCCCTAAGCACAGTGTTATTCATTGGATTGCTGCTAGAGTGAGCAGTTTAGTGAATAAGCCCTAAAAACAGTGTAATAAGAGGGTGTATGAGTAGTGTCCATTAGATTGCTGCTAGTGTGAGCAGTTTAGTGGATAAGCCCTAAGGACAGTGTTATAGAGGGTGTGTGAGTATCCATCAAATTGCTGCTACAGTGAGCAGTTTAGTGGATGAGCCCTAAGCACAGTGTTATTCATTGGATTGCTGCTAGAGTGAGCAGTTTAGTGAATAAGCCCTAAAAACAGTGTAATAAGAGGGTGTATGAGTAGTGTCCATTAAATTGCTGCTAGTGTGAGCAGTTTAGTGGATAAGCCCCAAAGGACAGTGTTATAGAGGGTGTGTGTGTAGTAGTCATTAAATTGCTGCTAGTGTGAGCAGTTTAGTGAATAAGCCTTGAGCACAGTCACCTTGAGCCAGGACAATACACTAAGATTGTGATTGATTTTGCATTTGTGTTCTCCCTGAGAGTAGAGATGCATAGTCTTTTTAAAAAAAAACAAGAAAACAGGAGGTAAGGAATCAGTTTCTAAGTACGGGGCGATTCCTACATGGGTCTGTTCTGGGTACTGGAAACCCATTGCAGAGGAACTGATTAAATATGCTGCTCCAATCTATCCAGACATTGGTACTGAACTGGGTACACAGGCTTTGCGTTTAGATTTGAGCGTATATTCAAAAAAGGAGCGGAAAGCCGCTGCCACTACGGGGTGGTTGGTCGTGCAGGCCTTTTGCAGCGAGGTGCAGAAGAATGAAGCACTTGAGAAAGAGTTGCAGGAAGTGAAAGAGATGTTGGTTCAAAGTAATGCACGTCGAGTAGTTGCTAGAGAGGATGTGTCCTGTTCTGATGGTAGTGGTGATCTGAATGAGTGTCAGGCATGCCTGATAATCACACATCAGAGAAAAGGTAAAATAAATTGTGAGCATGGTGGAGAGAATGGTTTGCGGAATAGTGCTTGTGATGAACTGAATGAAGTGGAAAAGGGACCTACTCAAATTGAGCCCAAGGAGCAGCTTGCAGTGGTGACCGAAGACACTGCAAGCGAGGTAAAGTATTTAGGTAAAGTTAAACCTGCTGTGGCTTTGAAGTGTGTTCAAACTTCTTTAGGCAGAGATGCCACAAAGGACAAAGGCCCTAAGCCTGCAAGGAAGACAAGGCCTATGGTCTCCAGAAGAAACATGTGGACTGATTTACTTAAGGCAGGGGTTCCTAGAGAGAAAATAGATGGGCTCCCTACACCAGCTTTGTTTAAGAAGTGGGAACAAGTAAATGGGAATAGTTTATTCAGCCACATTAAGTGTTTCTGCTGTCATAGAATAGGGCATTTTGCTAGGTACTGCCATGCTGTGACGATTGGACAACAGCAGGCTAGTATTCGCAGGACAGCAGGGAGAGACACGCAAGTTTATTCCTTTCGTTGGAAGTCAAAGCCTTTCAGTGAAAATGTAACCAGGCAACAGTGGGCACCCTATAACAGTTTTGCAGTTAAATGTGAGCAGTGAGCAATGTTTTTTGGCACAGGTGGAAGGAACATATAATCCGCTTTGTCTCTAATTCTATTAAGGTACCGAGCATCAAGAGGTGGACCAGGACCAAACCGGATGGGATGGGACAGACCAGAAGATGGGAACCTGAGGAAGATGTAGATGATTTCCTGACGGTGGCTTAATTGCAGTGGACTTACATCTGAGCATTTACCAGGAGGAGGACAAGGAACTTTCATCATTTACCAGGAGGAGGACAAAGAACTTTCATCATTTACCAGGAGGAGGACAAGGAACTTTCATCATTTACCAGGAGGAGGACAAGGAACTTTCATCATTTACCAGGAGGAGGACAAGGAACTTTCATCATTTGGGATTTTCTTTCCACAAACTGCCAAGGACATTGCTAACCCTATTTAAAGTTTGAAGATTCACATGCTATAGTCAACAGGTGGTATGTGCTGCCATGGTCTATTTGTATTGCCATAATATGGAGTTTCGATTTTCAGGCCATAGATTCTTGCAAGCTATGACCCTCCCCATTGATATGCAAATAAACCAGTCTGATTGGTTTAGGAGCAAAAGGAACAAGTCTGGTTTTAGATTTGATAGAATTTTAAGAAGTTTTTTTTTTTTTTTTTTTTATTGCATACACATTGTACATGCTTAAGATAATTAGCTTGTGCATGTTGTAGGCATATTTTTTGTAAAGAAGTAGAAATGTATGTAATTGTTTGTAATGTTGGTAATTATTGCAAATGTATGGGATCAACAGGTGGATTGTATCAGTTGTGGATTTTTTACAAATGTTCCCAATACATGTGTAATAATAATAATAATCTCTCACCTACAGGTGGTTCTAAAATGGCTGCCGCATATTTAATGAACCATGTGCTTGTGGGGGGGGGGGAGGTGCAGCCATGTGTGGATGACCTCACTCAAAATGACCTGATGAGTGGACAAGAGGTATGACCACATCCTGGGGGCGTTCTCTTTTGCACAGTACTATAAAAAAGGGTTAATTTGCATGAGAAAGCCTCTTTCCCATCACCCTGACTCCTTGGAGGGGCACACAGAAAGACATCCACGATGGAGCCTGGCTTGTTTGCTTGTTGGTAGTTGGAGAAAACATGTGGCGAGGACCTCTTGGTCCTGTTGTTGCAGAGATCCATTGGAAAGCTGCTGAATCCACCATCAGAGCTAAGTATAATTTCATATATTTTGGGAAAAGGGTTGTATGTTTAAAGTGTATTTGTTCATGGTAATCTTTATGTGTAAGGGAGCTTTATGTATTAGGATGTCCAGCAATGGTAACTTTTAAGATGTTTAAGGAAGCTTTGTGTTTATGATGTCCAGTAAAGTTTTGTTTTATGCTTTTTAATCAAAACTGCTCTTGGTGCCTGCTTTCATACTAAATATTCATGAGATATGTCAGTGGCTGTCCAGTATACCTGAATTATAAATTTTGTTGTTATCCACCATTTGATACAACAAACTGGGTACTAACATTTGCAGGTAAAGTATATCCAGGGAAAACCCGATAACCTCTCAGGGGATCAGGAAGGAATTTTTTCCCTTTCTGTAGCAAATTGCATCATGCTTTGCTGGGGTTTTTCACCTTCCTCTGAATCAACTTTGGGTATAGGATTGTGTATATGGGATGGTATGATTTTTTTTTTGATGGTCGAACTAGATGGACTTGTGACTTTTTTCAACGTGACCAACTATGGTACTATGTAGAAATTGCACTGAAAAGTGCTCACTTTAAAGTGTTTGCAGACTATATGAAATATTAACCAATTATCATTAAATGATTTTCAAATTAAAGGATAAAGTGATTTCTATTTATCACATCTTGATGTATCCCCAGCAAAGATGGTTCAAACAGAGGTGGTGAGAAAGATAACGGACATCTGACAAATGAACTGGGGGATCTCACCCTGCTATTATTCCCACACAGATATCCTCTTGCTGGATAGATGGGTCGATTAATATATATGCAAAACTATAAAAATTTAACACAACCATTCAAAAATATCAGAACTTGAGCATCATGCTCCGCAGCTTTATATAACCAAAAGAAAAAGAAGAAAGAATCGAAGTAGGGGTAAGGGGATATAGGGAGATAAAGGAAGCAAGGGAAATTTACCCATCTGGGAGTTGCCCCCCCATCCAGCCACACACCCACCACTAGTCCAATGGCAGTTGCAAATATGAGAGCCAGTGATTCCAGACTATGTCAAAGAATGATTGTTTATCTCAGAGCACACTAGAAAGATAGCAAGGATAACTTGAAACAAATTTGTGGCAGTGTTGAATTGTAGGTCTGTTAACGTGCACATTTTTACTTGCAAGTTGTATACTTGCAGAGCACTTGAAGCACAAGTTCTAGTTGACACTTTTCCAAATTCAACCACAGTGACCCCTGTGGTGGGATGGCTACTGCACAACATAACTGAACCAGAACTTGCAGCAGAGTTGCAGAATGTTTGCAAAGAAAGTTGATCTGGAGTCATGCAATGCTGACCTACTCCAATTGTGCAACAAACTTGTGAAGCCTGACAAATCTAGCAATAGCTTAGCAAGTCATTTTCAAACTTTTAGCTCAATTGCTTGCTAACTGGGTATCTATTTTTTTCGTTAAGCGTGATCCAAGTAAGTTTATGTTTAAACAACTATAAGTCTATCATGGGACTCTTCCCGGCCATAGCGATTGCTATCTTAGCTGCTAGAAATATAAAATGGATGAACAAGGAATTAGAGTGGAACAAAACACTGGCGCTTTCTTTAAAACTATCTGTCAGCTCTTTAGCTCAAGAACGCAATTACCGAATCCTGTCTAGGTGGTATCGTTGCCCCAGTGTCCTCCATGAAATTGACCATACCATACCAGATACATGCTGGAGATGTTTGCAGGTGCCTGGCACCATGTTACACATATGGAGCTCCTGTCCAAGGATCATTCCCTTCTGGGATAAAATTCTTCGTCTGTATGACAAACTCATGGGGGACAAGTTCCCGAATGATCTGCGTATAACCATACTGTCCATGTTGCCCGCCTCCTATAAACAAATTTTAAAAAGCCTAATTCGACATTTCCTGACATCTGCCCGATCTGTGATTGCTAGATGCTGGAGCCAACCACTGACACCCTCAATGACAGAATGGACTTGTGAAATGGACAGGATAGAACATCTGGAAGGCATGCTCTCATGGGACAATGGTTTCAATGAAGCCCACTCCATTATGTGGAATGTATGGCTTCATTTCCGATTCTCCTCAGCCTTTGCTGACTTTATAGCAGATGGCCCGCACCACCCTCAAGGGTAGAGATTTCCTTTTACCTTGCCCCCCCCTTTTTTTCTCTTCTTTATCCCTTCTATGTCTCTTTTCTTCTCCGCTTATCTTTATCTTAACGTTACTATATATAAACGCCACTCGATTTCCATACCTACTTCTTCCATGCCTAGTTTGATTTAGGTACTCATGACATTGCTCTACTTCAGACTCTGATATCTTGGTTTACCGAATACTTTATTACTATATTACAGTTGATGGTTTCCCCTGTGTGCCAGTTGCTCTACGATCTAGCTTAGGTCGGGCGTCTCTTGTAGATTGGGGCTCGGTGTGTAGCCCTGCATTCTCGACACAGCTAGTACCCTGTGGGGGTGTTGGGGCATTGGGTTGGCACACCTGAGTCCCGAGGATGCCACACTTTGCATTTATTACTGGCTGAATAAACCCACAGGATATATTACAATATTATTGTAAATTCCTTATAACTGGCTGACAAGTACCTTAACCGTCAGGATTTCACGACAGCTGTTTATTTACTGTCTATGTATTTTTTTGTTTGTTTCTTATTTTCCTCCATGTATTGTTCATGATTCTGTTTGGAGATCTGAAAATAAAAGCTGAATGAACATAAAATGGATGAACAGTTGGACATGCTTAGGGGTATTGTCGACTGGCTTCCCGAGTAATTTGAACGTTCTTAGTACCACATAGAATACACTTTAAAGCCTACTTCTAGCAGGGCTGTATTCACGACACCTTCATATATATATATACATATATATATATATATATATATATATATATATATGGGAGGTCCAGATTTTCCAACTCTCTGTATCTATTTCCTCTCTGAGGTCTCTTTCCCAGGCTAATTGGTAGGACAACTTAGTGGGAGGGCTAACTAGCATTTTGTACAACCTCTGAGTTGTATCTTGAAAACATCTGCTTTCAAAAGGTCCCCTTGATACAAGATCAGGAGAGGCAGAGGGTTCCCTTCCTACAGAGCTCTATATTGTTTACCAACACAAGAGCTCTGGGCTGTGATTGCACACAGCCAATCAGCAGGCTGACAGGCTCTCACTGTGTACAACCACAGCAGAAGCGAAACCGGAAGTAGGTAGTACATTGCGGGTGGGAAGTCATCAAGTGGTTAAATGTAATTGGTGAACCTGTGTTGGATAATACAAAAATGTGCTTTAAATAAGTGCAGTTAATCCTCCACCCGGTCCTCAAAGGTGTGCTCTCATGTCGCCATCTGACCCTCCCTACAAAGGTCAAAATCACATGAAACAACCCATACCCTGGTCAACCAGATGGATCCAAGGAGCAAAGGCAGGATGTCAATAGCCTGGTTATCCAGATCCTAAGCTTAAGAAAAAAAAAAAAAAAAGGATAATCCATAGTGCTCTTTAATAAACGGATTTTATTAAAAAAACAAATGCACATGCACTTACACAGATAATTAAAAACAAGCTCTTCAAAACCTGCTGCTGTATTTACTTGCATGCCTTCCCACTGCAGCCGCTGAAAGACCAAACACTTTCAGGGATTTATCATGCAGTCTGTAGGATCTCTCAATCACTCTCCCAAGTCAACATGCTCCACCCTACATATTATTTCAGAATGACGTCTTTAGGGGTATTTGTGAATTTTCATCAGAATATTACATTGTTTAAGCAGTCGAGGAGCAGGAGCAGGAAGATGAGGAAGTCGCAATGTTGGATGAATTCCCAGGGGATGCTACTCCATCTGAGATAAGTCAACAACAGGAGTCTGAAGAGGAGTCAGAGGAGGATGGTCCCGGGGTGGATGAGGAGGAGCAAGAAGAGCATGCTTTAAACCTGTCTGGGATCCCTGGTGTTGTCCGTGGATGGGGGGGAGGAGAACGAGGACGAGATTATCTTGGATTTTGAGCTGGAGCCAGGCCACTACACCGTGTCCAGTTTAGTGCAAATGGGGGCCTTCATGCTCCAGTGTTTTAAGGGGGACCCCCGTATAAAAAGCATAAAGGGCAAGGGCCAGTACTGGGTGGCAACATACTTAGACTCCCGGTAAAAACAAAAAATGGCGGAAATGTTACCACCATCACAGAGGGCAGTCAGAATGCAGCACTTCCAGGCCTTGCTTCGAGAAATGCTGCATTCTGCTTTTGCGTGTCCTGGCAGAGGAATTTCCACTCACAGAGAAACAGTTGCGGGTAGCAATCCAACAGTGCCTGCAAGAAGAGGGCGGTTTGAAGATGTGTTGGTCACTTCAGATATGAGATCCTCCTTTCAGCCAACCCATTGACAGCTGTACTCCGGATCCAGCATCAGGGAATGCCTAGACTGACAGTTGTCTGACTACATTGGGTTAACGGCCAATGTGGACGCTCTGAGGAGTGATAAACCCCTGGACTACTGGGTGGGCAGGCTTGACCTCTGGCCAGAGCTTGCACAATTTGCAATGGAACTGTTGGCTTGCCCCCCATCCAGTGTCCTGTCCAAAAGGACGTTCAGTGCAGCAGGGGGTATCGTGACCGATAAGCGCACTCGCCTAGCTCATGACAGTGTTGACTACCTCACATTTATAAAAATGAATGAGGCATGGATCTCTGAGGAATTCAACACGTGACCAGTAGACCATGTTTGATTACAATTCCTCATGACAGGCCAAAAATATCCATGTGGGCTAATTTTTGGGGCCTGGAATGGCCGACACTTACTTCTTTATCCTGTGAATGCCTAATTTTTCAGACTGGAATTGAAAATCAATGGGTCTGTAAACGTTCCGCCAAATTGTGGAATGGATGTGGACCCATTTTATAGATGTGTGAATGGACCCTATATGTATTTAACATGTATTTACTGGCTGCTGTCAGTTCTGGCTGATTTAGGAAAAAAGAAATACATTTTTTTGCTGTAAAAAAAAAAAAAAAAAAAATTTTTAGGGCAACTTTTTCAATGGCAATACTTCTGTTATGACATTGTCCATGTGGTGGGACTATTTGTGCACAGCTAGTAAGTCTTTTGTGGCTTCAAATATGGCCTAAAGTTTTTTAAAGTTTGCCTCCCATTAAAGTCAATGGGGCTGGCCGTGAACTTGCGGTTCGCGGACATTTGAGAAAGTTTGCGGCTAACGTTCGCGAACCGCCCCGGCCGATGTTCGTCACTCTGCATTGATGACACTATACCTTGATTACTGAAGGCCCCTTTCACACTTTTGTGACCTCAAAGTCACACAATTTTTTACCGCGTTTTTTGCTGCAAAGCAATGCCTATTACACTTTTCTGTTTGTGCCCCCTCAAAAATTTTGAGCACCAGCCGCCGCTGTTTTTGAGAATGTAGGCAACTATGCTATAGGTGCCATCAACTTGATTTTCAGCTTTAACAGATTCAGCAGTGCAGGCTGCCAATCACACCCCTCATCTATTCTCATTTAGATATGTAGAACAAGCGCTCAAGTCCAACCCTGACAACCACGTACAGCGCTGCATCTCACACTGCTGTCCACCCTGTCCACCTGGAACGACACAGATCCTGCCCACTTCTCTTCCTGTCGGACCGTGGCATTGTGTGAGCTGGATTGGCGTGTCTTCCCCATCGGGACATTCACTCTTGACAGATGAGCCTTCACTATTATCAGTCTAGTGGGTTTTTATTGTTACCCTTGCTACTTTTAATCTTATTAAATGCTACACTTAGAGGCGCTTTTCTGTTTCTTTCTTATCTATTCTCATACATGCACAACTATTGTGCAGATGGGAGTCACTGACACAGAGTAAGAAGTCACTCATCGTGCAAGAGTGAACGTATTAACCATTTAGAAAAAAGGAAACCTCTTAAAGATGGGAAGTGGATAAGGGAGGATCTAGCTAATGACCATCTTCCTTGGTCATTATTTGCATACTAGAATCTACCCTAGTAGGGTTAGATATTTCTCCATTTGTATGTATACCAATTTTTGTGACCCTATATGCCAATTGTTTGCATACTGACTGCGGGTGATTTTAAAACCTTAAAGAATGATGACCATTATTTATAATCATTATTTTCCTTATTATTTTAGGCTGCACCCTAAGACATTGACACATGTGCACTTTAAGATGCGTTCATAGTCCTCATTATTACTCAGGAAGAGTGACCCTTTAGTAGGTAAGATTACAATCATCTTCATATTTTAGTCTGAGCAATTTGTGTCAATTTTTCTTATTCAGCTTTTTGTCTTGTGTAGCGAAATGATAACACTTGTTTTGTTTGGAGTATGACAGCAAATAAATATACATTAGAGGAAATAACGTAGAAGATAAATCAAATCTGCTTCATTGCAGGTGTAAATATTTGATAAACCAACACGTTTCACCTTATATATTTAGGATGTCATTTGCAGTAATCATACAATGCTGTGTTGTTTAAATTGATCCTGTGAGCTTGCTAAAATGCCTTAACTGACAGAACTAACAAACAGCTGACAGCGGCGTAAGCTGCCATTATGTACTGTTCTTCCATTCTCTGCCTACAACATTGCTAGAGAGAGCCCTGCTGACTCAGCTATGCAAATAGTGACTTTTTCAAAGTCACTTTCTGCATAAGCATAGGCACATCCACATGTGTAACTATGAACAGGCCTTCTAAAAAGTTATTTAGAATTAAAGTGATTGTAAAGTTTATTTTTTTTTTTAAATTACAAACTTGTTACACTTACCTCCTCTGTGCAGTTGGTTTTGCACAGGGCAGCCTGGATCCTCCTCTTCTCAGGTCCCACAGTGCTGTTCCTAGCCCATCCCTCCTGTTGAGTGCCCCCACAGCTTTCAGCTTGCTATGGGGGCACCAAGCCGAGCTGCAGCTTCATGTGTCCATTCAGACATGGAGCTGCAGTTCAGCCCGACCTCCTCTCTCCTGATTGGCTGAATTTGATTGACAGCCGTGGGAGCCAATGGTGCCACAGCTGTTTGCCAGCCAATCAGGAGGGAGAGTCCCGGACAGCAGAGGGACTCGTGGACATTGCTGGACAGGGATGGGCCTCAGGTAAGAATTAGGAGGTGCTGCTACACCCAGAAGGTTTATTTTATCTTAATGCAAAGAATGCATGAAGATAAAAAACCTTCTGACTTTATAACTCCTTTAAGTGTTACAGAGAGAAAGGGTCATACCCTTATGTATCATTTTCCATTCTGTGTCCCCAGTATTGACACAGTCCTGTCGACCTAGCTATGCAAATAGCGATTTCGTCCAGTCATTTTTGATTGATTACACTAGCTGTATTCACAGTACAAGTGAAGCCTTTTATAATCTGTGCTTTTACCAGAAACCTGGGGTTTATGGGGGACAGGCAAAAGAGGGGTTTATGAAAACCTTTATGATAAAACACATGGAAAGTTTCTTTGCCTTTCATTTTCCCCCATAGCCTTTATGGGCACACAGCACTCATATTATTAAAAAATATATATATATTTTTTTTTTGCACAATTTAAAATCATAAAATCAATTAAAACCAAGCATTAGCATGTTTGCACCTATGTGTTGATAGGAGTGGTGGCCCCTATAGGTATATACAATAAGATTCACAAAGCACAATTGGTCACTAGTCCTGCAAAGTATCCATAGATGGGAGTGCCACCATCCATTCACGTGGGGCTCGACATATTTCATATAGTTTTGCTTCTTCAGGAGCAGATGGTGCAAAAGCAAAAAATGGTACCTACAACAAAAGGCACATAGAAATACTAATACTGTTGTAACAATATTAGTGGAATAATATATCAATATAAGTAGTTCAATACACAAGAAAAGTAGAAAAAAGTTGTCATCGCACTCAGAGAAACATTGGTTGGGAAGGGGAAATTATATCACCCATATAGCACACATTAGGAAGTGTGAAAACTCCAAACAGCATAGACAGGTAATCAGATGTTGTATATATATATATATATATATATATATATATATATATATATATATATATAGTGGCTGAAAGTGAACCAAAAAATAAATACATTCAACACCCATAAGGTTATCCCCTTAAGCGTACAGTTGTATACCCATGCAGTACTTACCCAAATGAGTGGAGGAGCCCCCTTGGATGGAACAAATGGTCTATCATGAAACCAACAATACTCATATAGCTACACAACTTAGAAGTATACAGTATGTAATAAATTCAGGTAGTGTATAAGAGAGAAGAGCTGGCAACTCCACAGTCCTTGATGCAAAAGATGGGATTTTTGATTTACCCTAAAATCCATTTCTCTGATGTTCATTGACGGACACAGCTCCTGATCTTCATGACCATTGGGTTATACTGCCCCCTAAAGGAATAGGACACTAGGCAGAAAAAGAATCTGGCTACGCCTATAGGCAGTCCCAGGGGGTATACTCCCTCTCTCTGCTATAGTTACTCAGTTTTGTTACAAGCAGTGGCAGAAGAATTACAACTCCACAGAGGGGTGGGTGCTGTGTCCGTCAATGAACAACAGAGAAATGGATTTTAGGATAAGTCAAAAATCCCATTTTCTCTTTCGTTCTTTATTTGACACAGCTCCTGATCTTCATGACCATTGGGACTTCCCAAAGCAGTGTTAAACATGAGGGGTGGGAACAACAAAAAAATTCCCAAGGCTAAACAGTAGCCAACCAGGCAACAGGAGCTCAACCAAAAACAACTGGAGCCCACCTGAAAAAACAATACACCCTTAAAGAGGATCAGGACCCTTAAACAGCAGCCTGCAAAAGCTTGCGGCCAAAAGAAGCATCCGCAGATGCCAACACATCCACTTTATAGAACTTTGTGAAAGTGTGCACCGGTGACCAGGTGGCCGCCTTGCAAACCTGCATCTCTGACGCCTGATGACGGAAGGCCCAGGAGGCACTAAGTGCCGAGTAGAAAGGAGGACCCCGACTCCTGATGGAATAGGCCTGATTAACCGTCTGTCTGAGCCATCTGTAAATGGTTGCAGAGGAAGTGGACAACCCTTTCAGAGGCCCATCTATGAGCACGATAGTAAGTCTGACTTCCAAAAAGATTTCATAGCTGCCAGGTACACCCTAATTGCCTGGACCACATGCCAGCCAATTTCCTTCTAATGTTTTGGCCTGGGACACAGGGAAGGCAACACAATGTCTTAATTCATATGAAAATCAGAGACAACCTTGGGGAGAAACGACAGACAGGGGCGAAGAACCAACTTATCTCTGTGAATCACCAAGTAAGGTAAACGACAGAATAACGCCGCCAGTTCCGACACCCTACATGCGGAGGTGATCGCCACCAAAAAAGTGACCTTCTGAGACAGCGTAAGCAAGGAATTTTCCCAAATATTCTCAAAGGGAGGCTTCTGGAGGACAGAAAGCATCAAATTGAGGTCCCAAGGCGGCAACGGAGATCGCACTGGAGGAAACAAATGTCGGACCCACTGAAGAAAGGTACGCACCAGGGAGTGTGTGGCCAAGGGTCTTTGGAAGAAGACCGCAAAGCCGGCACCTGATGATACTCAAGGCCAATTTCTGTTGAAGGAAGGTCAATATCCGAGCCACCGAGAAGGAGCGAGGATGAACCTCAAGAGACTCCCACCATGCAATGTACGTCTTCTACGTACAATGGTAGTACTTCCTATACTTCCTAGAAGTAGATTTCCTAGCTTTTAACAATGTTGGAATCACCAACTCAGATAAACCTCTATTTAGCAACACCTGGCGTTCAACAACCAAGCGGTTAAAGCCAGCGACTGTAAAGCAGGATTGCAGATTGGTCCTTGGGACAGCAGGTCCTTCCTGAAAGGAAGCTTCCACTGAAGGATGGTGACCAGCCGCACCACATCCGCGTACCAAGCCCGGCGAGGCTAGTCCGGAGCCACTAATATGACTGGAATCCCTTCTGCCTCGATCCTGCATAGCAGTCTTGGCAGAAGTTTGAGAGGAGGGAAGGGATAAATCAGACGATACTGACCCCACGGGGCCAGTGATCCCAGATGTACATGCTGGGAGGAAAATCTTGTAACCATCTTGACTGTTGATCCTTGCACTTTCATCTTGATTTTAAACAGTAAAGATGTTCTGCATTGTCAAAGGGCCTTATTTTATGCTTTTTGCAAAAGCGATTTACTATAACTGCGTGCTAATAAACGGTCCCTAAGAGTGGCTGCCTGTTGAGTGAAATCCTGCAGAGTGGTACAGTTTCTCCTGTTTCATATATTGGGAATAAGGGATGCTCCTTGCTAAGGACGCTGGATAGGAACGCCGCGCATGTAGGATAGTATTTCCTGCAGTTGGTTTCCTGTATAGTGTAGTCAGTCATTAAGCAAATATTTGTGTCCTTGAAAATCCAGAAAGGGAATAGTGGATGCATGATCATTTAGAGTAAATTTAAGGTTAAAGGTTTTCATGTTTAACTTCAACATAAACTCCTGCAACTGGGAAACTGAACTATTCCAAATAATAAACAAATCGTCGATATACCTCTAGCAGCATAACGCATGATCCAAAAAATTATATCATCAACCAAAAAGATAGAACACTCCCACCCTTCCAAGTACAAGTTGGCGCATGCCAAAATAGGCACGCCAAAAAGGGGCACACTGAAAGCAACTGCAAGATAAACTCATTAAGCTTCCATTTTGCTTAGTCCTGCTATATCAGAAACTCTCTAACCACACCAAAGCCCTGCTCATGAGGGATGCTTTAATAGAGAGCCTCTACATCATTAGTCATGAGCAGGGCATCTGGGGGGACTAGCACACCCTTGATATGCTTGAGCAGATCCAGATTGTTGCATACGTAAGAAGGTAGGCTAACCATATGTGGCATCAGATAGCAGTCAATGCATTTGCTTGCATTCTCAATCAAGGAGTACATTGGAATTTTTTGGACCTTGGGAATGGTATAGAACATAGGGTCCCGAGGGAACGGAGTATTCAGAAAGTCATAGGTCTCCCTATCAATCATAGCCTTATCAAATGCACTTAATAGTAGCCACTTATACTCCAAAACAAAACTATCTAACAAAGTGGCTGGAATAGGGTGATGTCTTTCCGCACTGTTCAGATCAGTACACATTTTAACACACTATAATTCAGGCATCAGAACGATGATACCATCCTTGTCAGAAGGCTTGATTATCAAGTCAGGCCAATTTTTTAAGCTAGTTAATGCATGTCATTGGGCTGTTGTAAGATTGTGTTTATAATATTTTATCTCCATTTGCTGCACATCCCTGACCATTTCTGTAACAAAGGCCCAAATATTAGGGTTATGCCCCGTACACACGTGCAGATTATCTGAAGACTTTTGTCTGCAGACTTACCAAAACCATATAATATGAGGTCAAACCTAAACACTTTCAATTTGTATGCAATCCGGCAGGCCCTACATAGAAAAGGTAAATCTGAAGACAAAAGTCTTCAGATAATCTGCACGTGTGTACGGGGCATCAGTGAGCAAATCTGGGAATGTCCTAGATTTTAGCTTAAAGGGATTATCATCCAATTGTTTCTGCATTGTGTAATTGGAATTTGACTACTTCCCATTGGGTTTACCTGACTGTCAGGGGAACTCTCATCTAGTAATAGGATAAGGTCCTAACGTCTTGCATGGTAAAATCCTTGATACATTCTGTTAAGTCCTTTTCATGGATCATCCTTCTCCTATCCTTGTCAAACATGAATTTAAGTGTCAGGTTTCTAGGGGACAGGTAAATGTCCTTAAAGTGGTAGTAAACGCTGTTTTTTTTTTTTTTTAACCTACAGGTAAGCTTATATTAAAGCTTACCTGTAGGTTAAATGAATGTCCTTAAATGTGCACCATTTAGAAGATATTCTAGTGAGAAGCAGCCTTCAGGGCACTGTGTCGTGGCCATAAATCCCGCGCACATGTGTCATCAAGGCTCGGCCGCTCAAGCGGAAGCAGATGAAGGAAGACCGGGTGATGATGGAAGCCTCTGCAGTGGTGACAGCGTCCCACTGGAGGGTTTCGTTTCAAGGTAAGTCTTTCGTAATGTGCTAGTATGCGATGCATACTAGCACTTTGTCTTTACAATGCAGGGTAAAAACTTTTTTTTTCGAAAGTCATTTTGAATCTTTTCATATTTGTCAAGGTTTGCATCATGGCAAAAAGTCCTAGTCCAAGTCCCAGATTGATTCCTCATCTTTTGTCAGCATATAGAATGTCAAATAATGATATTCAACTTTGTGCGGGAGGAAGTGTTACTGGTGTGAGGGACGTGTTTGATTGTAGGCAGACGTAACACAAAAGCGTCCAGTGTTGAGGGCTTCCCCTGCTCCTGTATCTGGATTTACCCTAAAAAATTGTTGGGATTCAGTGTTAAAAGGTGTTGGGGGCTGTGAGGCTATCATTTGGCCCTGCATATTATCCAGTTTGTCCTAAATTAGTGTGAGGTGCCATGTGAGATATTCATCCATCACCTGGTTTATTCTGTCCACCACAGCATTAAACAATATAAGGCAGACATGGAAGAGCCATGTTTTTACACTGACTGTAGTACTTAGGGAGTCGTGTATCTGATGGTAAGCCAAAGTGGAGCTTTTTATGTGGGTAAATCAATACAACAGTATCAATGACCATATTTGAGGTTTTGTTTGTTCGGTTTCTTATTCTGGCTGTCATTTCAAAGGATCCATGTGGTGGCAACTGGGATCAGTATATTCTCTAAAAGGGGATCATGTGGATAGAATGCCTCAACGTCTCCACCTGGTCTCAATGAAATCTGTTCCTACAAGCCCCTTTTAGGATAATTATCTCCTGGGGGCTCCGTACTCTTGGAGTATTGGTAACAGATTTTACTCATCCATGTTTTGCCACTTATGTTGTTTATGTTATTTTATGTATATCTATCTATTACTGTACCAATTTTTGATTTGTAATGTCATTGCAGTTGGTTGCGGTGGGTATTTCCCCAGTATTGCTGTTATGGCAAGTGCAGAAATTGATTCTGTCAATGCACTATTTAGTTGTTGAGGCTGGACTTTTTGCTAGTTTATTTTGAGGCAGCCTCAATATAATATTGCCATTCCACGTCCTGTGGTTCTTGAAATGCAGTCTTGTCTTGTTTTGTGTACTGAGTGCATGACTTTCTTTCCGCTGTACTGCTGCCTGGTTACATGTGTGGGTGCTGTTTGGGATTTTCACAGCATCTATGTTAATTTCTGGCCTTTGATACGTGACCCAGTGGTGGTGGGTACGTCCTCTGGGTCAGGCGATGGGATCGCTCCCCAGGTACGTGTGCGCTGTGGGTTCAGTTCCCAATGCACCTGCAGTAACCCTTAGGCTTCATGTACACTAGAAGCTCCTAAACTTGAGTTTAGGAGCGTTTGGCATTTTTTTCCCTTTCCTGAAGAATTGCATTTAGGATAGGAATGTTTTGATTGCAGGCCACGGTAAATAAAGGCAAAGTGTACATAAAGCCTAAAAACTGTTATAGTGATTCGCAAGGGCGCATGTGCCATATGTTGTGCTCAGCAGGTTTGAGTCACTGAGTGGGCAGGTCAGATGTAGTTCCGCCGCCACCCAGTACATGTAAAAAGGCAAGTGTACATGGTTCACGTTGACTCAGTGGGGGACCATGGACTCTGAGCAAAACATAAGGTATGGCTCCGAGGGAGTTTTCTTTGTTTAGACAGTTGATGGTGTTACCACCTTTGCATAGTAATCTTGGTTGCTGGTTCGGTTTATGATTCTCTGTTTGTTGTTTTTTTCCCCCTCCCTCCGTGCCCTTGCCTTCATTTTATTGTGTTTGGAGACCTTTGGATGAAGCCCTGCTTTAGGGGTCAGCCTATGGCACTGTGTGCAGAAGGTTTCAATACATTAATACGTTTGGCTGTATTTTTTGGTAAGCATATGCCACCTTATCTTGTGCAGTGCTGGGTTTCCTTTTTCCATGTGGATGTTAATTAATTCTCCTGTTTTTCCTCTCCTTGCAGTGCACTATCTGAATATATTACATATATTTCTAAGTTTTGTAGCTATATGAGAATAATTTGTTTTATGATAGACCATTTGTTCCATCCAAGGGAGGACCTGCTCCACTCGTTTTGAAGCAGTACTGCAGGGGTATACAACCGTAGGTTTAAGGGGATAGCATTATGGGAGTTATATTTAATATCTTTTGGCTCTCTTTTAGGCTTATAGCCATATATATAACATCTGGTTACCTGTTGTCGCTGTATAGAGTTTTCACACTTGCCTAACATGCGTGCTATATGGGTGATATAATTTCCCCATCCCAACCAGTGTTTCTCCAAGTGCAATGACAACTTTTTTCTACTTTTCTTATGTATGGAGTTACTTATATTAATATATATTTTTACTATTATTATTGCACTGTGATTAGTATTTATACATAACTTTTATTATAGGTAGCATTTTTTACTGTTGTACTATCTGCTGCTGAAGAAGTGGAACTACACAAAACGTGCTGAGCCCCATGTGAAGGGATGGTGGCATTCCCATCTATGGATATTTTGCAGGATTAGTGACCACTGTAATTTCTGAATATTATTTATATTTTTTACAAATATGAGTGTTGTGTGCCTATAAAGTCCATGGACTGTGGTCCCAAACAAATTGTTCTGGTTTCATATTAATAGGATGTGATCTACATCAACAGGAACCCATAAGGCAATCCAGTAAATTCTCGTTGGTCATCTCCTTTGTTTTTTTTTCCCATAGAAACCATTTTTTCCAGGTAGGTATTAAATCTAAAGGAAAAATTATATCAATAAGTATACTGTAGTGCTTAAAAATAGGAATTATGACTAGCAGTCAAGTATGACTAGAATTCACCTTTTGCTTTGGTAAAATGCAATGTGATTCGTTGTCATTGCCTACTGTATCTTTTTCACATTATATTCAGTCTTTACAATATATTATAGAAAGAGCAAGAATTCTCCCAATGTAGAAGGGCAATACAAAAACAAATGCAAAAAGTAATATTGATATGAAAACTGTTAAGCCAAAGGTTTCAGGTACTTTCTCAGTCTTTGGCCTAAAAAAACAAAAAGTCTTGATCATGAGTTCTAGGCACCATCTCAATTTGTTTGCTAGCTCAAGTCAGCATCTCAGAAAGCATTGAAATCCGAAAGAGAGGCAGGGGCCTAGCATTTTCAGAAAGTCAGCCTGCAATAACATTACTTTTTTTGTTTCCTTTTAAGAATTAGCTTTCATTGAGTAAGGTCAGCAATAGTTAGGAGCTTGCTGTTATGGAACAGAAAAACTGCCAATAGAGGCACATTAAGCCCTACAATTATGACCACATATATTCCATCTTTTTGGATCAGATAAATATATAAATCGGCAAACATACACAACAGCTGTGCTTTATGTTTGTGACCTCTTGTAGAATTGTCTGTGCACCTCAATCCAGGGAAGATATGCATTGCTTCACTACATTCTAAATGTTATCAGGTACCTATTTGCACAAATAATTGCATTTTCACCTGGGAATAGCCGTTATATTCTCTCTCACAGTAAGGTGCATTTTAAGAGCATAGATAATTCCACAACGTGGTAATCATTTTTCCTAAATAACAGCCACTGTTATCGAGGAGGAACATTTTCAGCTGGTCTTATCCATGAAATCACAATTTATTATTGTAGTGTGATTTTACATACTGTACATATAGTAGATTGTATACCAAGATTTGCAGTGCTAGCATCTGTGCTGGAAAAAAATGGTGCCACTTTTGAGGAATGCTCACCAAATTACAATACTCATTAATCCTTTAACATTCACTGTGCCAGCAGTCTGACAAAACTGGTCCTGCAATTTACTTTGTAATAAAGTAAACATGTAAAGGGTTCCAAAGAATGCCTTTACAGTTCACTTACACAGTTTGAGAGCCCATACTTTCCTCCACTCCCACACGGACAAATCAGTGCCCGGTTTTTAATGCAGCACAGTGCAAGTCCTTTAGGTGAACAAATACCGTATTTATCGGCGTATAACACGCGCTGGCGTATAACACGCACCCCAATATTTGGAGAGAAATTTCAGGAAAAAAGCTTAAAGTTTAAAATAAACAGCTTTGAACTCAGAACATTTTTTTTTTTTTTAAATCAATTGATATCTCATCAGCAGTGTCCATATATGCAGCCCACCAGCAGTGTCCATATATGCAGCCCACCAGCAGTGTCCATATATGCAGCCCACCAGCAGTGTCCATAAATGTAGCCCACCAGCAGTGTCCATAAATGCAGCCCACCAGCAGTGTCCATAAATGCAGCCCACCAGCAGTGTCCATATATGCAGCCCACCAGCAGTTTCCATATATGCTGCCTTGCAAGCGCAATGTCCAAATATGCAGCCTCGCAAGCGAAATGTCCAAATATGCAGCCTCGCAAGCGCCAATTGGAACTGACCAAATTTGTTTTAAAAAAGGGCGGGAAGCAGTGCAGAGAGCAGAAGGGGCGGGGCGGGCCGGGCCGAGGAGAAGGAAGGACAAGCTGTCATAAGAGCAGAAGGGGGCGGGCCGGGCCGAGGAGAAGGAAAAAGTAGCGAGCGCAGTCATCGGAAGTCCCGCCTCCTCTGCCGAGATGTGTGACGTCTGTCATAGGCGGGACTTCCGATGACTGCGCTCGCTCGTTCTCCCTTCTCCTCGGCCCGGCCCGCCACCTTCTGCTCTTATAATAGCTCGTCCTTCCTTCTCCTTGGCCCAGCCCGCCCCTTCTGCTCTCGGCAATGCTTCCTGGCCGTTTATAAAAATAATGTTAAAGTTTGATTAATGTCCAATAAAATATTGCTACAAAAAATGTTTTTGGTAGAGTATTTTCCCCACCTCTATGTTATGGCTACCATCCATCAATCATATTATTATGTTGTACAGGTGAAAGATATAACAATACAATGATCATAAAATGTTAATTTATGACACACAAACACACACAACAGTGCTGTGCAAACGTTTGGGGCAGATGTTGAAAATTGCTGTAAAGTAAGAGTTATTTCAAAATATATTTTTTAATTGTTTATTTTTTATCAATTTATACAATGCTAAGTGAACAAACAGAAGAAAATCTAAATCAAATCGCTATTTGGTGTGAGCACCCTTTGGCTTTAAATTAGCATCAATTCTTCTAGATATACTTGCACACGGTTTTTGAAGGAAGTTTGCAGGTAGGTTGTTCCACACATCTTGGAGGACTAACTATAGATCTCCTGTGGATGTAGGCTGCCTCAAATCCTTCTGTTTTTTCCACATAATCCCAGAAAGACCCAATGCTGAGATCAGGGTTCTGTGGGGGCCAAACCATCACTTCTACAACTCTTTGTTCTTCTTTACGCTGAAGATAGTTCTTAAAGACATTGACTGTATGTTTGAGGTTATTGTCCTGCTGGAGAAAAAAAGAAATATGGGGCCAATCATGCACCCCCCTGATCGTATGGCATGAAGTATCTGACTGTATTTCTCAGCACTGAGGGCACCATCGATCATAGGGGTTAATGAACCATCCGATCAGGTCCACCTGAAAACTGATAGATGGATCTAATGGGACCCTTCCTGTGAAAGGGGCCATTTTCAAAAAGTGATCTTCTTATCTGGGGAGTGCATGTGGCCACATGTGGTTTTCTCAGGAAGGCAAGCACTAAAGAGAATTGGAGGTTGTGAATATTTTGCAACACAGAGTTTGGAGATTTTTTTTCTGCATTTATTGGTGGATGGACATTGATACACTGTACAAAATGATTATTGATAAATATTTATTTTATTTATTTACTGCAATCAGTTTACATATGTAATGCATTTATTATTATTATTATTATTTAAAACACCTATTCATTGGGTTATACATGAATTTTGTTTGTGGGGACTAGAATTAATTTATTGTAGTATGGGCTTGGTGCTGCTGTTTACCCCTCTGTCCTGGGAACTGGGAAATGAATGCCAATATGGTATATGAAGTCCTGACATTAGTTCAAGTCCAATAAAGTCAGCATAAATGTGACTACAATAATAATAATATGGGAAAATGTGGAGAACTCTCTTCTGCTAGGACTACGTGGTACACGGAAAGACTCTATAAGGATTCAGTTATCTCCCTTAATTTATATTTTTCCCTATTCCCTGGCTGCTTGGAAATTATCTGCATCTGAATATGAAAAGTTGTTTGGCTTGAGATAGTGAAAAAGCCGCTTATTATTTCATAATGGCTGAGTTATAATGTATTTATTAACTTAGTGGCAGTTTTTGTCATGGTCACTAACTCCTCTAAAGATCCCCTCCCAGTCTTCCTTCCTGTCCAGCACTAATTACACCCTGGGACATGTCCAGCTGTAACATGAAGCATGTCTGATGCCAGCCAGAAAGTCAACCCAGACTAATCCAGAAATTTCTACTTCACTGCATTATGAAGCAATCATCTCACACAAAGGTAATATAATAATAATCATGGGCAATATTGGCAAATAATAAAAGAGAATGTTTAGAACATTTACTTGCAAACTGGGGAAGCCTTTTCTGTGTGTTGCAATACCAGGGATGGTTAAATGGCTCCGGTGCTTATCACGAAATTATAGACAAGCATTTTCTGTTCTCTCCGGGGTCTTATATACTTCAAGGAAAACATCTTTCAATTATCATAAAAAGCAATCTCCAATTTTCACAGTTCAGCTATAGCAGGCTGATTGAAGACGTAAAAGGTATGGCTTAGAAATTTATATATATAATCCTCTGCAACCATTTTCTCATGAGTAATAGCAATACCGCGGCTATTTACATTCAGATTGCCTGATATTTATAATGGTATTCCCAGCAGGCACATGCAATCAAATATTTTGAACCTAGAAGTATTCTTTTTCCTAATAATCATATCACTTTCTCTTACTGAATGAGACAAAGGCTTTTGTGTAAATCTGTAAAGAGAGAAAGTAGAGTCAAGCGCAATGTACCAGGACTAAATAAAATAAAGGTTTCATTTCCTTTATTGTACCAGTAAAAGCAGTTGACTAAAGCCTTCAGTTTATGTCATGCCTTTGTATACTGACAAAAACAAGTAAATGGAACTGAAAAAAGTAAAATCCTTTTCTACATTTACATAACCCATAAATGGTTTTTAATGCATTTAACAAATAATGTAATACTAACTTACAGTATTAATGACTTTCAAAACACTATATATATATATATATATATATATATATATATATATATATATATATAAATGAAAAGTATCTCACAAAAGTGAGTACACCCCTCACATTTTTGTAAATATTTTATTATATCTTTTCCTGTGACAATACTGAAGAGATTACACTTTGCTACAATGTAAAGTAGTGAGTGTACAGCTTGTATAACAGTGTAAATTTGCTGTGCCCTCAAACTAACTCAACACACAGCCATTAATGTCTAAACCGCTGGCATTCGTTCCTATAAAACATTGTCTGGACTGTTTATATGTACAAAAAGTAATACTAACTTACAGTAATACTAACTTACAGTGTTAATGACTTTAAAAACACTATATAAACAGTACAGTATCTCACAATAGTGAGTACACCCCTCACATTTTTGTAAATATTTTATTATATCTTTTCATGTGACAACACTGAAGAAATGACACTTTGCTACAATGTAAAGTAGTAAGTGTACAGCTTGTATAATAGTGTAAATTTGCTGTCCCCTCAAACTAAGTAAACACACAAACATTAATGTCTAAACCGCTGGCATTCGTTCCTATAAAACATTGTCTGGACTGAATATAAGTACAAAAAGGGAGGATGGGTTTATTGGTTGGCCAATAGCGTACTCATGATTGAGTGCACATAATGATGAATAATCAAGCCAAAAGAGAAGATAAATAAATGAGGAAAGAGAAGACAAATACTCTCTCCTACGGGAGTCTCAAATTGTGCCTGTCTAGACAAGATGGTCTATAAAAATCTAGGTAGCCACACACCACTAGGTATGCTTGCTCCTCTTACTCATCAAGTCAATCTAAAAGCTGTAAGGCTCTATCTCTCTGGCTCATATCTATCCTAAATATCTTCTCTTGTAGCAAAGCTATTAGGTTTTGTGAGCAGTGAATATACAGATACTATCTCCAGTGGATAGCTTTGCTAAAAGAGAAGATATTTAGGATAGATATAAGCCAGAGAGATAGAGCCTTACAGCTTTTAGATTGACTTGATGAGTAAGAGGAGCAAGCATACTTAGTAATGTGCGGCTACCTAGATTTTTATAGATCATCTTGTCTAGACAGGCACAACTCGAGACTCCATAGGAGAGAGTATTTGTCTTCTCTTTCCTCATTATCTGTCTTCTCTTTTGGCTTGATTATTCATCATTATGTGCACTCAATTATCAGTACACTATTGACCAACCAATAAACCCACCCTCCTTTTTTGTACATATATACAGTCCAGACAATGTTTTATAGGAATTAATAAAAGCTATATTTTAAATACCTATGGTTTATGGTGCGTAAGGGAACACACCCTTCGTTCAGTGTAGCTTCAGGTAAGCTTACCTCTCTGATGAAGCCCTGTGGGTGGGGTGAAAAATGTAATTCTCCTCTGTGGCACGGCTTTCTTGAGAGCCTAAACAGACCACACATTGTTCAATTTTCTTTCTTTTCATGGGTTTAAGGAAAGAAAATTGCTCAATTCCTCCATCAACATAGTCAGTGTTGATGGGGTAATCCCTTCCACAGTGCTATTGTGTTCTGCTGGAGTTCAGGGAGACTTCTCCACCAGCAGAACACAATGATCACTATTGATGTCTATAGACGCCATCAATTATTGGGCACAAAAATAAAAAGCCCATAGATAGTCTATGGCCAGATTTACCCTGGTTTTGGCAGAGACACTTTAACATGACATAGCTGTAACATAACCGTTTCCTCCAATTTGGCTCTGACTGCACTCCAAAGAAAGTGCTCATTAGAACTGATTAGCAGCTCTATTAGTGTGCACTGTTTTTTTTTTTTTTTTTTTAGTAGAGCACTTTAACCACACTTTTATATAAACCCCAAAGCTTCATTCACTTGTGCAGGAAGCCATGCTTTTGCTGTCCCCCACCACCTGCCTGAACCTAGGCATACAGCTGCTCGGGGTTGTACACATCCTTCAGCCAAAATAAACTGCATGTTACATTCAACAGGCATTTCTTCCATCTAACGCAACTGATTCAAGTCTACAGGGGTGTGCTGCAACCATGTGCAAAACACATGACTGCAGCAAGATAGTGCAGCATTTATAGGGTTAAATCAGGTGGTGAGAAGGCAACAAAATGCCTCCTCGCCACCTGTCAATCACCCTCTGAAGAGGCCTTAGTTATGGTCTAATAAAGTGTTACTAAACCCAAGACCCTGCATTCATTATATCTGCTCTCCCACGGTACACAGAACATGGAAATGCAGCCATTGTGAGTAACTGTAAACTGCTAAATACCTTTTCTCAGCAGCAGTATTTAAAACAGTTTTGGGACTTATTTCAGTGCCTGGTTAAAGCTTGTAGGAGGAGTTTTCATACTGCACTGGTTGTCCTATCAGGATGCAGGACCCCTGGACCTCTGTCTAGACAGTGCTGATTGGCCCTGTTCTGATCACATGCACTCTCCCAAGGAAAAAAAAAAAACTCTCTAGTAATACACACCAAACTGAGCATGTGAAGGCTGACTCCACTAACTCTGTCTTATCCGGACATGTTGTGGGGATAATGCAAGAAGGAGAGGAGCTGTGCACACAGGATAAAACAGCCTTTTTACACCATGTAGAGGATTAACGTCTTAGGTTCCACAGTGAGTATAACAAATATGCTTTACTGCATATACAGTGTGATTTTATTGTTGTGGATTTAGTAACATTTTAAAATATAATTGAGAGCATGTTGTTAAATCTGTTTGATAAGTGCAAATAAACTGTTGATTTTATCAGGAATTTAGAATGGTGTCTTGTCCTCTGCACTCTTCCTGTGTCATCTTAAAAAGCTCTCCTAGATCTTATCTTGTATTACAGAAATATTAGTATTTTCCTTGTAGAGATCAGAGGGTGGAAGTGGTTGAGTTGTTTAGCGAGGCAATGGGCAAGGCTGATATCACTAACTCAACACAAATGCTGTTTTGGTAGCATACAAAAAGAGCTGAGTGCATGTGTGACAGATCAAGACTAATATTTTTCTGTACTAAGAGGATCCTTAGAGGGATACACATAGGAAAATATTCCTGTATTACAGAGAAGTAGTAAATATATATATATATATTTTTTTATTTTGCCTTGACATACTTTAAAATACACTACAACATTTATTATATAAATTGTAACCCCTGATTTTATTTGCTATTGTTAGACCGAAAAGAAAAGAGGAAAAGTGTAGGGGCAGTTCTGTGTCAACTGCATGAATGTTCTGCAGTGCCAAAACAGCTATAAAAGCTATGAAAACAAACTAGAATGTGACGTCAGTTCAAAATCCGAGTGAGCCCAAGTCTTGAGCGCAAACACTTGAATTTCTCATCGTGGTATTTTTTTTTTTCAGTTTTCCCTTAGCATTTCATCTCATTGCTTTGAGGTAACACCTGAACTTGATTTGCTAACTTCCTACTGGTACTCTGGCAGCATGCTAGTAGGAGGAAGATATATACTCATAGACCATTTTCATGGTACTATTAAATACTCTCACATTTTCATTGTGTGAATCAAACACATCAATTTCTTCTAATACAGTATTATGGCTGCTCCCAAACAGGTGCACTTTAAAAAGCTGTGCCTACATTCATTCCTAATTGATCACATATAATCTACTAGAAAATGACAGATGTGCCTTAAGTGGATAAATAAAACCTATCCAAAGCACTTGTGAAGATATCACTACCCATATAATTATATGCAGGTGTTGTCGTTCATTAACAATTCCTTCAAACACAATAAATGATGTGAAATCAGCCTTCAATACAGGGATTTGTAGTGTTTTTATTTATCCGAGATCTGATTAATTCCCTTATTAACAGATGACTTCTGGTGGGACCTAAAATTCTCTTATGTAAAGTACTCCAATTAATTGTGTAAACCATTCTAAGATAATGCAATTAGCAAGCTTATGAAATTAGAGAACTACAATTTCCAAGATACTCACATCTTTTACAATCTGCTCTTCAAAGCGTCTTTCTTCTTGCAAAATGTGATGTTCTTTGGCATAAAATTTGTCATTTTAAAAACTTTTAAATATGCTGCTCACAATTAGTATAATGTTACACAACATATTATGCCTGGTACACAAAACTTATAACCTTAAGAAAAGCTATACTTAAAGCAGAACCCCACCAGCAAAGAATTACAAGGTACAGTGGGGCAATTTTGCTTGTTCAATGTTTTTATTGAGTTTCAAGCACTTTACAAAAGTCTAAAATACTTATGCAAGTGGTTCAGGTCTGTAGAACATAGGGAGGTTCATACAACGCACCAAGAAAAAATGAAAAAACAGTGCAGTACTAATGTATATAAATTATTTTGGCAGTTATCAAGAACAAACAAACACAGTTCATGACCAACCTAAGCAACCAAGAACTGAGTGAACAGTTGTAGCACGCATTGACATCAGGAACATAAGAAGAGAGAATAGAGAAGGATAGTAAGTGCAAGAGGCACTGGGGGGGGGGTGGGGAGTAAGGTGGGGATCCCAGGGGCTTCATGGGCAGTAGCAAGATGTAGATGGCCCCGTGGCAGAAAATGGAGAGACGTCAACATGGTAAAAGAAAGGTAGAGTCAAAATTTGGGGGGAGATAATGGTCAACGCACGGCTGCCAGATTCTAGTATTTTTCGCTACTCTATCGCTAATAACTCCTTCAATTTTAGCATGAATCATAGCAAATGTCACTTTATTTTTAGTCTCAACAAGATTCAGATAGGGAGTTTTCCAGGAGCGTGCTATGGTCTTCTTAGCAGCTGTAGTTTTTTTGCAATAGCAAAGTAAACTGGGTTTTAGTAAGGAGGTAGTCAGGCCTTCAGTTCAAAAGAGCCCCTAGTGTGTCAAGGGCTACTGGTTGCATAAACAAAGTCAAGAGGATCTGCAAAATGTCCTCCCAGAAGTATGAGACTATGGGACAGGACCATCATATGGGGTGGTGTGTGCCTAAATGTCCACAGCTAAAAAAACAGGTGGGTGGATAGTGGGGAACATATTTTGAAATTCTGGCTACTAAATACTAGAGTCTCATAGCTTTTTAATTTACCTCCAAGGCTGCAGCAAATTTTAACCTGCACTAAAGACAGGCCATGTTTTATTCACACCAAGAATTTGTACATGGCTGGGCTGGATTCATGATACAGGGGGTTCTCAATTGTTATTGATTATTTTCTACTATATTAAAATGGGACCTGCCCACCTGCAAGACATAAAAGTAGGATTATTTGACTTACAGTAAAATAAATTTATTGTAGTCAACTGAGAAACAAAGGAAGATAGTAAACATTGGCTAGCCCAGTATAATAATTCCACCCATAACCATCATGCCTTAGATTTGCGAGCTACCCGTACATGCAGACAAGACACAGTGGGCTGGGACTTATGTCCCTCAAATTGACTATAGGAAAAGTATTTTAACTACAAGAATCTTATATGCCCATTTTATAATGGGCACAGGCGTATATAGTAAAGCAGACATGTAGGATGTCCAAGAGCAAGCCAACAGAGGGATGGTCAAAAGCCACTGAGAGGTATACTGGATATGGAGATCTTAGTAGAAGAGTATTTATATGATTAACTGACTGAGAGGTCATTGAAAAAATGGAGGAGCAATATGGAAATTGCTATTATGAGGAAAGGCATAAAAAATGAATCTGCTGTTCCAGAGCAGAACAGGTAGCACCACTAGAAGGAGAGTGATCAGGATTTTGTTTGTGTCACAGTGATTGCTTATTACAGTAATGATCACTGTAAAAGCATTTGTTTCAATTGTCATAAATTGCTTTTAGTCAAGATTTATTGTTTACCATAATTGATGTGATTGGCTACAGCTATCACATGGTATAGGGCACATGTGATTGGCCGTGTACTATGTGATCACTGTGACCAGTCATTCATGACAGCTGTTTACTAGTAATTGCTGTGATTGGTCACAGTGATCACATTGTACCTGGGCCAATCACAGCAGAACTGTGATCCTTTGTGTCCGGTGGCATTGGTGGCAGGCCAACCACCAGTTGGTTTCAAGCACTTCGTTGGCTTATTTTATTAACTGTAAAATACAGAACAGAACAGCGTTGTGCAGGCACGCCATTGCCTTGTAGAGAATAGTGCGGTCTAATTTATTTCCCCTCCTCTCCTATAAAAACACCTCTATTCTGTCTCTTTTGGTTTTGAACAGTTTGTAGGGTCCTTTCACATGGGCTTTCCGCCCGGCAGACTCCGTTTTGCTCAGCGGGGGGATCGATCCACCGATCCCTGCTGAGCAGGCAGATGACCGGTCTGTCTCTGCCTACTTTGCAGAGATGGTGCTGTCAGATCCCTGCTCTCCTCTATGGGAGATTGAATGAAAACGGACCGCCTGTCCATTTTCATCCAATCCGATTCTCAAGACGGATGGAAAATAGGGTTTCCATTTGTCTGGATTTTACTGACTGGATCGGATCGGATAGCAGCAGGAGTCAGCAGAGATGTAACCGCTGACACCAGCTGCCCCATAGGGGTGCATGGAGCATCCAATCAGGTCTGTCTGAAAAAACTAATAGATGGACCGGATCGGAAAGCACGTGTGAAAGGGACCTTATACATCAGTACCTGATTTTCCACAATAGTAATCACTGTGCTGGAATTACTACAAATGTCTATGTTGCCTCAGCCTAGAAACAAACTGGTAGTAGCAAGATACACGATAAGTACATTGTGATGAGACCAATCTCGCCACTGGGCATTGGAGAAGCCTGGTTGCTCGCCTCCTGCAAGGTGACTATGGACCCTCTCTCATCAGCCCATGCTAAAGGTAAACCCCATGGCAATTTGACTGTGTTTGTGGCATCTGAGCGCTGTTTGGATATGTTGAGCGCTCCGATCCAGGCTATCTGGGGATGGGTTGAATGTGGGGGTTTTGTTCAGTAGACTGGGAGTTTTTTGTGTTTCTTTAACCAATGTGGCTAATGGAGTCTTGCCTCTATCCTGGAAGCTAAAACGTATTCCTGTAAACTGTAAGGAACAGGAAGTCAACTCCTAATATGGTCATTCCAGGAAGTTCTGAGGAGATGGACTCCTCATTCACGTTTTGTCAGGTGTGCTAATGACCTCACCTGCTGTCTGCTAAGGGAGGTATTGACACTCAGAGTAATGTGTATTGAGGGCTCGTTAGGGAACCATTGTTCTGTGTCTGACTATAGTTTACATTGATTGTCCCCTGGGGCTTCTGTCTCCTTGCATTGGTCAAAGCTATCTGACCAATCCCTGTTGACTCATTTTCAAGTCCTCATTTGCATAGCAGCCCTCCTGGTCAAGCTATCTGACCAATCACTACTGACTAATTTTTGAGCCCTCATTTGCATGTCTGGAGAGGACCTTATGGGGGACTGCAGGTACTGTGAAATTGACCAATGGGAAAGCGGTTGTTGGGGGAAGGATGTTCCAAATTCTGTATAAAAGTGTGCTGTGTTCTTCCAATAAATGTTGTTCCTGTTTTACCCTCAACTCGGAGCTTTGTCTCGTCCTTGGGGGGATTCACTGTATGCTGTTGGAGACTGATTGCTAGGAGTGTAAGCTGATGTATGCTTTTCCTGTTCGTCTGCTAGCAGCTATTCGTGAGGTTCCAGGTTGGAGTGCTATTTTGTATCCAGTTCGGGAGTTTGATGTTCTGCAGTAGCTGTGCCTGTCTCTCAGAAAGGGGCATATCGCCTAAACGGATTTTAACCCCTTGTCTGCTGAAACGGTCCGTTACAACGCATGGGCAACGCATGTCTCAGTACAGCGACCCTTAAAGCAACAAGATGGAACCAGCAGTGGAGTACAGATACTCTCTGAGAGAATATGACCGTATGGTGTGGTTACGGCTGAACTTCTTCGGACCCAATCCACTGGAGAGATCCAAGCGGTTCATGAAGAACTTAGTGTTCGGGACTCTGCTAGACAGAGCAGAGAGAGAGAGGGCCAGCTGGCACGTTGGGAGGAACTCCAGCGGCAGGTACAGTTAAGGGAAGAGGAGAACCCAGTCTCCATTCCCCAGCGGCAGCCTGATTTATTGGGAATTGGGAGCCCAGTCTCCATTCTCCAGTGGCAGGCTGAGTTACAGGGGGCAGAGACAGTCGGTCCTGTCGCCCAGCAGCAGATTGATTTGTTGGGAAGTGGGAGCTCAGTCTCCATCCCACAGCAGCAGAGTGTCCTGCAGGGAACAGAGAGCCCAGTCTCCTTTCCCCAGCAACAGGACACTGTATTGGGAGCAGAGACAGTCGATCTCCCTCCCCAGGGGCTGGAAGTATATTTGGGAGATGAGCTTGTTACCCCCTCTCCCCATTGGCAGAGTGATATCCAGGGAATTGGGAGCGCAGTCTCCATCCCTCAGCGGCAGATTGAGTTACAGGGGGCAGACACAGTTGGTCCTGTCCCCCAGCGGCAGATTGAGCTATTGGGAATTGGGAGCCCAGTCTCCATCCCACAGCAGCAGCTTAACGTACCAGGGGGAGACAGTAAGCCCCCCAACAGTGCAGATGGGACCGTGGTCTCTGCACTCACAGCACAGGGGGTAGGGACAGTCGGTCCTGATCCCCAGCAACAGGACACTGTATTGGGAGGAGAGACAGTCAGTCTCCCTCTGCAAAGACTGGAAGTATGTATGGGAGAGGAGATTGTTACCACCTCTCCCCAGCGGCGGATCATTAATGGGCAGAGTGTTCTATCGGGAGAGGAGCTTGTTACCACCTCTCCCCAGGGGCAGCTTAATGTACCAGGGGGAGACTATAAGCCCCCCACCGGTGCAGATGGGACCATGGTCTCTGCACTTACCACACAGGGGGTAGGGATGGGCGGTCCTACCCCCCCACGACAGAGCTATGTATCCAAGGGGGAGACAACCGGTCTCCCCATTCCGCAGCAGAGCTATGCACCTAAAGGGGAGACAGTCGGTCTTCTCCCACAGCAGCATGGTGGTGCATCTAAAGGGGAGACAGTCGGTCTCCCCCTCCAACAACCCGTCTCCAACCAGGCTACTTCTGTGGTAGCGCTTGCACCAGGGCAGAGTACCGCTGGTCTCTGCCCACTCAGCAACCCACCAAGGCAGTCTGCCAGTCTCCCACACAGCCAAGGTGAGGCACCTGGACATGGACACATTTCTCTTCTACCCAGGTGTATTAACCAGTTCTTTTGGGTGGGCTGTACTGCTGTTTCTGTTTTGTGGGTGGGCTGCTGGACTAACAAGGGTACTGACCGGCAGAAGGTCAGATACCCTGTTAGTCTGTTTGGAAAAGGGGAGAAATGTGACGAGACCAATCTCGCCACTGGGCATTGGAGAAGCCTGGTTGCTCGCCTCCTGCAAGGTGACTATGGACCCTCTCTCATCAGTCCATACTAAACGTAAACCCCATGGCAATTTGACTGTGTTTGTGGCATCTGAGCGCTGTTTGGATATGTTGAGCGCTCCGATCCAGGCTATCTGGGGATGGGTTGAATGTGGGGGTTCTGTTCAGTAGACTGGGAGTTATGCATTTTTGTGTCTTTTTGTGTTTCTTTAACCAATGTGGCTAATGGAGTCTTGCCTCTATCCTGGAAGCTAAAACGTATTCCTGTAAACTGTAAGGAACAGGAAGTCAACTCCTAATATGGTCATTCCAGGAAGTTCTGAGGAGACGGACTGTCTAAGGTGGCTCCCCATTCATCTTTTGTCAGGTGTGTTAATGACCTCACCTGTTGTCTGCTAAGGGAGGTATTGACACTCAGAGTAATGTGTATTGAGGGCTCGTTAGGGAACCATTGTTCTGTGTCTGACTATAGTTTACATTGATTGCCCCCTGGGGCTTCTGTCTCCTTGCATTGGTCAAAGCTATCTGACCAATCCCTGTTGACTCATTTTCAAGTCCTCATTTGCATAGCAGCCCTCCTGGTCAAGCTATCTGACCAATCACTACTGACTCATTTTCGAGCCCTCATTTGCATATCTGGAGAGGACCTTATGGGGGACTGCAGGTACTGTGAAATTGACCAATGGGAAAGCGGTTGTTGGGGGAAGGATGTTTCAAATTCTGTATAAAAGTGTGCTGTGTTCTTCCAATAAATGTTGTTCCTGTTTTACCCTCAACTCGGAGCTTTGTCTCGTCCTTGGGGGGATTCACTGTATGCTGTTGGAGACTGATTGCTAGGAGTGTAAGCTGATGTATGCTTTTCCTGTTCGTCTGTTAACAGCTATTCGTGAGGTTCCAGGTTGGAGTGCTATTTTGTATCCAGTTCGGGAGTTTGATTTTCTGCAGTAGCTGTGCCTGTCTCTCAGAAAGGGGCATATCGCCTAAACGGATTTTAACCCCTTGTCTGCTGAAACGGTCCGTTACATACATCAAATGTAAAAAATAGATAATAGACTAATAAATAGTAATAATAATAATGCATGCTGAATATTAAATAATAGTACTTAGTAACAATTATTAATAATAATGGAGAAGCTTTAGATCTATAAAGGCAATATATAGGATGCTATACTGTTTGAAAAAAGGGATTCTTGAAAAAACAATCATATTAAGAAATATAAAAAGCAACAATAAAATAAAAACTAGATGTGTATATTGATAAAGCTATATATAAATATTAATAATGGTGATTAATAATTTAATAATGGGCAGTAGATGATCGCTTCCTTGAAGCAATTAACAGATGATATTCAGTGGATATATGGATTGCATAGAAGACTTGAGTTTCTATGATATACTAATATAAAACTGAGAAATGCACATATTGAACAACTCAAAGTGGCAAGGCTGACTGATAATGGATGTAAGCAACTATACACATGACCCAGGTATATAATGAACTGTACTGAGGGGGAACTGAAGTAGAAGTTATAAACTGAGGAGATCCCTACAGTATCACTAGACCCAAGGGGAAGAAAATAAAATGGGAAAGTGTAAACCCTGGTTATAAATGCCCCTTACAGCGACCCAACTGGATAGATGTAGAACAGACTTTAAAGATGGCATGCACATCTAATTTAATCCAGAATGTTTCCTGCGCACAGTCTTTTAAATTGTCCCCCTTCAGAGAAATGAATGGACTTAAAGGCAAAGGCCTGCAATGATGTAAGATTTCTAGTTATGATGGACAAGAAAATGCCTGGCAACATTATATTTGGGAGAACCTTTCTTAATAATTCTATGTTCACCTTATCTGGTCTGAAATGATCCTATGGTTTGGCCTACATAACAAAGGCTACATTGTGAGACAAGTGGGACAGTATACAATATGCACCGAGAAGCAAGTAAAAAAAACTCCTTAATGGTGTAAATAACAGAGATTTTACACTAAGAGGGACGTGTTGGCATGTCAAGCATTTACATTTTTTACAATGGACCATGCCGGTCATAGATAAAAAGCTCAGTATGTTCTTAACCAGCCAAAAGAGCAGTTTTAGCACTTTACTAGGGGCTTATATGTTCTTTATATTTCTAGCCCAGCAGAACACCACTTTTGGAAATAAATGGGAGAGCGGGGGCCTGTTTAGAATATTTTGTTTTAAATTGGTCAGTGTTTCTTTATAATCCAGTTGATCACAAATTTTTGTAATGAAAAGTGGGCCTTCATTGTTCACTCCCCTTTAATTGGTAGATTTAACGCCTATAATTTTTCTAGGAACGTTTGAATCCACACACTAGTCTGAGTGTCAATCTTCCAAAGTGGAATAATTCCTTCAAAAAATATAAAATGTGCTATATGGAATGCTGTCTTTCCAGGCGGGCAGATGACAACAAGCCTGATGGCTGTAGACTGGGGCAATATAGACATTTGGAATAATGCCAGCATAGTGATTACAATCACCACTGTATTCACATTTAATATTTTCTAATATACATTTATTTTGATTTATATTTATTTGTATTACTTTGTCATGTTTGAATTAACGTATGTTACATTTAGCTGGATCAGTGGATAATGCTCTAATAGCTGCTGTCTTATCACACAGTATAACTGAAGGCAAAACTCTTTTTTTTTTTTTAGTTTTGGATGGAGTGCAGAGGGATTAGAACACCTGTCAGTTTTTATTGCTGTGTGTGCCCCCCGTTAAGGAGATTTACCCTCTCCATTTGTCTTGTTAACCAGTGTCATTGAAAGTGAAAGTAAAAGAAAATCCCAAATATTGGGTTGTCCCCAGAAAAGTAATGGAGGGGAAATCTTCCAATGGGGACACTAGTTCTGGTGACCTGGGGTCTCCAAGGAATTCCCTTCATTTGCAGGATTTTTTGTTTCTCACTTCCTGTTCCTACTTGGTGTGGGACAGGAAGTGAAGGGAAATCTTCCCAATGGGACACAGATTGCAAAAAAAAAAAAAAAAAATCTGACAGGGGTTATAATCCTCCCTTGCTCTATCCAAAATGAAAAAAAAAAAAAAAAAAGGTTTACCTATAGTTCTACTTTAATATGTTAATTTGTTTCACCCCTGGGTGTTTTGTTGTCATACGTGTGTGTACCAATTACCATGGCCCGTTTTGTAAATGGTTTTAATTAAATCGCATTATTGATTATATCACTCTAATTAAAGTCTGCTTTATAATCCTATCGAGGCTCAACATTGTTATGTTGTCTCCACTTTGCTCTCATGGGAATAAAGCATGCCTGCTCTCCATTATGTCTGCTATACAACTGTATGTGTTTGGGCTATCTTCCTGAATAATACAGCACACCTGGCTATAAATATGGTCACAGATACCCCTAGAATAGGCTGATAAAAGAGGAATCCTTCCAGAAACGCATCCTTCCGGCAATCCCAGCTGAGGACATCATTCTGGTGGGACTGCTCATATCTGACAGTGGCCATTCTCTCTCTCTGCCTATAGTCAGTGTCTGTCCAGTATGCTGCAGTGCGGTCTTACCAACAGCCTGGCCAGGCTTCCCCTGTAATGTCTTTGCGTTAGTGCAAAGTGCTTTGGGTGCCGCTACATTTATGGATTACATGCCCTCCTATGGTACTGAGTTTGTGAGTTATTTATTTTATTTATTAAATTACAATTTTTGTATATAGGACACTGAGTTTTTGCTCTGAATGGTTAGAACCTCTATCAGATTTGTATTGCGGTCTGTGTATACACTGTGACTTCAATTGTGACTTTATTGCACCTAAAAACAAGCATCTATATTAGTACCACAGTTTTGCAAATTATTTTTTAATTAGAAGCATAGTTTGGAATTCTGTCCTATATCTGCCCTAGCAATAAAGTTTAAACTTTATTCTGTAAAGCTTTTCAGCAATTTATGTCATTTGTGTGGCAAGTAAGATATGCAAAAAAGAAAAAAAAAAAAAACCTCCCACGTAAAAGCAATATAATTCCTGCTTGGTAATATGCGATAGCCAGCCATAGCCAAGAATAAGCAATCCTGATAACTATATTCTCACCTCGGATAGTATTCTTTTATGTCTCCTACAGAGGAGTATTAATTCAATCACTGCTATAAAAATGGAGCATGTCTTGCATAAGCAGATAAATTATTAGAAGGGGTATAAATCACTGGCACGTAATGTGATGCCAACAAGATTCAATGCAATTTACAGATAAATATGAGAAATGACTGGAGCTTTTTACTGAATTAAAAGTGGCAAAAGTTTTCCAAAGACAAATGATTAACCCTGACTACGTCTTCATCTGCAAACTAAGAAGTGAAAAAAGATATTAAGCAGGCAAGGGAGAAAAAAAAATCTTTAAGGACTGTGTGTATATATATATATAAATGGATTTTTGTAAAATCTTACCGTAAAATCCTTTTCTCTTAGCTCATCGACAGACGTAGTCCTCGGTGATACACCACCTTCGGGTTATGTTACCTCCGCAGGAGCAGGACTAGACAGGAAATTAAAAAGCTCTGGCCACACCCTAGGGGCAGTCCCAGAGGGTATATCCTCTCTCTCTCTGCCTCAGCAAATCAGTTATGTGAAAAAGCAGTGCTTAGAGAATTTAACCCAACCCAACTCCAAAACAGAGGGGCGGGGACTACGTCTGTCGATGAGCTAAGAGAAAAGGATTTTACGGTAAGATTTTACAAAAATTCATTTTTCTCTAGCGCTCATCGACAGACGTAGTCCTCGGTGATACACCACCTTCGGGACGTCCCAGAGCAGTATCACAACTGAGGGGTGGGAAAATGGAAATCAAATCCCAATCTAGAAGGCCCAACCGGTGCCAACTAGAAGTTTACAATGCTCATCCTTAATGATGAGACTCAACAAAAAAATTTTCAAACAGAAAAAAACCCTCGAGGTAGACCACCGGTCTCCTCAAATTGCGGCCTGCAAAACCTTGCGGCCAAATGAGGCATCCGCCGATGCCGTCACATCAATTTTATAGAATTTAGTAAAGGTATGTACCGACGACCAAGTGGCCGCCTTACATACCTGGACCACTGACGCCTGATGGCGAAAGGCCCAGGAAGTACTGAGCGCTCGAGTGGAGTGCGCCCTAACAGGGAACGGAGGACTCTGACCCTTAATAGAATAAGCCTGTACCACCGTTTGTCTAATCCATTTGGCAATGGTCGCGGCAGATGCAGGCAAACCCTTTCTGGGGCCATCCGTGATCACAAAAAGTGAATCCGTCTTACGGAATGATTCCGTAGCTTTCAGGTATACCCTGATTGCCCGAACCACATCCAAGGAATGCAACGCATGTTCCCGATGATGCTTGGGCTGAGGACACAAGGAAGGTAGTACAATATCTTCATTCAGATGAAAATCTGAAACCACCTTAGGAAGAAAAGATGGCTTAGGATGAAGTACTACCTTATCCCTATGAATCACTAGGTATGGGGACTGGCATGATAATGCAGCCAGTTCTGACACCCTGCGAGCAGAAGTAATAGCCACCAAGAAGACCACCTTCTGGGATAAAGTAAGCAAGGGAATCTCCCTGATGTTTTCAAAGGGAGGTTTCTGTAGAACCGACAAAACCAAATTAAGATCCCAGGGCGGTAAGGGCGCGCGGACTGGAGGAGCCAGGTGCCGCACCCCCTGGATGAAATTCCGCACCAAGGATTTGGTAGCTAAAGGTTTCTGAAAGAAGATTGCTAATGCTGAAACTTGACCCTTGATGGTGCTCAAGGCTAGCTTCTGCTCAACCCCTTGTTGCAAAAAGGCCAATATTCGAGACACCGAATAGGTACGTGGAGGAAATCCTAAAGATTCGCACCACGCAATATAAGTCTTCCATGTGTGATAATAGACTTTGCTGGAAGTCGCTTTCCTTGCTTTAATAAGGGTAGGAATGACTGAAGTAGACAAACCTCTGTCCTTCAGTACTTGGGTCTCAATGGCCAGGCCATTAAAACCAGCGACTGTAAAGCACGAAGGTAAATAGGTCCTTGAGACTACAGACACTCCCTGAGACGAAGTTCCCACGGAACGTCTGCGACTAACATGTCCAAGTCGGCCAGGCCGGCTTGAAGAGGCCAGCCTAGAATTTCTAGGACCACTGGCGCTGATTGGATCTGAACCAGGCGTCCCTAGAGCTATCTGGCCCCGACCATCCGAGAAAGTCTGGTCGTTTTCTGTTCCCACACATTTATCAGATACCTGATAGTTATCAGGAAAGGTGATCTTTTCTGGTTGAACCTCAGGGACCGAAGTCACCCGACTAGAGGCTACTTGGCCTATCTGGTCAATCAGATCCGATTCCTGTGAGGTATCGGGACTAATCTTAGGAAAAGGTAAAGGAAAAGATCTATACAGGGAACGGTAACTACCGCTTCCTGTACTTAAATGTTGGAAGGGAAGAATCGCACCGGTAGTAGTGGTTGATGCTCGATCTAATGTCCTGAATACCGGTGAAAACGTCCCCCCACCCTGAAATTGGGTGGGGGCGCACCTTCAGGCTGTGTACTCCTTTACTTCGGGTTTGGCTGGGTTGGTCCTCTGCTTGTCCGACCAGCCCTTCTTGAACCCTCCTGGAGGAGTCTTGCCTTTCCCGGAAGTACCAGCCGGGCGCCCTTTATGGGCGGTAAAGAAAGGTCCTCGCTTGTTGCGAGGTTCCTTAGCTTTTGCAGCCTGTGGCAAAAAAGTACTCTTGCCCCCGGTGGCATCCTTAATGATTTCATCTAGGTTGGCTCCAAATAGACGATTCCCCTGGAAAGGGAGATTGGTCAAAGTCTTTTTGGAACCTAGGTCAGCTGACCAGCATTTTAACCACAGCACACGTCTGAGGATCACTGCTAACTTAGATGCATGCCCTAACAAGGGAGTAGTGTCCAAGGCTGCGTCACAGATAAACCGTAGCCCTTGTATGATCTGTTCTATCAAATCAGATGTCTCCTGGGGAATATCTTTTCCCCTAAGATCTTGGCGTACCATTTTCGCCCATTCTGTAAGTGTCTGGGAAACTAGACCAATAACAATTACTGGTCTAAATGCTGACCCTATCAGAGAAAAGATAGTGCGGGACTCCGCTTCTATCTTTCGATCCACCGGATCCTTAAAGGACGAAGTGTCCTCCACTGGAATAACCGTGGCTTTATTCAGCCTGGAAATAGGCGGATCCACGACTGGTGGTACCGTCCATTTCTTAATGATGGATTCCTCAAACGGATAGCGTCTAGCAATACGCTTGGAAATAGTAAAGGTACGTTTAGAATGTTCCCATTCTCCTTTAATCTGATTTCCAAAACATTTAGGTACAGGAAAAGCCTTCGCCGTCTTGATGGGCTTATTAGTCCCAAAAGGCCTCTCTGTTTCAGTTGCCTCTGCCGGTAAAGCCTCAAGTTTTAAGGTTTCTTGCACTGCCACAACTAGTGCGTCCACCAATGCTTCTTCCTGAATTATAGCAGGAGAAGAAGCGTCCTCCTCACTGTCTGAGGGGGCTTTACCTGGGATAACAGCCCTTGCAGAGGAACCTGCAACTGCAGTGACCATCTCTGAATCAGAGTCAGAGGTGTCAGATAGTATAGGGGTAGGCGGGGGTCGCTTCCTTGACCCCCGTCCCTGACAGGCCGCCTCCACCCGAGCCACCATAGACTCCAACATTGCTGTAAATGACTCTATACTCTGTACACCGGCGGGTCCCGAGGCCCCCTCGAGGGAAACAGGTGGGGGAATATGTGTGGCAGGGTCCATAATAACTCCAGTTACTTCCTGGATGATATAATTCAAAGTAAAGAAAAAACTTTTTTTTTTTTTTTTTTGACCCTCAGCGCCACAAAAAAAAACCCCTTAGTGTTACCTGCTAGGGATCCCTATCGATCGAGAGAGAGAGAGATAGACCCCCAGGCTCACCACTTGATGTTCAGAGTTGAACTGCAACAGCTTACAGCGCTGTCTTAGACAAACAGGAAGTCTTTTGGCTGGCTGCCCAGGAAGAAAGGAGGCGGCTCCGCCCCTCTGCACGCCTTCCGGCGCCTCCCCCAAGCTCCACGAGGTGTAGAATCACCTAAAACATGGCCGCCCCCATGCTGGAGACACGAGGCTACGCCAAAATGGCGGCTCGTGCGATCCAGCAAAAAAAAAATGGCGGCGGCCTGTGCTGACTAGCGGTGTGCTGCAGGCACACAACACTCTCTCTGCATGGGGATATGGCGTGGTTGGCGGTACCGGCCCTGGCGGACCGCATGGCCATTCGGGAGGCCTGCTATTAGCTGGAGATCTGACTTGGAAGGCAGTCTACATGTCCATGGCTTCTGACTGGTAGGTAGCTTATACTTAACCCATAAGATTCCCAGAATGCCACAGATTACATTTTTAAAAAACATGTATACAATAGATTGTTAGCTCCCAAACCAAGCCTCCTGGCTTTTTGTACACATAAAATCACACTCAAAGTAGGAGGATTTGTGACATGTTATAGGATAGAAAGAAACTCTTTCTTACCATACAGAGAGGGGCCCGCGTTCACCACAAAACCCGTCAGGGAAAAAGGGGGAACATACTACTCACCATACCGGAACCAGGCGGGCACCAACTCCTGACAGTACCCCTCTCCACCGGGGCGGGAGGGCTGTCGACCGATACGGACGCCGTGACTCATGGTCTTTGGCGTTTCAGCGAGACGTTTAACTCGCGGGTTCAGTCCTTTTAATGGGACTTTGTCGCGGCCGACCCAGCGCGGAGCTATGGCCTGCACGCGCTCGTAGGCTGAACTGGGGTGACCACCGGATCTCAACATCCAGCCCGTCGCCCAGTTCAGCTTTCTTGCTTGAAGATCTCACAGGAACACTGGAGAAAAAAAGCTGTCCAAAAATCCTTTTAGAAAAAAATTCTTGCCAGGACCTAAGATCCCAGCAAGGTATCTAGGTCCTTACTCCTAACTAGACAGAAAATAACTGATTTGCTGAGGCAGAGAGAGAGAGGATATACCCTCTGGGACTGCCCCTAGGGTGTGGCCAGAGCTTTTTAATTTCCTGTCTAGTCCTGCTCCTGCGGAGGTAACATAACCCGAAGGTGGTGTATCACCGAGGACTACGTCTGTCGATGAGCGCTAGAGAAATATATATATGCACACTATATTACCAAAAGTATTGGGACCCCTGCCTTTACACGCTGATGAACTTTAATGGCATCCCAGTCTTAGGCCCCTTTCACACAGGCGGACCGTTCAGATCCGCCTGTCCGTTTTTTTTTGGTGGATCTGAACGTTCCCCCCATGCATCTCTATAGGGGATCGTATGTCAGCGGAGACATGTCCGATGACATCCGATCCGTCAAATCTGAACGGATGGAAACCCTATTTTCCATCCATCCAGCGGATCGGATGGGATCGGACCGACGGTCTGTTCCCATCCGATTTCCCCCATAGAGATGCATGGGGAACTGACAGCTGTGTCTCCGCACACAGCGCAGAGACACAGCTGTCATCCTCCTGCTCAGCGGGGGAGCGGACGGATAGTGTGAAAGGGGCCTAAGTCTGTAGGGTTCAATATTGAGTTGGCCCATACTTTCCAGCTATAACAGCTTCAGCTCTTCTAGGAAGGCTGTCCACAAGGTATAGGAGTGTGTCTATGGGAATGTTTGACCATTCTTCCAGAAGCACATTTGTGAGGTCAGGCACTGATGTGGATGAGAAGGCCTGGCTTGCAGTCTCCACTCTAATTCATATCAAAGGTGTTTTATCGGGTTCAGGTCAGGACTCTCTGCAGGCCAGTCAAGTTCATCAACCCCAAACTCGCTCATCCATGTATTTATGGACCTTACTTTGTGAACTGGTGCGCAGTCATGTTGGAACAGGAAGGGGCCATCCCCAAGCTCTTCCCACAAAGTTGGGAACATAAAATTGTCCAAAATGCATAGATATGCTGATGCCTTAAGAGTTCCCTTCACTGGAACTAAGGGGCCAAGCCCAACCCTTGAAAGAAAAACCCACACCATAATCCCCGCTCCACCAAATGATTTGGACCAGTGCACAAGGCAAGGTCAATAAAGACATGGATAAGCAAATTTGGTGTGGAGGAACTGGTCTGCACAGAATCCTGACCTTAAGCCAACAGAACACCTTTGGGGTGAATTAGAGCGGAGACTGCGAGACCTTCTTGTCCAACATCAGTGCCTGACCTCACAATTGCGCTTCTGGAAGAATGGTTAAACATTCCCATAGACACACTCCTAAACCTTGTGGACAGCCTTCCCAGAAGAATTAATCTGTTATAGCTGCAAAGGGGGGGGGAACTCAATATTGAACCCTACGGACTAAGACTGGGATGCCATTAAAGTTCATGTACGTGTAAAGGCAGGCATCCCAAATACCAAAACTGGTAATATAGTGTGTGTTTGTATGTTTTAGGAGTAAATAATCTGGCTATTTTTTATTCATTTGTATTTTGTAAATTATCAAAGCATAAATTCACTTTTTGTAATGTGTTACACCCATATTCAGTGTGTAACATGTTACAAATGCACCGGCCCCGGAAACCCTCTTCGGGTCCCTGTTTTCACAGCAAGCTGGGGACCCCCTCACTGCTACAACCCCTCCCCCCAAAAAAAAAAAAAACGCCCGCCTGGCCACGTCATTCCTACACAGGGTTCTGTAAATGGGAAAACTACATGTCCCGACAGCTTATGCGGCTGGCGGCTTGTAGTTTCTAAATGAAGCAGAGCATAGTCAATCGCTCTAGGTAGTTAATCGAGCTTCTTGTCAGAGTGTAACTGCTTGGCGTACCGGAGGTAGGGGCAGACAACTACACAGAAAGTCTGCAAGACCGTGGCATTACACGCACAATCTCCTGACCATGGGCACAATGCTTTACAGGCCCTTAACAAAAAAAATAATAATAATAATAATAAAATATAAATGTATACTTTTCTACATGCAAAAATGTGCTTTTATTATTATTATTTTTTTTTTTAATTTTGGAAATGTGAACCTATTCTTTAACAAGTGAATCCGCCCACAATTATGGTAGTTGTAGGTGGATGTTAATCACAAGGCATCTACAATTATACTTACCAATGCAGCACTGCAACATGCTGACATTCTTTCCCAAATCACCAAACTATAAAACAGATATCAGAGGTAAATCTTCAGACTTACCAAAGCGCAAATTGACCCTTGTTTAAATCCCTTGAGGTCTAACTTTCTAGTAAGTTTTTTTTTCATTTAATGTGAAGGACACAGCCAGAGGCGTAACTCGAACTTTCAGGGCCCCGATGCAAGAAACCATGAAGGGCCCCCCTGACCCCTGGCCGGGGCCCCTCTCTTCAAGCCTGGGGCTCGTCCCACTGATCCTGGGGCCCTTTACTCTCATTGCGGGGCCCTTTATTAAGGTCCCGCAACGGGACTCTTTCACGAGTTCTGCAGTGGGCCCCCTTCCTGCCATCTTGGGGCCTCCCCACGGTGGTGGAATGCCAGGGCCCAGTCACAAGTGTGACCTTTGCGATCCTGGAAGTTCACCCACTGGTGTCATTAGTTTTTATTTTTTGGTATTTTAATTGTATTCTTTTTTATCATTTTATTTTATTTTTTTACAATGTCACTGACTATGACTCTGTCTATTCAGAAAAGGAAGGAGCTGGTAAATTACATATTTACTGACCCCTTCCTGGTTCTCTATTGTGACACATCCCCTGCAACAGCTGGCAGGAGAGGGAAGGGAGCAACATTGGGGGTGGGGGGCAGCACAGTAGGGGAGCACACAGGGGCCCAGAGACAGCAGAACACAAGGGAACTGGATAGGAGGAGTGGCGGGGGCAGCATACAGAGGAACCAATCAACTCAATTTTTCCATTTTCCGTCTGCAGCTACAGGAGGAAAAAGGAGGAACGTGATTTCTCTACATGCTGCCCCTGCCGCCCCTCCTATCCAGGTGTACAGGGGAGCCGCACAGGCCCCCTGGAGCATGGGGCCCGGTTGCAATTGCAACCCCCTGCAACTCCTGTAGTTACGCCCCTGGACACAGCTTATTTTGCATACCTGTGTAAAGAGTAAACTAACAAATAAATGCTGACATTTTTTCGTATAGGATACTTTTCAAGGCAGTCACAGTTGAACTTTATATCACGTCTTTTTATAAACAATACAAAGATTATAAATACTCGCCTTTCTTTGGTCTGCCAAATAAAATAAACTGTAATGAGATGGGGGAATTACACACAAGATACCGATTTGCTATTGTCATAAGTCATTCATTTCTATGAACCCAGTGTGTCCAAAAAACGGGTGTAAATATATTGCACTGAATACTTGAGGTGGCTTAAACGACTGGGCCTAACACTTGACGAAAATCAGACGAAAAATCCTCTGATTTTTCTCTCTCATGCTCAGCGGTCATAAACGTTTTTAGTTGACAGTGCATAATGTTCACAAAATTTCTCGTCTGATTTTTTTTTTTGGGGCAATTGTACCTAGGCTTCTGGGCTGTCAGCAACTTCAGATCATGCGCGGCCTTTCGTATCCGATTTTTCGCAGGCGTACTGCATACACATTATACTAAAATTGGTTGTGCTGGGGACAGACGATAAAAATTTTGGTGTTTGTCCCTCCATTTTTTTTTTTTCGTTGAAAATGTCGGCATCGGCTGCTGAAAGTTGTGTACACACTAGCCGAAAATCATACGATTTAACCTCGGACGTGAATTTTCGGCAGATTTTCTACTATTGTGTACCCCACTTAAGAGTCTGAGCCTACACTCTGTATAAACTGCACATATCTGACACATATATAGAAAAACTGTTTCATTATTGTACCACAAGCGACAGTCTCACAAAAATACATGAATTCAAGCACAAATACATTTTTCAAAAATTCCATTACATACGCTTTCTCTATACAGAATATTAACATAGAGCTAATATGTTGTCTGAGAATGTCATTAAAACTGTGGGAAACTACACTGAACTTAGCAGCCAGCAAATGTTGTGACAAACACTTTGGTCAGATCTATGCAACACAGAACAAAGAGTATTAAGTGTATGAGTCCGTAATATGTAATGTATAGTATAGCACATAAAGTGCAGGGGTCAGGATTTTGTAAAGTATAATATGGCGTATATAGCGAAGAGGTCAGAATATGTAATGGGGATGGAAACATTGCCCTTTATTCTTCTCTCTTTCTACTGAGATACTGATATTATGTTGCACCATCTTCATCAGCAGCCAGCAGGGAGAGAGCAAAAGCCAAGCAATCCTATAGACTTCAATGCAGAGCGCTGAGAATCCTGGGAATTGTAGTTTAATATGACTGCCAAATAATGGCTACAATATAGATCTCAATAGGCACTGTGCAGTAGGAGAAGTGGAGAGATGATTTTAATTAAACTGCCTTGGAAAGTTCTTCCTCTTCACACGAGGTCATTAGAAAGAGCACCTTTGACTGAATATTTGCCTGCTGGATAGAAACCATACCAGCTGGGATCCGAGCCTAAAACTGGGAGTGAGTACAGGAGGGTCTCAGGGAGAGACTGAGGGGGCGTCCCTCTTACAGGGATAGGTCACTGCAGCCTTCTGGGGACTGGTGAGAAGGTTATTTGCCCAATGTTGATACTGCAAGCAGAGACTAGGCCACTGAGAGCAGGACACCAAGTGTACCCAAATCTACCGCACCCATACTGCATTCTATACTGTACTCTATACTTTAGTTATTCCAAACCTAGATTGCACCTATACCAACTCTATACAGAACCTTTACCACATCTACCTTGCACCTGTGCTGACACTATAACATACCTACTGTATACTGTACCTATACTGCATGCAGGTTAAATAGGAATGTTGTTAAGTGCACCAACACTCTTAAATGGCCCCAACAATACCTGGTAGAAGAACTGTAGGTGTCAGGACTATGCAACATACAACATAGCATATAAAGTTCAAGGGTCAGGATTATGTAATATACACCATAGCCTATAGAGTACAGGCACCAGTCTACAATATGCATAATGCAACACTGTGTATAAAGTACAAGGCCAGCCAGAACTATAAATCATACAACTCAGCATAACTTGTAAGGGTAAAAAAAACTCTCCAAATCTTTGTTGGTTCCCAACAAGCATTGGTGTTTTCCAAACCACTAGTAATTAGAGGCAATATAAAGTTTCCCCATCCCTACCTAGTAGCAATTAAAGAAAAAAAAGCTCTGTGCTAACACACTGCTCCAGAAGCTAAGAACAAAATCAGTTTCTGCATTTTGCAGAAGCAAAAAAGAAAAATCACTACAAAACTGTCAGGAAGAAAAAGTCCTAACTGTATATTTATACATGGATTATGTGATTTGCCTATCGTTCTCCTCGAACTACCTTGCCTGTTTAAAAGCAAAGTCTATAAAGAAGCTTTTACAAAGCATCATCAGTCAGGAGTGGCAGCCAAACAGTGAATTTTGAAATAAAAAGCAGACACAGATAAATAGCTTTAAATACAACATTTGTAGCTTGTTTATCACTTTTTATTGCAAGTCTGCCTTCTCCATACACTCTCCAGGCAGCAGTTGAACAATTACATCAAGATGAATGTAAAAATACATAGAAGAGTATGAAGCAGTGAACTGGGCCTGAGAAAAAAAGAGACTTGCCTAGAATAGGCAATCTACAGTATGTACCAGTGCTGGAACATCTGCTTAGATTTGCGGACTTCATGAGAGGCATTTAGCACCATCAAAAGCTCAAGCACTACATGTGAACACTTTATGTTTAAACTTTTTACACTGCTTAGAAAAGCATACTAATGTGGGTAAACAGAATATCACATATAAGAGCTATGATGGTAATAATAATGTACAGTAAAACTGACAGATAAGCTATTAAACGACATTCATGTCCAAAAAGAAAAGTGAAAACAATAATAACCGCTTCTATGCCTTTTGGCTAAGATCAAGTGTAGGAAAAAACAATAGGTGTATAAAATACTCGCGTGATCGTGCCAAGGTATTAATAAATAAATATTTTTGTGTTGTGAATTAAAAGTTAAATAAATTTTAAATTTGAATTTTGAAAGAGGAAAAACTAAGAAAATCTTTGAGCTGATAGTCAAAACAACAACAATAAGTTGTGATAAATGTGATACAAAGGGACAGCGCTCAAATATAAAGTGATACATTTTAAATAATTATATAATCATCTTAAACTAAACATTTAATGATATAAATCAGAAGTGCTTAAAATTATAATAAAGTGACTGTGCCTAAAAATTATATTAGTAAATGGGATAAATAATATTTGTCCCTTTAAGTGCCAGGTGCAAAAACGATGATAATAACACAGTCCTTGGTGATATAATAAATCAAAGTACTGGTGCTCAGTGAGATCCAATTCCACATGCAGACAAAAGGAGGGGAATCCGTCACCAGGTATTCAGCCCACTTACCAGACGACCCCTTGGGGTCTAGCGTAGGTAAATGGTCCATTTATGCTGATGACAATTTCTCTGTGGGCTTAGGGATGTGTGTTCAGGGGTCCGACCCACTGTATGGGAGGGGCTGTGTGGATGTCCTCTAAATGTCCGTTGGAACCGCGGTGGTCTCAGCAAGCTGCATGTAACACAATAAGGAGGCTCATAGCGTAATATGCATGGATGTTTTAATACAACTAAAGTAGTCACTTACATGTACAGAACGAAAGGTACAGCTGATACATAGGAAGCAGCATTTGAGCCGGTTTGCGTTCCGGCTGCATTCCGGAAGGCGGAAGTGACGTGGGGAGTAGCACGTGACCCGACGCATTTCGTCATCAAACGTAGGACGTAATCCCTGATCCCTGATGACGTCCTACGTTTGATGATGAAACGCGTCGGTTCACGTGCTACGCCCTACGTCACTACCGCCTTCCAGAACGCAGCCGGAACACAAACCGGCTCCAACGCTGCTTCCTATGTATCAGCTGTACCTTTCGTTCTGTACATGTAAGTGACTACTTTCATTTTATTAAAACATCCATGCATATTACGCTATGAGCCTCCCTATTGTGTTACATGTGGCTTGCTGAGACCACCACGGTTCCAACGGACATTTAGAGGACATCCACACAACCCCTCCCATACAGTGGGTCGGACCCCTGAACACACATCCCTAAGCCAACAGAGGAATTGTGAGCAGCATAAAGGGACCATTTACCTACGCTAGACCCCAAGGGGTCGTCTGGTAAGTGGGCTGAATATCTGGTGACGGATTCCCCTCCTTTTGTCTGCATGTGGAATTGGATCTCACTGAGCACCAGCACTTTGATTTATTATATCACAAAGGACGGTGTTATTATCATCGTTTTTACACCTGGCACTAAAAGGGACAAATATTATTTATCTCATTTACTAATATAATTTTTAGGCACAGTCATAAGATCAAGTGTAGTGTGTGTTCTAATCAGTGTCTAGCAGGGTTGCCCCCCATTATTCTGGTCTTATGGCTGGGATGGCCGCTCTATAGTGTCCCTACTGGTATGAAGGGGGTCCTAAGGAATCTTCCCAATGGCAAAAGAACTGAATTTAGTGTGCACTACAAAAGGTGAGGCTCTAGAGTATTTCCCAGGATTTTAAGGTTCCGAGGAGCCCGTGCCCTATGATCGGAGCAGTGCTACCTGGTCTGGCTAGGAGATGGGCAGGCAGAGAAGCCTGTGGTGTCAAGCACCCCCTGGGAGTGGTGCTCCAGGGGTGCCGAAGTAACACTATGTGTTTGAGACCTCAATGTAACTGCACTAGGACAAGACACCTTTGCTTTTTGTGCACTACCCCTTATAGGCTAGGCCTTTTGGCTGAGACCAGGGCAATTTTTTTGCATACTTACTTTGCTCTCCACGTGTGTGTCATCTTGAACTTATGTATGTGTTCCCCTTTCTCTCAGGATGGCAGGTGTAGGTTTTGGGCCTAATCTGAAGTCTAGGGGGAGGATGGGTTGCCATCGGGATCCTTCTCCCCCCTACCTTGGGGGGGGGCTATTTTGGTAGAGCCCCACATCTAGTACTCGTTGGTTGGCTTCAGCAGATCATGAGGCGAGGCCTTTCTGCTAGGAGAACTTGAGTGTGCCTTGCCCCTGTTAGAAGCTTTACGCCCAGGGAGTCGAGGAAAGGTCCATCCTCTTTGGGAGGGACCAGAGACCCACCCTAAGTGCACTTTTTTTGCTTCACTTATTGAGGTTTTTACTTTTCCCACACCCACTGCAGGCGTAAAAAAAAAAAAACAAACAATAAATAAAGACCCTGTAGTTTAATGTTACCTTAAAAAAAAAAAAAGTTGTGTTTTTTTTTTTGGTTTTTACTTTTTGAGTGTCTATTCCATCTGCATCCAAAAGTCCAGTGAAAATCAATGCCTGATAAAGTGAGCCCTCTTTATATAGAAGTTATGTATGTTGGGTGTTTAATGATTTCTGTTACAGCTTTCTGTGTTTTTTATATGTATGCATATATGTATGTATGTATGTACAGTATGTATGAGTATGCTGCTGGCACCCAGTGGAATCCCATTCTCATATATAGGGAGTATATATGTCCTGTTTGTAATGGCAGCAGCATAGGAAGCATGCAAACAGTTATTTTATTACTTTAGATCATCTTTAATAAAAAACACATTACTAACTGCTGTTTTTGCTCCCATGTGTTTCTCCCTAGGGTCATTCAGTAAACTAAAGGCAGTGCACTGTAGAGCATGCATTGACATGTGTTGCATTGGCAGCTGCCTATGTGATAGGTTGTTTCATTGTTCAGCTTTAGTATTGCATTACGGGGTTTATTTACTAAAGGCAAAGCCACTGTGTGCTACAAGTGCACATGGAAGTGCAGTCGCTGTAGATCTGAGGGGGACATGCAAGGAAAATAAAAAAATAGCATTTTTGCTTGCACATGATTGGATGATAGAAACCAGCAGAGCTTCCCCTCAGATCTACATCGACTGCACTTCCAAGTGCACACCAATTTTCCTTTAGTTAATCATCCCCGTATGTGTTTTAGTTTGCACTGTGAAAACAACTATACATAAAACACCTTTACAAAAAATGTAAAAGAAATGGGCTGCAACGCATAAAAGAATAGGCGCCATCTGCATTTTTAGCAACGCACAGGACAATAGCATTGTGCTGTGTTGCACTGCAGTTCACAGCAATGAAGCACACCAACGCATGTAATGTATATTACCATGCATTGCGGTAACACATGCTTTTAACGTGTGTCCCTGCAATATGAGTGGTATAAACAGGCCCTCACTGAATGTGTAAAAAAAGACAGGACTGTAACAGAAAGGTTTTCTCCCATTTCAGATACAGCTTTCTTTTTTTTTTTTGTATGTTGAAATGAAAATTGATAGAAAATAGAGGTTAAAACGATTTAATTCACTAAAGCAATTTGCCTTATGTCTCCCATTTTAGCATCCACCTACTGAAAAGCTTCCATGCTGTTACTCTGCAGTTACCTAGACCCATCAACTGGTTCTCAAAAGGCTACTGTGGCACTCAACATTTATTTCAGTATATATCTGCAGATCACAAATAGATCTGATGGGTCTTTCTGAAGAGAAACTCGCCTACAGCTCCATAGGTGATGGCAAGCCACAACAATGTCATGAAAAACAGCACAGAAAATGGACAATGAACAGGGAAAAAATAAATACAACTTTTACTGATACATTTAAAACGTGCATTAAAAATGATATATATATATGTTAATGACAGCTCAATTATGTGTTTTGTTTTAGTGTATTTTTAGTAACCTTGATGAACCATGCTTAACTGGTTGCCGACCGCCGCACGACTATATACTGCGGCGGTCAGCCCCGGCCAGGCAGAGTGACGTATGCCGCGGCTCGTTCACAGACAAGTCAGTGTGTGTGACCGGCGGACTCGATGTCCGCCGGTCACACTACGATCGCTCCTGTGAAGGGAGAAAGGCGGAGCGGCTTATGTAAACAAGCCGCCCGTCATTCTCCCTGTGCAAAAATGAAGATCAGACGGTTCTACTATGTAGAACCGTTGATCTTTGTTTTTACACCAATAGCAATGTCCCTGCACAGTTAGAAGCATGCCCCTAGGACACACTTAGCCCCTCCCTGTCCAATAAAGTTAACCCCTTCCCTGCCAGTGTAATTTTTGCAGTAACAGTGCATATATATAGCACTGATTACTGCAGTAATGTCACTGGTACCCCCAAAAGTGTCAAAAATGTCAGTCAAGGGTCCGATCTGTCCGCCGCAAGGTCGCAGTACCGAAAAAATCGCAGATCACCGCCATTACGCGTTAAAAAAAAAACCACCAAAAATGACAAAAATCTTTCCCTTTGTTAGTAAACGCGATAACTTTTGCGCAAACCAATCAAAATACGCTTTTTGCGATTTTTTTTACCAAACATAGGTAGCATAAAACAAATTGGCCGAAAATGTTAAAAAATTTTGATTTTTACATTTTTTTGGGGGAATTTCATATAAAAAATGTGAAAAATATTGTTATTTTTGCAAAATTGACGCTCTTTTTTTGTTTATAGCGCATGATCAAAAAATCGCACAGGTGATCAAATACCACCAAAAGAAAGCTCTGTTTGTGGGAAAAAAAGGACGTCAAATTCGTTTAGGTACAGCGTCGCACGACCGCGCTATTGTCCGTTAAATTCACGCAGTAAAAAATCGCAAAAAACCCCCTGGTTTTTTAGCAGCCAAATCCTCCGGGGCTTAAGTGGTTAAAGTTACACTAAACACGCACGGATTAATTTACATTGTCCCTTCAATTTCTGGATGTGGATAACGGCACATTAAAAATTGAAGTACCTTTTTCCTAATCGATATACAGGCGGTCCCCGGGTTACAAAAAAGATAGAGACTGTAGGTTTGTTCTCAAGTCAAATTTGTATGTAAGTCAGAACAGGTACGATTTTTAAGTGAAGCCCCAGCCAAAAGAATAATTTTTAACTTTTTTGGATAGCATAGGGAAGGGTTAACACCCCTAGGCCATTTGTTTTGCTGTCTGTACCCCTGTTCAGAAGATTTCACCTCACTTTCTGTCCCTAGGACAACTGGATTTTGAAACATTTAGGTTGTTGTGGATCGAGGATTAGTGGTAAAGCTTCAGTGGGAACACCTTTTTCCCATGAGAACTCTTACAAGGGTAAATTTTAATTTCCTAGGGGGAGATTTCACCTCACTTCCTGTTGTCTCTCTCCGTTTGTAAGTAGGAGTCGTTTGCAAGTCAGATATTTGTAATCCGGGGACCGCCTGTACAGCTGTCACATGACCCAGATCTTTCTCAACATGTCTGCAGGGAAAAGTAAGCAGGAGGAGCTTCTAGTCCTCTGCTACTTGTCACATGTTTAAAATAAAAAAATAAAAATAATAATAGCAAAAAAAACTGTTTGAAATTGGCATACAAATATACATTTGAAATCAAATATTTGTTATTTTGTGGAAATAATGTGGTGTGGGAGGATTTCTGCCAGTAACAGGCTGTGTCACGCCAATCCAGCCAGTGTCTTAGAATAAGAAGCTAAAGACTCCATTATTCTACATGTATATTCCTCCCCCCCATTGTGTTTAGCTGGTTAGTAGGCATAGAGGAGGAGGGATGGAAGGAGTGGGCTGTTATTTACCACTGTGTACACACCCACATGTGACTCTATAGTCCCGTGCGCTGCTCATATGTGATAGGGAGGAAATGCTCAGTATGGAAACTCACTGAAAACTGAGCATGCGCATGGTTGCCACCACAGCTGCAAAATCCATAGATTAATTGGGGAGATAAACATAAGGTGGAAATAGAGAGCAGCAAGATCAACCAGGCCGAGAACACAAACTTTACCTTTAATTTCATTTTAAAATAAGTGTCAAATACATATATATATATATATATATATATATATATATATATATATATATATATATATATATAACAGGGTCTGTGTATCTTCTTAACTGATCCACACAGAGAACATTACTGTGCATCTCACAGTAGGGAGCCAACCTCCACCACAAACCAACCAAAATAGTTCACAAGAGGCTTACAAGAAGTACATTACCCTCAAATCAAAATATAGGCATGTGTTTGCAGGTAAAACCACCTCAGTAGTAGTACACCACAAGGACTACCTTTGGTTACAGGTTGGACATAGGATCACATAGAGGTACTCTGTTTGGTATGTACAGGACCTTCAAGACATTCATACATCACCAAAGCCACCCAAGTAATTGCACTCATAGGAAAAAGAAGAGAAGACCCATGTTTCACATGCGTCAATCAGCTAAAATCTTTTATTAAAATATTAAAAGTGCACTCACATGAGCAGATGAAACAAAGCACTTGTAAACAAATGGGCAAATATTTCCACTTTGATACATTTTCTCAAAAAATGACATTCTCAAAGGGCAGGAGTTTTTTTTTTTTTTTTTTTTTTTTTAGAGATGTTTGTTTCTTTTGCTCATGGGAGTTCAATTTTACTATTTTAATAAAAGTTTTTAGCTGATTCACACTATGTGGAGCATGTGTCTTCTCTTCTTTTTTCTTCCTATGAGTGCTATTACATGGACACCTTGAAACAAGACCTAACTACTAGCTGGTGCCCGGTATTACGATGTTTGAAGTGCTTTGGGTCCAGTATATTCCAAACCAAGTACCAATCCTTTGTCCAGCATGAAATGTGTACTATTGAGGTAGTTTTACCCACAAACACATGCCTCACACGATCTCTCTATAATTTGAGGGTTATATAGTTCTGGCAAGCCTCTTGTGATGTATTTGTGGTGGAGGTTGACTCACTGATGTTGAATGCACAGTAATGTCCTCTGTGTGGATTGTTTAAGAAGATACACAGACCGATAATTATACACTGTTAATTTTTAATAATGTACACATTGGTGTTTCACAATTGTATTGAGCGCAGCACATTTTTATATATTGGTAATTATTGCTACAGTTAATATCACCTAGCGTACTTGTATCTCACATAATTTAAATTTACCATTAGCACAGTTTCTTATTCTATGTTTTGAAATAATGCAGTTTTCTGTAGTGTTTTGATTTAGTAAATTTTTTTGTAGAATTAGTTTCTTTCTCAAACATTTTAATATCTATTGCAGCATCCATGTGAATAATTGCTCTGAGCCAATGACAGACAGTTATGAAGAGCTGTAAAAAAGATGATGTACAATAAGCACCTATACACTGTTTTTGCCCACAAAGCCCCCAAACAGCTTCCTACTTGGCCTTCTAGAGGCATAAAATTCTCAGTAAAATCTTACTCTGCCCTTAAAATGGAACCCATTATTTAGGAGTTATGCATTAAATTTCATAAACTGAACCTCTTAAAAATATAATATGAAGTGAGCACCCGAGGGCTCATGGGACCATGTGCGTCGTTATGGGATAATATTTGGCAACAAACTTTGATTTCTCTTTTTGGCCCCTTTCCTCCCACCATGATGTGCAACTGAGGTTCTTTGCAGTGACAGAAAATGATTTTTTAACCTATGGAAAAGGACACAGATGGCTGGACCAAGAGAAATTCTGCATGTGCAATTAGACAGAGAAGTCTTAATCAGTGGAGCTGAAACGCAACTAGGATATACTGTATGGGAGATGCTATATCACAATGCATTCATCAACCAATAATTCACTATGACCCAAGATTATTGTGTTGGAAATCATTTAAGTATTTGACCATGTAAACATTTGTACACAATCTATTACCCTTGCACAAGTTACAGTAAAGTTACAAGCAGAAGCAGTCTTCTTCTTGTCTTCGGTGGCACTATAACATAACGTGAGTTCAGTGGGATGAAGCAATAATCAAGGACTGTAAGTTGTGTGAGAGTGTCACTCAACATGCCCCTGTGGCTTCCTGGTAGGAGGCAGGAAAAGAGACCTCCTGTAATTTTGCTATGTACTGAGATAATCGGGATAATTTACTAAAAGCAAATAGAGACTCTTCACAATGCAAGGGAAGTAGTACTTGCACAGGAAGTTTCCCAAGAGCTTAATACATTTATATTGTTCTTGCAAATGAATGTGCATTCTTGTGAAATGATACCACATTCACTAAGCTTAGGGACAATTCCAGTGCAATGTTCAACCTCCCTTGCAAAGTGCAAAAGCCTGCTTGTCTTTGGTTAATCAACCTCAGTGTGTGTATCAGTGACACTTTGTTTCCCACTAATGCCCTCTGGGATGTCCTAAGAAGACCTAGGTATACCTCAAAGGCCTTTCTGTCTTCATGGAAAGACCCCAAACCCAGCCATGCACTTCAGCAGAAGTCTATTGTACATATGAACATGTAGTAGGGAATGCTACAATTCACACCACTGCGAATACTCCATAGTGCTTTAAAAGCAATAAGTACATGTAACTTTTTCAGACTTTCAGATATGTCCAAAGACAAACTCTTGAAAAGACACTTGCCACAGCAATATGACTAGGAAGAGAAGGTTTGAACTAGGAATGATTAATAAGACTCCAACAAAATTCTGAAAACTTCTATAGTTAAAATGGTTCACGGTTTGGAAAAGAGCTCTACCAACGCATTTGTGGGTGCTGGTTACGATATCAAGCATGTTTGGTTGAGGAAGACAATTTTAAAGAAAGGACAACATCTATAGTAAGTCTTAGTGGATGATGGCACTTGAAAGATCCCTAAACTATATATGGTAAGGATTTTATGTCCATACAAACCTCATATCATGAACATCCTATGAATAATTCTGATTAAAATTGGAGCATGCAACAAATATTTAGCTGTTGAATAAGACATTTCAGATGTCTACCTTTAGAATGCTACCTTTTGTTTCTCTGGGTTTGGAATATATATAACAGAATAATTATCCACAGGCACAGCTGGCTCAAGGCTTGGTCAGCTATCTCATGACGCTTCTATAATCTATAATTAGGTAAAGGCATGAAATGATGGCAATTATCTAAAAATACAGAGATATGTAAAGATCAGTTGAACAAAAATAAAACACTATTAAGTACTGCATGTCAGTTTTGTGCAGTGATCAGTGACAGACACAGTTGAACCACTTTATTCAACCTAAAACTGGTTTAAATAAAATAATATTTTAACACCTTATACATAATCATAACACCTATAAACCTAAACAAATGGAAACAACTGTACCAAGTGCAACTTTTTACTTTAGAAAGAACGTGCCAATGAATTTGTAACAAGAAACAAATTGCATATGGGGGGGGACACTGGTGAGCTTCTTAAATACCATGGAGACTGTGGAGGAGGAAACCCGAGGCAAGTGGAAAGATCGTCTTTTCAGACAAGAGAAGCCTATTTTGTTCCTGCTGCATTATCCATACAATAAACATAAAATCTATCAATGGCAATGGGCACATAGTGGCATATTAGAGGAGCCTTCAAATATACTAAATGACAAGGAAGTTTATCAAAACCTTCTCAAGCACAGATACAATGAACAGAAAGCTCCATATTACCATTATCACAGTAGTGGACCCCAGACACCTGGAAGGGTAGACGGAACGGTAGATGTAACTTGTACACCTTTTACAGCTCCACCTCTATTTCTGATACCTTAGATGCTACATGGTTAAATTGAAGAACTCATGAAAAATGAATTTATGGAAAATGTATATAAGGAACATACTAAAAAAAAAAAAAAAAAAAAAAAAAAAGTATGGATTGTGAAGGAAATAGGTGAATATTTCACTAAACGGTGTTCTGTGCAAAATGTCAGGCTAGGCTTACATCTATGCAGTTCATAGCCCCAGTTAGTTACTGCAGGAAACACAGAATTGTCATACAAATAAATTAAGCTCATTCATATTAATGAGCTGTAGTACAATGTCAAAAGCTAAAACCCAAACCGAAATCTAAACCCAAAAGCAGCAATGTAACTTTTCATTTTTATTTTTAATATTAATAGCGTAGAATAATACTGACATCAGTTTGTGGTATGTTATACTTACATATAAATTGGCTTTTTGGGCGCAGTTGTCAGATTACAAAGGAGTTACTGATAATTACAACAAAGTTCAAGGTAGTTTTTAATTGGCAACACATTATTAACAAGACACAGGAGTGTGAGATAATTTCTGATTGAGGTATATTGTAAGTATTGTAGGGCAATAGGTCTTTGAAACTGGGCCTTCTTGCACTCATAATATATCTACAGTCTCCCCCAGGATACACGTCATCACTAGTATATGGTATCATAAACAAGTATCCATGGCATTCTAAAGCCGGGGTTGCGTTTGTGTTTGTCTATCAGTAATGAGACTGCTGTACCAACAGTAGCTGAATACACTACTACAAAGACACTACAGAAACAAAAATGAAGTGTGCTGTCTCAAATCGAAAAGTTTGATCAGTCTCTCGGAGAAGCTTAGGCAGACCAATATGTTTCTTTAAAATTAGGGGACTTCTTCCTTTCCTTACGCTCTTATTTTTTGTTATGATAATAGAACTGAGACTTAGGAATACAACTTTTTATATACGTTTGTCATCCCCTTCCTTTTGTGTCATGTACAAGCTCTCTTAAAATTCTCCTTAATTTTGAAAATGTTTTTGTATTGTGAATAAAACTAATAAAAATGAAATAAATAAATGTGTGCTCAAACCAGTTGCCCTGCCTGTGGCTGCTACATACATTTAAAGTGTCACAACTAGCTCTCGACTATATCCCAAGGGATTGGGGCACAGTGCACTGGGCCAAGGGAAGGGCTTATTTTATCTTATACTCACCACAGCAGACAATCTTCTTTACAGGGGCAGGATATTAGAGACCAACACAATCATGGCTTTACCCTCAAAGTGGGTACACCCTCGAAAAGGGTCTTCAGGGGACAGAGCTCCACCAACTGACGGACCAAGGCCCTGGACCTGTACAGCACCCTGCAGCTAACCAAATGCAATGCAATGCACTTTGTGCTACATTACAGGCCAGATCCACTTCTTCCATTTGGGGACTAGATATGGTACCCCAGGGCTTAGCTGAGGATTCAAAAGACCTGGAAAGCTGAAGTAGGGAGCTGTAATGGCTGTAGAGTATAAACCTGTACAGTTTAATAAAAAGTAAAAATGATAGGCTGTCCACAAGGTTTAGGAGTGTGTCTATGGGAATGTTTGACCATTCTTCTAGAAGCACATTTGTGAGGTTAGGCATGGATGTGAACGAGAAGGCCTGGCTTCCAGTCTCTGATATAGGTCATCCCAAAGGTGTTCTATTGGGTTGTGGTCAGGACTCTGTGCAGGCCAGTCGAGTTCCTCCACCCCAAAATCGATCATCCATGTCTTTATAAACCTTGTTTTTGCACTGGTACGCAGTCATGTTGGAACAGGCAGGCGACTTCCCCAAACTGTTCAGACAATGTTGGGAGCATGAAATTGTCCAAAATGTCTTGGCATTGTATGCTGATGCTTGAAGAGTTCCCTTCACTGGAACTAAAGGGCCAAGCCCAACCCCTAAAAAGCCACCTCACTCACCAAATGATTTGGACCAGTGCACAAAGCATGGCCCATAAAGACCTGGATGAGCGAGTTTGGGGTGGAGGAACTTGACCGGCCTGCACAGAGTCCTAACCTCAACCCAATAGAACACCTTTGGGATGGATTGGAGCAGAAACTGCGAGCCAAGTCTTCTCGTCTACATCGGTACCTAATCTCACAAATGTGCTTCTGGAAGAATGGTCAAAAACTCCCAGACGCACTCCTAAACCTTTGTGGACAACCTTCCCAGAAGATTTGAAGCTGTTATAGCTGCACAGGGTGGGCCAACTCAATATTGAACCCTATGGACTAAGACTGGGATGCCATTAAAGTTCATGTGCGTGTAAAGGCAGGTGTCCTAAAACTTTTGGTAATATGGTGTATATCAACATGCAAAGCATTGAAACAAAGCATTAATGGAACTTGGCATGTGTGGTTACTGACCATCATGGTAATCCAGCTTGAATTTGCCTAAATTTGTTCCTAATACTCAAAAGATGTATTGTTCCATCCTATATTAAGTACTCAATGAAATCTGCTAGGTAGGTTGGTCAATGAGATAGGACATTTCCAGCTCTACGGCGGAGGGATGGTATTTTGGTGCACCTGAAAAACAGGTGGTTGTGCTGGCTTTCTGTTCCCTATCTGATATATTTTTATTTATGTGTCCTCCCAATGAGTGTCTCATAATTGGATGCTACAAAATGCTGTTGACAGTGATTGGCCATTTGGCAGATTGCGGTTACTATTTTGAGTGCGTTTGGTTTTATGTTTTTTTACTCCATGCTTGAAAAAGAGCCTGTTTGATAGTTTTAAAGGTCATTTTTTTATGGAGAATTTAATGCTTTAACCTTCTGCTGCTTGTTTGCATTTTAACCACCTCAATACTGGACACTCTAACCCCCTTCCTGTCCATAAGAGGTGTACGCTTTCAGCAGTTTTATCCAGATAGAGCTTTCTTTTGGTGGTATTTAATATTCATTGAGGTTTTTTTTTTTTTCTATGTGAAAGAAAGGATACCAAAACGGTTGAAAAAAACATTTTTTATTTTCTTCGTTTTTGTTGTAACATTTTGCAAATAAATAATCTTTCTTTATAAATTTAGGCCAAAATGTATTCTGCTACATTTCTTGGGTAAAAACAACCCATTACAGTTTCTATCATTTTGTCTGTATTGAGTTTATATGGTTATGGTATATATATATATATTAAAAACTGATTAGGCCCTAAAATGCAATGACAGTACAAATATGTCCCAAATGACCCTTTTTTGGATAGAAGACAGTCCAAGGTATTAAGTAAGTGGCATGGAGAGTTTTAGAAGTTGTAATTTTTGCCACAATTTTTTGAAAAATGAAACAATTTTTGGTTTTACAAAGTTGTCATTTTAATAAGTTATAGCTTACTCACAGTATAGGCATACTTATAATTACACCCCAATAGACATTCTTCTATGCCTCCTGAGTATAGGGACACCACATGTGTGAGACTTTTCCACAGCCTAGATGCACAGAAGGGCCCATAATCCAAGGAGCACCTGTGAGCTTTCAAGGAGAATAAATTACACATAAATTCCTGACTATTGATTACATTTAGGAGGCCTTGGAGCACCAGGACAGTGGAAGCACCCACTAAATGACCCCATTTTGGAAAAAAACACTCCAAATGATTTTCTAAGAGGTATAATAAGACTTTTGAAAATGCAAATTTTTGCTACAAGTTCTTGGGAAATGCAGGAAAGAAAATGAAAATTTATTTTTTTTACACAAAGTGGTCAATTAAGATCGTTCTAGCATACATCATAGGCATACCTAAAATTACACCCCAAAACACATTCTGCTACTCCTTCCGTGTGGTGATACCACATCTGTGAGACTTTTTCACAGCCTAGCCACACAGAGGAGTGCAAAATCCAAGGAGAACCTTCAGGCGTTCTAGGGGCATAAATTATGCAGCAAATTATTTTACTACCTATCACATTTTTGGGGGCCCTGGAGCACCAGGACCATGGAAACACCCGTAGAATGACCAAAGCGCACACTCCCAAGGTATTTTTTAAGAGGCACAGTGACTCTTTTCAAGACTTTTTTTTTTTTTTTTGGAAAATGCGGAATGAAAATGTGTTTTCACACAAACTTGTCAATTTAAAAAGATATTTCTCACAAACAGCATGGGCATACTTAGAATTACAACCCAAAACACATTCTGCTACTTCTGAGTATGGTGATACCACTGTATTTAGACTCTTTAGTGAGTACGGTGAAACCACAATTACACTGTCATGAAACAATGTACCCAAATTCAATTCTTATTTTTTTTAAACAGATACAGCTTTCTTTTGGTGTTTTTTTTTTTTTATTTCTTACTATGTAAATTAAAAAAATACCAAACATTTAGTAAAAACATGTTTTCTTAGTTTCTGTTATAGCATTTTGCAAATAAATAAATATTTCTTCATAAGCTTAAACCAAAATGTATTCAGCTACATATCTTTGGTAAAATAAATAATCCAAACCAGTCTATATTACTCAGTCTGTGTGAAAGTTATAGAGCCTACAAACTATGGTATAAATATATTTGAAAATTGATCAGTCCTGATGTACTGAATGCCTATATAATTTCTTGAGGCTCTAAGATGCCATGACAGAACAAATATCCCCAAATTACCCTTTTTGGAAGACTTCATTTTTTTTCTGCCACAAGTTTTTGGAAAATGCAGAATGAAAATAAAATTACATTTTTTTTTTTTTTTGGAGCTGGGCCAGCGCAGGCAGTAACTAGACAGTCCCAGAACAGAAGAGGGCTATAATGTTCAAGGAAGGATAGGTTAGGAATTTGACATGTTCTGAATTTGTTAGTTTAGAGGTACATTGCAAGTCAATAAAAATGTAAATGTAAATGGAGCACTACTCCCATGGGAGCTGCTGAGTGTGGGTTCCCCTGGGTTACCATTAGCAACAGTAGAACATTCAGACATGTTTCCAAGTGTTTTTACCTCAGACAAGGACCAGTCCAGTTTCTTTGGTTTTTATGGTTTATTAGGAACTTGGATAGGAGAAGGGATGAGTGGGATACTCCAATAAAGCTGAACTATGCACAAAAAGGCAGGGACCGTACAGAAAATGCTGATTGACGCTGACTGATGCTGGTTAACGCTAAATGAGCTAGTCACAGCTAGGCCGCTTACTTTACTTCACCTTTGACTGTGAAAGAGTCCGGTTTGCTTCCTGAGGTAGCTGACTTCTTTAATGAACTGTACTGCTAAGCAACTTCAGGGCCCTTCCTGGCACCCCCTTTACTCCCTAATTTTTCAGGGCTTTACAACTTGGCACCCCCTTTACTGTATCACTCTGGGTTAGCTGACTTCTGGATCCCCTTGATCCCTCTGGAGTGGTCCCCTCTCTTAGGCAGACCCCTGGGCAAATTCTTGAGTACTCACAGTACTGTTTTTCCCGAAGTATTCTGCTCAGCAGCTCCACTTGATCAACACACTGGATCATTCTGCAGCTCAGCTCAACCCCTGGTCCCTAGGCCGATTGCTTGGACCACCTTCCTCACTTCAGCAGGAGGAGAGATAGCCATCACCTCCTCCTGGGACTTTGCTCCCACCAAAAGACACTCTGCCTCAGGTGCTCTCTGCTTTTATTTCCAATCCCATGATGCACCTCTCCAAGTGTCCACCCACTGGGACGGTTACAAGGTTACAAAAGCCTGTGTATCATTGGCCAGGTTTCCTCCACTGTCTAACAGGCCTCCCTATTGGATGCAATGGGGACATTCCCTCAGACCAGATGAATACACACTGAGTACACTGAACAATGCCAACTATATCTCCTATCTAGCACCTGACTAGGAGGGTGCTACATCAATAATAAAAAAAAAAAATGCAAGTAAGCAATTTAAAATACGTGTTTTCTTTTTTTTTTTTTTTTTTTTGTGTCTTTTATATTCATGTTTAACAGTATTAACATGATAACTCTAAAGTCTATGTCTAAGCCAACCTTTTTTTTTTTTTTGTTTTAGAACTGCTAGTTTTTATACTGCTGTTTCCCTCGCTTTTTTATCTATTGAAACCACTGTCAATGTAACAATTGAAAACTCTCTAATTAGTACCCTAGATAGTGATATAAATTGAATAGCAGTTCTGATCCTTTCCAGCTTTCTACAAAACAAAAAAACTGAAAAAAGTTTGGGCTGGACTTAAACTCAAAAGGGAAATCTGGTGTCAAACCTTGTATCAATCAGATGAAACCTGACATTGTCTGACTCATAAGTTGCATACTAATTATAAGGGCAGTGGGGATCTGTTCAATGGGGTGATTTGCTTGGAAATAGTATGCAGTTCCAGCAGACAAGAATGTAGCTTTTAAAATATGCATAAAAATGGAAACCGGACAATAGTTAACATCTGGTGCATTAAGCACTGAGCGCTTGTAAGGGTAACAGTTGCTGCATTAGATCTGTATTAGGTTTATATTTTGGTAAAAAGGTTTTTCTCCAGACCCACCGTGCCAAACCTAGACAAGAATGGCATGTTCCTTACCCCACAGCCTGCCGAGATAGCCACATCATAAAATCCCAGGAGGTTGAAGGAGCAGAGACTCGCAACAGCCTGTGGGGGGAGCTAGGGCACATTATCTGGGGCCATCTGTCTGAACCTAGAAGAGGTAATCAGCTCCTAAGGACTGAGGAGGACATAGACAGTGGCAAGGAACATGGGCTGTGGCAGCTGGAAAATGGATCACAGCATGACCATGCTAAACTCATCGGGCAGATGAATATATGAATCTAGGACAACTCCGCATAACCAATAGAAAGGCGGGCTTATAAGAGAAAGAAAAAATATCCCCTATAATTTCTGTTCAGATAGCTTTTCAGCACTTCTGAACTAGAGCTGAAGGATGGTTTAAGGCAGAAAAGCTGATGCAAGCTTGCTAAACACTTAGTAAATGTTTCTGAATGTGATGTGGTTTTAGACTATTATTTGTAATGCAATAATAAACAATGCCTGTGTGTGCAAGCCCTATGGATTCTTAAAATGCATCTGTATATTTGCAGTTAGGTGGACCACTATAACCCTGTAACATAATAACTAGAAAACTGTCTAACTGGGATTCTAAAATTATTTTTACTATTTTACAAAATGTGCATTTGCCATCCTCTCCACCTCAACTGTTAACCTGTCATGATGAAAAAGGGTAGCATGTAGACACAAGGTCCTTCTTGGGTCAGAGCACACACAGTTGTAAGCTTTATAAAAGCCCCTTTTATCTGCTTTACAAAAACCCATCTTACGTGTCCATGAATATTTAGGTCACTCAGTGGGAATAAAAGTATGTTGCTAGAAAAAAAAACCTGGAAGTAATGCATATGACACAGCCTTATTGAATGGGCATTGGAACTGTAACAGTTTCCTAAACTCCTTGTCAAGATGATGCTGTGGAACTCCAATATAAATTCTATTTATATAGAGTGCCTTGCGAAAGTATTCGGCCCCCTTGAACTTTGCGACCTTTTGCCACATTTCAGGCTTCAAACATAAAGATATAAAACTGCAATTTTTTGTGAAGAATCAACAACAAGTGGGACACAATCATGAAGTGGAACGAAATTTATTGGATATTTCAAACTTTGTTAACAAATAAAAACTGGAAAATTGGCCGTGCAAAATTATTCAGCCCCTTTACTTTCAGTGCAGCAAACTCTCTCCAGAAGTTCAGTGAGGATCTCTGAATGATCCAATGTTGACCTAAATGACTAATGATGATAAATAGAATCCACCTGTGTGTAATCAAGTCTCCGTATAAATGCACCTGCACTGTGATAGTCTCAGAGGTCCGTTTAAAGCGCAGAGAGCATCATGAAGAACAAGGTACACACCAAGCAGGTCTGAGATACTGTTGTGGAGAAGTTTAAAGCCGGATTTGGATACAAAAAGATTTCCTAAGCTTTAAACATCCCAAGGAGCACTGTGCAAGCGATAATATTGAAATGGAAGGAGTATAAGACCACTGCAAATCTACGAAGACCTGGCCGTCCCTCTAAACTTTCAGCTCATACAAGGAGAAGACTGATAAGAGATGCAGCCAAGAGGCCCATGATCACTCTGGATGAACTGCAGAGATCTACAGCTGAGGTGGGAGACTCTGTCCATAGGACAACAACCAGTCGTATACTGCACAAATTTGGCCTTTATGGAAGAGTGGCAAGAAGAAAGCCATTTCTTAAAGATATCCATAAAAAGTGTAGTTTAAAGTTTGCCACAAGCCACCTGGGAGACACACCAAACATGTGGAAGAAGGTGCTCTGGTCAGATGAAACCAAAATCAAACCTTTTGGCAACAATGCAAAACGTTATGTTTGGCGTAAAAGCAACATAGCTCATCACCCTGAACACATCCCCACTGTCAAACATGGTGGTGGTAGCATGGTTTGGGCCTACTTTTCTTCAGCAGGGACAGGGAAGATGGTTAAAATTTATGGGAAGATGGATGGAGCCAAATACAGGACCATTCTGGAAGAAAACCTGATGGAGTCTGCAAAAGACCTGAGACTTGGACGGAGATTTGTCTTCCAACAAGACAATGATCCAAAACATAAAGCAAAATTTACAATGGAATGGTTCACAAATAAACATATCCAGGTGTTAGAATGGCCAAGTCAAAGTCCAGACCTGAATCCAATCGAGAATCTGTGGAAAGAACTGAAAACTGCTGTTCACAAATGCTCTCTATCCAACCTCACTGAGCTCGAGCTGTTTTGCAAGGAGGAATGGGCAAAACATTCAGTCTCTCGATGTTCAAAAATGATAGAGACATACCCCAAGCGACTTACAGCTGTAATCGCAGCAAAAGGTGGGGCTACAAAGTATTAACTTAAGGGGGATGAATAATTTTGAACGCCCAATTTTTCAGTTTTTTATTTGTTAACAAAGTTTGAAATATCCAATAAATTTCGTTCCACTTCATGATTGTGTCCCACTTGTTGATTCTTCACAAAAAATTACAGTTTTATATCTTTATGTTTGGCAAGGTCGCAAAGTTCAAGGGGGCCGAATACTTTCGCAAGGCACTATATATATATGTTATGGCTGTGTAAGAAAATAAGAAGCATGCCTAAGCCCTCTGCATTCTGTAGCACAGTCCTCTGGTTCCTTCTTCATCCAGCACCACAGGTCTTCTTCAGGAAGAACAGGTGTGCCATTATGCCCCTCTCCTTTGAGTCCAGCCTGTTGACTCAGAGAGAAAATGCTGTGCCAAGCATTAGAGATGTCAGTATAGAACTTGTTCCCACTGTCTTTTTTTAATAAAGGATTATTTTTCATCTCAAATATTTGGCATTGCAGTTGCTGATAAAATTAATAGCTAATACATCCTGTTCAATGCTAATAATAAAAAAAAAAAAAAGGCTGTATCGAGCCTGTCTGATTGGGGGTGCAGTAGAAAAAGGCAGGGCATAATATCAACACTCACTGACAGTTTGTCACAATCTGACACCAATGCAAGGATCCAATATTCTCTGTTCATTTGTTGCACTTCTGTACCAGGCGTCTAGAACCCAAAGTAACATCTAACATTACTTCCAGGTACTGCAGAGGGGGGTCAAGTACACAGGAAATGCTACTCCCTGTATCTCTCTTTGGCTGCAACAAAAAGTGCATATATTGGCTATTAGATTTGAATGATTAAACAGAACCTGCACCCTCTTATATCAGGTGTCCTTACCAGAGTCCCCCCCCCCTTACATCAATTGTCCCCATCAGAGAGCCTCCTTATACCAAATGTCTCCATCAGGCTGCCCCCTTTCATCAGTTGTCCCCATCAGAGTGTTCCCTTTCATCAACTGCCCCCTTTAGAGTGCCCTGTACATCAAAAGTCCACAACAGAGCTACCCCTTACCTCATTTGCCCCCACCAGAGTGCCCCCCTTACATCAACTGCCCCCATTAGAGTGCCCTGTACATCAGCTGTCCCCAACAAGGTGCCCACTTACATCAACTGTCTATATTATAGTGTATCCCTTTTTAAGCGAATATTTCCATCAGAGTGCTCTGTATATCAAAAGTCCACAACAGAGTTCTCTCTTACCTCAACTGCCCCCATCGGAGGCCTGTGCTGGGGATCGGAGTACTGGGTTATTGCTAAGTGTATGTACCAGTCTTGAGGACCGGAAAGTGCGACTAAAATGTAGAGGAGCATCCCAATCCAGTACCCTCCTAGACCTGGGCCTAACAACAAACCCTATCTTCAACAACTGAAAAGCTATCCCATCATAGCACTAATTTGTATATTGTACCTTGCAGTAAGGTGGTCAGTAAGAAGAAAATAATAAAAGCAGCTAGTACGACATTATGTAATATTACTGGTAATTAGGGTCCACACTGGAATCCTTTTTTAATGTAATGTAATTTAATTTTTATTAGTGAGAGACATACAAAATGATTTATACATCAACTTGCCCATCTGCTTGCATGTCTATGATGAACAGAAAGATACAATATTTATATTTGCAGTAATATTTATGCATTTTTATTGCAGTCCAGTTAATCCACATATATTTTTCAGCCAGTTTATGCTGTGCAGCAAGGATAGTTGGTACAATATGTTTGCAGATATCCGAACATTATGTCAAATGAGCAACATTAAAGTGAATGTGAACTTTTTTCTATATTTTCCTTCTTTACTATATTCAACACAAGAAAAAAACAACATTTACATTTTATGCACAATAAGGAAAATTTGAAATGTATTATCTCAAATTTACCACTTGCAGTCAGCAGGTGGTGACTGCCAAAACAAGAATACAAGCGTCAGATTATTTTCTTTTGTGTTTTTTCAATGTTTGTTTTGTACTGACTCTGTGTTCATCACAAATGTATACTGAACAAAATTTTAAACGTAACACTTTTGTTTTTGCCCCCTTTTTTTCATGAGCTGAACTCAAAGATCTAAGACTTTTTCTATGTACACAAAAGGCCTATTTCTCTCAAATATTGTTCACAAATCTATCTAAATCTGTGTTAGTGAGCACTTCTGCTTTGCCGAGATTCACCTCACAGGTGTGGCATATAAAGATGCTGATTAGACAGCATGATTATTGCACAGGTGTGCCTTAGGCTGGCCACAATAAAAGGCCACTCTAAAATGTGCAGTTTTATCACACAGCACAATGCCACAGATGTCACAAGTTTTGAGGGAGCGTGCAATTGGCATGCTGACTGCAGGAATGTCCACCAGAGCTGTTGTCCGCGAATTGAATGTTCATTTCTCTACCAAAAGTTGTCTTGAAAGGCGTTTCAGAGAATTTGGCAGTTCATCCAACTGGCCTTACAACCACAGACCACGTGTAATCACACCAGCCCAGGACCTCCACATCCAGCATCTTCACCTCCAAGATTGTCTGAGACCAGCCACCCGGACAGCTTCTGCAACAATCGGTTTGCATAACCAAAGAATTTCTGCATAAACTGTCTCAGGGAAGCTCATCTGCATGCTCGTCGTCCTCATTGGGGACTCGACCTGACTGCAGTTCATTGTCGTAACCGACTTGAGTGGGCAAATGCTCACATTCGATGTTGTCTTGCACTTTGGAGAGGAGTTCTCTTCACGGATGAATCCCGGTTTTCTTAGATCTTTGAGTTCAGCTCATGAAAAATGGGGGCAAAAACAAGTGTTGCGTTTATAATTTTGTTCAGTATATTTTGTGTCGGAAACAATAGTTCTATTGTGTGCGTTAGTTCACTATGTAGTCTTCTCCTTTTATTTCATCTACATTTTCACATAATAAAACAAAATGGGAATAAGCAAAATCCAGCTGTGTGCAAATACCCTTAATTATTTATTAATGGTAAAGTTGGTCTAATGTTATGCCAGATCAGGTAATAGAGTGACAATGAGGCTGGGGGGCTTCTACCTGTCATCAAACAAAAACGTTTAATGAAATGGTTTAATTTGCCAATCATGTTTACAGCCTCTCATAATGTGGACTGTGAGCAGGGTTTTGGCAAGGTTGTGGATGCATGAGAACGTTTGCGATTTCAAGAGGAATTGGCACACCCTCCATTCTGCAAAGTTCCACTGCACCACTGACATCTTTATTTAGATGAGCAGCTCTTGCTACAGAGCTGAACAGGTCAAGGAGGAGGCAGGAGTACCCTCAGAGGTAAGGTATGTCCAGATACACTAGTACTAGATGCCACTCAAAATATAGCTTTAAGGATATATAGAATGCATTTTATGTGGTTAATCCAATTGATTTCACCTATCTTGGTTGAGCAGGGTCAGACTTGTCAAATATTTGCAACCTAGAGGTGGCGCAACTGTAAAATTACTTTTCTGCTTCCCCATAATCTAAATTATTTTACTGAACAGTGTTTTCCATGGATCAGGAAACAGCAGGGCTTGAAGTACTATGGATATTAGGGTAGCTAGCTTTTAGGAGATTATCTGTCAGTGGTAATTCAGATTTGTGCAGTACCACATATGCTAAAGAGCTATTATGGTGATAACAGTCAAGTAAATTTGATTTCAATCTGAAGCCTGTTTATCAAGTAATAGCTTCTGTTGTAAGGTTAAATTCATAGGATTCATAATGCACACTGACACAACACATTATTCTCAGTCTAGCAACTATTAATAATCATTTAGAATGTTTCATCACTCCAACTTTAATCAAAATATGTGTTTTTGTTAACTCAATATGACAGTATACTACAAGCAAAAAATTATACAGCGAGTGAAAGAAGACTAAAATAGATTAATATATAGAAAACATTTAAATGCTGCTAGCAGTGAAAATGTGGGTTTTTTTTGTGCAAGTAAAACACAGTGAAATATTGGGGGTTTATATAAATTAATCGTATGAAGGGCAGTCCCTCCAGAAGTGATCTTTTTGTTGCTAGGGAAATCCAGGGAGTTGACTCAAATTTCAAAGGGTATGTCTAAGCAAAAAAACACATGCAGTACATCTCTGCAATACATGTATATTATATCATATTTTCTCCCTTTAAAGACTCTTCAAGTACAGAAACACAGTTTTTGATCTATAAATGAATGCCCCTACTAGGGATGATTGAACTTTTGAAAAGTGGCTCCGCTATTTTCACACCCGGCCGTTTTTGTTGCAGGCGTTTATAGGGCTTTTTTGTGGACGTGTTTGGAGGCAGGCATGACATCTGAACTTCTGTGTAGGGGTATATACACACACACACATGTATGTATATATACACATACACATATATAGGTGTGAAAGTAGCAGAACCCTATGCCTGCGCTTAAGAAATAATTTGCAGGCATAGGGCTACGCTCCTATCACACCTATATGTGTGTATGTGTATAAATACATATAAGTGTGTGTGTATATATACCCCTATACAGAAGTTCAGATGTTATGCCTGCCTCCAAAGACGCCCAAAAAATGCCCAAAAAAAACGCCTGCAACAAAAACGCCCAGGTGTGTTGTTGCAGGCGTTTTTTTTGGGAGTCTTTGGAGGCAGGCATAACATCTGAACTTCTGTATAGGGGTATATATACACACACACTTATATGTATTTATACACATACACACATATAGGTGCGATAGGAGCGAAGTCCTATGCCTGCAAATAATTTCATTAGCGCAGGCATAGGGTTCTGCTACTTTCACACCTATATATGTGTATGTGTATATATACATACATGTGTGTGTGTGTATATACCCCTACACAGAAGTTCAGATGTCATGCCTGCCTCCAAAGACGTCCACAAAAAAGCCCAATAAACGCCTGCAACAAAAATGGCCAGGTGTGAAAGTAGCGAAGCCACTATCCTGCTCTACTGCAATTCTAATAGAAACAATCTTTTTTCTATGGCGGTCACCCTGACATGGAAGGGTTTGGTCACCCTGCCATAGCAGTCAGAGTCAGTTAACCCTACACTACGGTCCCCCTGACACTTAACACTTTCCCTACAGAAACTAGATTATTAAATCTAACTATAGTGGAAAATAGTACCCTAACTACACTAGATATCCCTTTCCTCACACTAATAATTGCTAAATGACACTTTGAAGCAGAAGTAACAGAACTGCTTCCACTCTCTTCCACATCCCTATATTACAATGCTAGAGATTTGGCGGGGCTATCTTATATACTGGGGGGCATATTCACTACTGATTGGCCTCTGGACCCCCTAATCACTCAAATCACATTCCTAGCATCCTCCTGCCCCCTCAATTGGCTTTTACTGATGGTTCTGGTCCAATCACGGGCTTTTAAACCCCAGTTCCTGTCCCATTGCATTTTGGTCGGTTCTGGTTGCCGAATTCCGAACTTTTTCAGCAAAAAGTTTGAAATTCGGCCGAATTTCGAACAGTCAATGTTCGGGTCAAACTGATGGTCGACCCGAACCGTTTCATCCCTAGCCCCTACACCTGCGCAAATACCCAAACAAAAAAATTATATAAATAGAAAGCTATTCGTCATAGCAAAGCTTAACAAATAGAAACAAACAGAAAATGAACCATGCTTTCAGTGCAAATTAATAAAGTGACAAAGTGAAATAAAGTGCATAAAGTCCCAATTTGTATCAATTCATGAAAAACAAAGTCCCACATGTCATTGTTATCCTTCAAACACCCTCAATTGAGGAGTCACCTGTGGTATGGTATGTCTCCTCTCCACCAACATTCATATGTGCATCACACTCACCAGACGGTATTGCCCCCATTACAGATAGTCTAAACCAGCATAAAATAGGACTTTCCACTTATGAAGAGATGGATCCAGGAGAGCCTGTCAAGGATGGTGTTTCTATATGTCTTGATACTCATAGTACCCAAGTGGAGGTGAAAAGAGAGAAGCCTCTCATAGTGCAGTAAGTTCAAGTATATTTATTAAAATAGGGTAAACACACTTACAATGTATAAAAGTTTTCAAGAATAATCGTGAACCAGGGGATGCAGCAATGCGTTCCACCTGAGGTCCAGAAATCAGAAGTGGCGTGTCATGTTTAGTCCCACCCTATGCTTTTCGTCAGTGTGCATCTGACGTCATCAGGGGTCACCTGCTTGTACACGTCACTTTCCATTATTTATATACACAACTGCTAGAATTGATCCAATCCAATTCAATCCTTCCAAACCAATTAAGATTACCACATTGGAACCAGCTTAATGAGTATGATATACAGTATCTCACAAAAGTGAGTAACAGCCCTCAAATTTTTGTAAATATTTTATTATATCTTTTCATGTGACAACACTGAAGAAATGACACTTTGCTACAATGTAAAGTAGTGAGTGTAAAGCTTGTATAACAGTGTAAATTTGCTGTCCCCTCAAAATAACTCAACCCTCAGGCATTAATGTCTAAACCACTGGCAACAAAAGTGAGTACACCTAAGGAAAATGTCTAAATTGTGCCCAAAGTGTCAATATTTTGTGTGGCCACCATTTTTTTTCCAGCACTGCCTTAACCCTCTTGGGCATGGAGTTCACCAGAGCTTCACATGTTGCCACTGGAGTCCTCTTCCACTCCTCCATGACGACATCATGGAGCTGGTGGATGTTAGAGACCTTACATTCCTCCACCTTCCGTTTGAGGATGCCCCACAAATGCTCAATAGGGTTTAGGTCTGGAGACATGCTTGACCAGTCCATCACCTTTACCCTCAGCTTCTTTAGCAAGACAGCAGTCATCTTGGATGGGTGTTTGGGGTCATTATCATGTTAAATACTGCCCTGCGGCCCAGTCTCCAAAGGGACATGTTCACATGCTCATTGATCCTAATACCTAACTTCCTAGTGGTACGGCCTATATACTGTAACCCTCATGGACAAAGTATCAGGTAGGTTACATGAGTAAACTGACATGTAATACATTTCTTTATTTTATATATTTTTCCTTTACTATTAGATTTAAATTATGTTAATTTAGTTTCTTTATTCTTCACCGTCTTACAGGCTTTACATCTTTCGCAATAGAAAAACCCTGTCTGATCTAAAAATGTTATTTGTTTCCTTGGTGGGTCAGGAATATTTAGAGCTAATTTATTCCTTAGATTAGTGGCTCTACGGTATATAAATTTCGTTTTTTTTGGGCAGGAAACTATTAAGCATTTTGTCTCTTAGTAACATTGGCCAATACTCTCGATTGAAACTAGTTAAAGGGCCATTTCCCCTACATTGCCTATTTTTTTTAGGTATACTTGTGAATATCTCCTTTCTGTCCATATTTTTAACTTTATTCTGAATAGATACCAAGGTACTATTATCATAGCATTTTTCTTTGAACCTATTAACTAGCACATTGGACTGTTTGATGTAATCCTTACAGTTCCACCTAATGCACATCAATTGCCCTTTCGGTATTCCCCCCAACCAATTTAAGGTGGTGACAACTGGCAGTGGGAATATAAATATTCCTAATGGTTTCTTTGAAAAATGTTTTAGTCGCAATAAACCCATCACACTTGACCAAAACAGAATCCAATTTTTTTTTTTGCCTGAATTTACCCCAACTACCGGTGAATTTTAGGTCGTAATCATTATTATTGATTCGCTCTAGAAAATGGATCAATTTCTCTTCCGACCCGTCCCATAGGATAATAAGGTCGTCAATATATTTTTTGTATAGGGCCAACTCTATTATTGATCTTCCAAAGATCTCTTGTTCCTCCGATTGACTTAGTAATAGGTTTGCTGCACTGGGAGCATACTTTGCGCCCATCGCTATGCCCCTTATTTGTTTATAGTAGGAACCATTGTGCCCAAAAAAATTATTGGTCATTGCCAATTCTAGGGCTTGTACCAAAAAATCTTTTTGCTTCTTCTTAAGCCCAGATTTAGTGTCAAGAGCTCCTGTTAGTAGTTATTAAATCTTGCTGTCCTAAACTGGTATACAACGACTCCACGTCGATGGTCACCAGTAGAGTGTTATCTCTCCCAGGGAGTTCTCTAGAATGTTAATAGGATGTTTGCTATCCCTTAAGTAAGATGGATATTCCTGGACCAGTGGCTGCAAGAAACAATCCACATACTCTCCCACCCGTGAGAATATTGAGTTTATGCCACTAATTATTGGTCTTCCAAGAGGGTTAGTTTCATTCTTGTGAATTTTTGGCAATTGTTATATCACGGGTAAACTGGGGGCATCCGGGACAAGATACCTGGCCCCTTTTTTTTGTCAGTTTTCCTTCCTCGAGGGCTTTAACCATACTTTTAAGTTTTGATTCAAGTGTGTTTGTGGGATTACCCTTCAATTTTTTGTAGGTATTTGGGTCACTCACTAGCCTATCCAATTCATTGGCATAATTGACCTTCTTGAGGACCACAATACCTCCTCCTTTATCGGCAATCCTGATCACTATATCTTTTCTCTTTTCTAATGCTTCTATGCCTTTTTGTATATGCCCCTTCTTTTTAAATTTCCTACAAACACATGCATATTTTCTCATATTTTCTCCATTTAAGGACTCTTCAAGTAAATAAACATAGTTGTTGATCTGCCGGAAATGAACTGCTAAGTGCTCTTCTGGGCTGACAATGTGGAACATTTTTTTGTGGACTAAATGTAGTCAGCTCTGCCCAGAGTCTTTTGCTAAACCACTCAACAATTCCTACACTATGAGAACCACAATATAAAGGTTAATTGTTTTGTAGTCCAACATAGGAACTGGGAGGGCTCTTTGACATAACACAAGAAGTTTTCAAAGGACACAGGAGAGCTCTGAATTTCTGAGAAACTCATTTGTTTTTTTGTATTTGCTTTTGGACACTTGTCAATCAAATATTACAAAATGCTTATATATTACGCAGATCAAAAGTCAGAAAAGAAGAGCAGTTACCTGTTAGGGTTTCCATATACATTAATTGTCTTGAATACACCAACAATCAGATCCCACTGTATGTAGTAATATAACAAGTATGCTTGTGAATGTCCTTAATGATGTTTACATTTAATCGAAATGTATGGATCATGCAGTAAGACAACTTTTCAATAAAACTTACATCGCTCTAAAAGTTTTGTGGGAAAATATATGTAAATGACGTCCACATTGTCAAACCAAAGGAAACTTCTGTAAGTGAATTCTCTGGAGGGTGAACAAAAAGCTCTTTAGTGATCAGAGTTTCTAAGAGAATAAAATCTTGAATGTCTTTGACAATTGCCTTTCTGTTCCTAGCTCAACACAAGTATTAACTTTTTTGTATGCTGTTCGCATGTAAAACAGAAAACATGTTTATTTTCAGTTTTCTATACCTCTGTTAAAGAACATTTTCTTAGACACACATTATCCTTGCAGATCCATTGGTATAAACATACGGCACACATACTTCTTGCACACTGCTGAAATACAAAATTAAGATGTTTAAGGCTCCCTGTAATTAGTTTATGTAAAACATTTAACTAGTAATAGTGAAAAATAAGAATCATATTCAGCCTTCCTTGGTTCCTGTTCAGGGCTACAAAAGAAGGACTATGACTTTCCTGTAAAATCATTTCTTGGAGTATAGTATAGACACATATATAGTACAGGACAAATTATATTGTCTTAACCCTGGGATTACGCTGCCACTGCCAGGAAATTGGACACCGGTACAACAAACCTATTAGGACAGCCCAGTATAACCCAATACATCCCATCCCATTCCTTGAATACCTCTGTTTCAGTAAGCAATAACAGTAATGAATCAGAAGAACTGAGAGGTGGGACATGTATTCTGTACTGTATTGCAAGAAAATGAATTTACTGGCAATTCAAAAATCCCATTCATCATACAAGACAAGTTTCAGGATCTATAGTTTTAACCCATAAAACAACAAGTCAAAAGATGGACTTGACAGATCGCTGAGAGTAGCTTGAACCCCTTACATTTGAAACTGGCAGTCAAACTAAAGAGAAGGAGAAGCAGCCGAGAGATAAACTCAGACAGTATAGACCCCATCCAGACAATGTAGTGGAAAAAAGTCCTGGCTTAAAAATTACCTTGTCCCTAATGAAGACAAGGAAGGCAAAACATGTTTCTTATTAGTGAAGGCATTTGACCTGAAGCTTGTTGATGGTGCTGATAAGCCAACCTCGTGAGTATGATAGACAGGGACATCCTGATAAAATTACAGAGGTAGTCTAAAGGAACTGACAAGAAAAAATTGGAGAGCCAATGGGATAACTGGGAAAAACACAGAAGGACACATTTCAAGCAACACACTGTATAAAGGCCCCATAAAAAAGTGGGGGGTATGCAGCCTCTGAATGGAACCAATAAGGTGAGAATAGACCTTTGATGGTCCTCAGGGCCCAATACTCATCTATAGCACAAAGAAAGGCAGGATTCATCCCACAGAGTACAGTCTGGGAAAGAATTCCTGTTTTGCTTCAAGGGAAATGCTCTCTAATCTGTCAAAGGCCTGAGAGAACAGAAACTATCATCTACTGTACCCCGCCAATCGTCAAACTGTAAGAGCCCACAAGTAAACTAAACTGGAGCCTTTTACCTGCAATGCCCCCTAGTGGCAGAAACACATATGTCTCTAGTTTGAGAACTGAATTATGAAGTACAGTGTTACATGATTTGTATTCCAGGATTTGCTTGTCTTCAGCTAAGAGAAATTGTGGCTTTCTTTTTTTAATTAGTTAAATGGAGTAGGTTTCTCTCTTTGAAAAACTATAGACAGATAAACAAAATGAAAAGGAAAACAAGAGGCAGGGAAATTGTTCAGTATGTCCATTTGTGGTGTGGTAAAGACAGTAGCATTTAGACTTAAAGTGGTTGTAAAGGAAGAAGGTTTTCTTTTATTAATGCATTCTAGGCAAATAAAAAGCCTTCTTTGTGCAGCTCCCCCCTCAACCCCTCTAATACTTACCTGAGGTCCATCTAGATCCAGCGATGTTGCAAGAGAGACTCAACTTTCCTGGACTCCCCTCCTCGTTGGCTGCGACAGCAGCGCAGCGCCATTGGCTCCTGCTGCTGTCAATCAAAGCTAGTGAGCCCTTTCGCCCCTTTACCATTGCCTGTCTATGGCTTATGCTGACAAGGTAGATAGGATGTATTCCAAATGGCATGCTGACATCCCTGATTTGGAGGACGAATGGGAGGACTGTATAGGCTCCTATGTCAGCACGATGATCTCAGCTAGGGATAGATTCCTCCAACTTAAGTTTCTTCACAGAGTTTACTACACCCCTCAGTGCCCAGCGGCCATTTACTCATCTGTCTCTTCGGAATGCCCAAGACGCCAAACCTTGGGAGGCCTCTTTTTCCACATGGTGTGGTCTTGTGCGTTCCTACACTCGTTTTGGTCACAGGTAGTGACTGATGTCAACTCGGTGTGTGTTTTGACTCTCTGATTGGACCCAAAAATCCTGCTATTGAATGTTTTGAAGACTCTTATTTGAATAGATATGTTAATCTGTTCATATGTTATACTTCTTTTTTGCATGAAGGGAGATACTCCTATGTTGGAAATCTTCTCAACCGCCTTCAGCCATCAACCAGGTATTACCTTTGTACAAACGTACCTATCTGAACCGGAAGTGACTGAGTTTGGTCTGCTTGCATAGACTCTTGGAGCACTGGGGCGGTTTGATGATGCCAGCTTCTTACTATGGTCTTTGTGTGTTAACTATTCATTAATAATTGGTATCTTTGCCTGTGGTCTATCATGCTGCTGTTCTGATGTGTCCTCTCCCTGATCTCCTCTGAGCCCCCCCCCCCTTCCTTTTTTCTTCCTCACCCCCTCCTCTTCCTCTGTTTCTCTTTTCAATCCCTCCCCTTCCTCCTGTACCTCTTGTTTCCCCCCCTTGTACTGACTTGAGGAAATACTCGTGCCCCCCTTTTTGTCCCCCCCCCCCACCCCTCTTGGCTAAGTTTGGAATCTTTATTTCCATATGGTTTATGGCGGTGTTCATTATTACTGAGGTATACATTATGTACCAATATGTTCTTTGTTGTTTGCATGGTCACACAAAAGATTTTTCTTTTAAAAAAAGGGTCAGTGAGCCAATGAGGAGAGAAAGGGGGCAGGGATGGGCCATGGCTCCATGTCTGAATGGACACAGGGAGCTGCAGCTTTGCTTGGGTGCCCCCATAGCAAGCAAGCTGCTTGCTGTTGGGGGAGCTCAACAGGAGGGGGGGCTAGAAGCACAAAAGAGGGACCCAAGAAGAGGAGGATTTGGGCTGCTCTGTGCAAAACAACTGCACAGAGCAGGTAAGTAGACATGTTTTTTATTAAAAAAAAAAAAAAAAGAGACTTTAAAGCCCAACTAAAACCAAAAGGTTTTTTATGTTTAACAAATGTCAGATTCTTACAGCTGTGTCCAAGTTTGGGAGTTTTGAGGGCAACTATTCCAAGTGATGGCATAGACCACAATAACACATTAAAGAACTTTAGATTTTAGCCACTCTATAAAAAAAACGCTGGAGTTTGGGGTGTAAAGCCTGTTACCACTGACATGTTTTTAAAGAGGCATGCTCCATGTTTATTATCTTAATCCTTGTTCATCACCTAATGAGTCACTGCCCTAGAAGAAGCATGTGTATATAGAGTGCTCCAACACTAGGTGTGCATGTGGAGTATCCTGACACTGAGCGTGCAAATTTAAGGTCAAGGTGAGTAACTTGCTATGTAGTGAAATATGAGTGAGTGACAGGGCTGGAATATTGACAATCGCTAAACAATGGCATTTGTATCTGGACAGGATCATTTTTAGCCTAGTAAACCCAGTGGTCCATTAACAGTTACATAAAATATCTATTTTCATGCAAGTTTAGGCACCTTTACATATGCAGAGATTTCCTACAAAGCAACTTTGTTGTTAAAATGGTATCTGTTACAAAGCAAAATACTCATGTAAGAAACTTCTTGCATAACAACAAAATATACAGACAATTTTAGAAAGTAAAACTTTAAATCGTTTTTTCAGTCATACTTACCAATGCCATTACACCTCATGGCTCATATAACATATGTTTTAACAGTCCATGTCCAACATGTCTTCAGGGTCAGTGATATATTGAAATGTTCTTACTTACAGATTGTACTCTCCTTATTGATTGGAATAGCATATCGTGCACAAGTCATATATAGTACATCATTTATTGCTTCAGATCATTAACTCTCCTCCCTCTTAATAATTAGAACCTTACACCTCTGCATCTCTTATTCAAGAAATACAGTACTGATTTTGTGTCATGGTTCCATTATACTTTATCAAGTCCTTGATGTATCTAGCACAAGCACAAGGCAATGGAAATGGATGTTATTAAAACAAAAATGAATTTGTTTAAACTGAAAAAACAAAAATGGCATTTTGAAATTTGTGATTTGGTTTGTACATTGCTTTGCGAATTAGATATTATTTTCAAAAAGGAACAATGTTCTAAACAAGTTCATGTGGAATCTAAAGATACAGCTTACTTATTTAGCTACAGCTTATTAGGCATATTTACAAGCAGTTAGGTTCTGTGTCAAATTTATTTTACTCCGCTCGAACCAGAAGCAAATTGCAAGTGTGTTAAGACTCAAGAGGCATCTTTTCCTTTTCAGCTTTAAGTGAAACTGAACTCAAAAGGATTGTCTAGGCAGTAGGGAACATTTCAAAATGTCAATTGTTCCTAAGCAGTACCCTGAAAACACAACCTTTTGTCTTGAAAAAAGCAGTGCGCTTCTTGTATGCGAGTATGCCTAGGCACTTTTGTACCTACAGATTCCTAGTAGTATACCTGCAGTGTGGAAGGCACTGTGCTTCTGACTGCTAGTCTTGCAAAATTTGGACTGACATTTGATCATGATGCTACTGTATTGCTTGCTGGAGTTTTGCGGATTCACTGATTTTGGCTACAACCTGTACGGCAAATCATGACTTCAACTCTTGGTGATTTGTGCAAGTTTTGAGTTTTAGTCGACTTTCACCCAAAAATGAATGTTGCCCTGGTTGTTTTCCTCATCCCATCCCAGCCCCTATCTAAATTGCAGTTTTTATTTAGATCGGGGAGCAAGTGTTTTTTTTTTGATGGTACCAGCTCCTACTTTCTCAGTTCCCTCATAAGCTAGAGTGAAGTCACCTGAAGTCAATGAACAGTCTCCCTGCACCCTTAACCTCTCACATGCTCAGTGGGGAGTCAGCTGTGAGAGATCAGGAAGTCACAGCCGACTCCTGAATCCAACATGGCAGCACCAGAGATCAGCAGCCCTAAGAAGAATCACCTACGGAGAAGACAGTGGTGGGCTCTATGGGTTGGCAAGTATCTGTCTCTTACCCAGTTCCCGCCCAGGCCAAATATGACATTTCTCTCCTAAGTGAAAAAAATCAGTATTTTTTCTTTTTTTTGCTAGAAAATTACTCAGAACCCCTAAACATTCTATATGTTTTTTAAGCAAAGACCCTAGAGAATAAAATGGCGATCATTACATATTAAAATAAAATAAAAACAAAACTGTAGCGCTAAAAACCCTTGGTCATGACAGTCCCACTTGAAGATGTAAATAAAGCAATATCATGACAGTCCATATGAATCCAACTCCTCATTCAAAGTGATTTCTAGGATAGAAAACCGCCACCAGACAGCACTCCAACACCAGTAATTCTAACTTCTTACCAGAAGCTGTTGATCCCCATGACAGAGATCAAAAATTGCGCATAACCAATGGTAGGTGAAGGCTTCTCCAGTGTGTTCCTGATAAGCTCACAGTAGAATGCAATATGCAGAGAGAGAAGGAACATCTCATAGCGTAGACTGTTTAAAAATGCTTTATTCTAAAAAGAGGTATGGTACTCACAAACATCATGATGTATCTCGCATGTAGTATTGAGCATAGAGACCTCCAGATATCTATAGGGCGTTCTGTCCGTGGACCACCAAACCTATGGCCGTCCTGTCTCCTCCAGGGATTCTGGCACGCGCTACCCAGCACGCCACCCGACGTACGTTTCGTCCGATTGGACGTCGTCATGGGGTGTGGCTACAGGGTGCACCTATGCCTTCTATAGTGGAGGAGAGAGCCGCCCACCGGAACTGAGCAGCCGGAAGTGAGGTATGCGCTCCACACGACCGGAAACAATGCTCAGACAGGAAGGAAGGAAGGAAGGGGAGAACCACACAGTGAGAAGAGAAAGGAAAAAAAACATCCAAAAGAGACTCACCATATTAAATCTCCGCTACCTTTGTAAAAACAAAACCCAATATATGGAATGAACCAGAAAGAGGGCAAATACTCCATATACCAAAAGGCACATAGAGATCGCATATGTTAAGCCGTGACTCCGGGGGAGACAGCGCCATCTTGTGGTGCCCCAAGTTCAGAGCAGCCCAAGCACAAGGAGGTCTCAAAAAGCACATACATATACAAAAATAATACAACAAAATGACACACATAGAAACGTTTAAAATGCTACACAATAAAATGAATTAGTATGTTAAAAAACATTTAAACTCTTATGCGTAAAAATATCCATTAATAGCACAGCAAACAAAGAAAAATAAAAAGAGAAAATAGAGGAAAAATAAGGGGCAATCTAGGAATTACTGATATGGGCATTTAAATCCCATTCAATATTCAGGCCCAGGGGGGTATAGGATTTGAGTCTATAAATCCAGCTCGGTTTGAGTTTGGAAACCCCTCTTGTTAAATTACTTCCCCTCCAATGTCCTGAAAATTTGTCAATGCCCAACTGGGATCACTATTGTGGCACTCAGCATAATGCCTAGAAAGGCTGTGTTTGGGAAAGCCCTTAACTATGTTGGCCACATGCTCCTTGAGCCTCACATGAAGCTCTCGGATAGTGCGGCCAACATAGTCTAGGCCACAAGGACATCTCACCAAGTAAACCACGTACCTGGTGGTGCAGGATATGAATGGTTTGATTTTAAAAACCTGTCCAGTGGAGCCAGATTGAAAGGTATCCACACGTCTCTTTTTTTCCACATTAAGGTGGCAGATAGTGCACCTCCTACATTTAAAAAGGCCTCCCATTTGCTGAAAAAAGGAGACCTTTTTGGGGGGATCCCTAATGTTGGGGGCAATCTGCAACCTTAAGGGAGGGACACCCCTGTAAATAACCTGAGGCTGGGGAGGTAAAAGGGGGCCCAATACTGAATCATTCCTCAAAATATGCCAATGGCGTCGAAGAATGGTCTTAACTGAAAAATGTTGAGTGGAGTACGAAGAGAGGAATGCAAAATCAAAGGGACGTTTGATATCCCTCTGTTTAGGCTGAAGAAGATCCTCTCTCACTCTTGAATCAGCCTTTAACAGGGCCTGATTCAAAAGAGATTTGTCGTACCCCTTCTCACGAAATCTTTCTTTGAGAACTGAGGCTTCCTGCAGGAAATCTTCCTGACGCGAGCAATTGCGCTTCAAGCTTCAGTAATTCCTAGATTGCCCCTTATTTTTCCTCTATTTTCTCTTTTTATTTTTCTTTGTTTGCTGTGCTATTAATGGATATTTTTACGCATAAGAGTTTAAATGTTTTTTAACATACTAATTCATTTTATTGTGTAGCATTTTAAACGTTTCTATGTGTGTCATTTTGTTGTATTATTTTTGTATATGTATGTGCTTTTTGAGACCTCCTTGTGCTTGGGCTGCTCTGAACTTGGGGCACCACAAGATGGCGCTGTCTCCCCCGGAGTCACGGCTTAACATATGCGATCTCTATGTGCCTTTTGGTATATGGAGTATTTGCCCTCTTTCTGGTTCATTCCATATATTGGGTTTTGTTTTTACAAAGGTAGCGGAGATTTAATATGGTGAGTCTCTTTTGGATGTTTTTTTTCCTTTCTCTTCTCACTGTGTGGTTCTCCCCTTCCTTCCTTCCTGTCTGAGCATTGTTTCCGGTCGTGTGGAGCGCATACCTCACTTCCGGCTGCTCAGTTCCGGTGGGCGGCTCTCTCCTCCACTATAGAAGGCATAGGTGCACCCTGTAGCCACACCCCATGACGACGTCCAATCGGACGAAACGTACGTCGGGTGGCGTGCTGGGTAGCGCGTGCCGGAATCCCTGGAGGAGACAGGACGGCCATAGGTTTGGTGGTCCACGGACAGAACGCCCTATAGATATCTGGAGGTCTCTATGCTCAATACTACATGCGAGATACATCATGATGTTTGTGAGTACCATACCTCTTTTTAGAATAAAGCATTTTTAAACAGTCTACGCTATGAGATGTTCCTTCTCTCTCTGCATATTGCATTCTACTGTGAGCTTATCAGGAACACACTGGAGAAGCCTTCACCTACCATTGGTTATGCGCAATTTTTGATCTCTGTCATGGGGATCAACAGCTTCTGGTAAGAAGTTAGAATTACTGGTGTTGGAGTGCTGTCTGGTGGCGGTTTTCTATCCTAGAAATCACTTTGAATGAGGAGTTGGATTCATATGGACTGTCATGATATTGCTTTATTTACATCTTCAAGTGGGACTGTCATGACCAAGGGTTTTTAGCGCTACAGTTTTGTTTTTATTTTATTTTAATCTGCTACAATTCGGATTAGTGTGGCTGCTGGACCCAACTATATTTGCTGTTTTTACAGTTATTTTATTTTTTCTTTAGCGCAGCAATTTTATTATTTTGATCATTACATATTGGTATGTCACACAGTATTTGCACAGTATTTGATTTTGTAAATGCAGTTTTATTGGAAAAAATACACTTTAATTAATTTTAATGTAAAAAAACAATATATAACCCATTATTTTGTAAAATATAAAAGAGGATGTTATGTCAAGTGAATAAATAGCCAACATGTCACGCTTTATAAATGCGCATGCTCTCGGAATGGTGCCAAACTACAGTATTTAAAAATCTTCATAGGCAATGATTTAACATATTTTACAGGTTACCACTTTAGAGTTGCAGAGGAGATGTAGCACTAGAATTATTGCTCTCACTCTGACGTTCGTGGCGATACCTCACATTTGTGGCGCGAACACAGTTTACATGTGCAGGCATGATCTGCGTATGCGTTTGCTTGTGAGCACGAGGGCACTTTACAACAAAATGTATGCGAGCATCAGGCGACGAGGGCACTTTACAAAAAAACTGTATTTATTATTTAGTTTATTTTTACACTGTCCCTTTAATTTGTTTTATCCCTTTTATTCCTATCAAAAGACAATCTGGTGGCTAATGAGCCCTTAGGATGGGTTTTACATTGCAGGGAATCGCAGGCTGGAAAAAAAAATCTAGATGATGCATGTAGCTGCAGGCATCATTCAGATATCTCCATGACATAATAGGACGCCATAGAGTATTTGTATCTGCTTACTTTTAATTTTCATCGCCCAGTTGAAGTTCCACTTTAAGAATATCTATTGTATTAAAGCCTTGAGGAGGAGGTCTTTGAGTTCCCAAGCGCATTGGCTGTTCTGTGCCATTTGCCTTCCAATAATAATATTAAATTGTGTGGGTTCTCAGACTGTTTGTTCGGTGCTCTATTTAGACTTCATTACCCACAATGTTATCAAATCTGTGACTGAGATGACAACAACTGGGGCAACTTGCATTTCCAGAAGGAGAGATAATTAGGGACAGCCTCCATACTTTCTCAACATAGGTTTACTTTAACTGATATTAAGCTCATGTATTTCATAATCTAGCAGCTGGAACCACAGTCATGATTATGCCACCAGTGGATGTCTACTGATCTTTCACAGCCAACTACTATTATCCTTTTTTACTATAAACAACAGGTATCGTAAAACTGTAATGATAAACTTCAGTTCAGAGGGCCATTACTACTTTCTGCTTCCAATAAATGGTATTAAATATGATTTGGAAAAAAACACAGACCAAAATACAAGAACTTAAAAGTGCATCTAAACCTAACAGCAAAAATATCATATATTGCAGTTTTCTAGTCCTGTACTAAACCTATAGAGAAGGAGTATTGGCCTCCTAGGCCCGAAGGTGTATTCTGACTATACATTTCTCCTTGTGTTTTGTAGTGGAACAATAAAAGCTTATACGGGTGCAGCACAGGCATCGAGCACATAAAGCTCATGGTAGGGTTTATATACAGGATACTTGGCATGGTAATAATCCAGTGGCATGGCTCTAATTAATGGTAAACCAGCTGAATAACTTACAGCAGTCTAAATGTAAGTAAATGGTAAACTCTTTTATATATAGCCATGTTAAGTCTGTTACTGAGATTGTGAGTGATATCTTCTTACAAAAGTGACTGCCAAACCTAGTATGAAGTGCCCATAAAAATGCAATGCTAGTAATTTAATCCCTCAGTGTTATCTGATTATGCCCTGTATTGTTAATGACTGAGCAGTACTTCCTTTCTCTCTCCTCTACTATTTATTGCTGCTACTCCCCTTTGCTAGCAATATGGGCAAGATTTCAACTTTTCATTTATGCTCTTGTAGATTTAACAATATAAACAAATAATGTGTGTATATATATATATATATATATATATATATATATATATATATATATATATATATATATATACACATAAATATATATACACATATATATATATATATATATATATATATATATATATATATATATATATATATATACATACACATATACAGCTGCACGAAAAGGTATGTGAACCCTTTGGAATTATATGGATTTCTGCACAAATTGGTCATAAAATGTGATCTGATCATCAAGTCACAACAATAGACAATCACAGTCTGCTTAAACTAATAACACACAAAGAATGAAATGTTGCCATGTTTTTATTGAACACACCATGTAAACATTCACAGTGCAGGTGGAAAAAGTATGTGAACCCTTGAATTTAATAACTGGTTGAACCTCCTTTGGCAGCAATAACTTCAACCAAACATTTCCTGTAGATCAGACGTGCACAATGGTCAGGATTAATTCTTGACCATTCCTCTTTACAGAACTGTTTCAGTTCAGCAATATTCTTGGGATGTCTGGTGTGAATAGCTTTCTTGAGGTCATGCCACAGCATCTTAATCAGGTTGAGGTCAGGACTGACTGGGCCACTTCAGAAGGCGTATTTTCTTCTGTTTAAGCCATTCTGTTGTTGATTTGCTTCTATGCTTTGGGTCATTGTCCTGTTGCAAAACCCATCTTCTGTTGAGCTTCAGCTGGTAGACAGATGGCCTTAAATTCTCCTGCAAAATGTCTTGATAAACTTGGGAATTCATTTTTCCTTCGATGATAGCAATCCGTCCAGGCCCTGATGCAGCAAAGCAGCCCCAAACACTGATGCCCCCACCACCATACTTCACAGTTGGGATGAGGTTTTGATGTCGGTGTGCTGTACCTCTTTTTCGCCACACATAGTGTTGTGCGTTTCTTCCAAACAACTCAACTTTGGTTTCATCTGTCCACAGAATATTTTGCCAGTACTGCTGTGGAACATCCAGGTGCTCTTGTGCAAACTGTAAACGTGCAGCAATGTTTTGTTTGGTCAGAAGTGGCTTCCTCTGTGGTATCCTCCCATGAAATTCATTCTTGTTAAGTGTTTTACGTATTTTAGATTCGCTAACAGGGATGTTAGCATTTGCCAGTGACTTTTGTAAGTCTTTAGCTGACATTTAGCTGACACTAGGATTCTTCTTCACCTCATTGAGCAGTCTGCGCTGTGCTCTTGTAGTCATCTTTACAGGACGGCCACTCCTAGGGAGAGTAGCAACAGTGCTGAACTTTCTCCATTTATAAGCAATTTGTCTTACCGTGGACTGATGAACAGCAAAGCTTTTGGAGATACTTTTATAACCCTTTCCAGCTTTATGCAAGTCAACAATTCTCAATCTTAGGTCTTCTGAGAGCTCTTTTGTGCGAGGCATCATTCACATCAGGCAATGCTTCTTGTGAAAAGCAAACCCAGAACTGGTGTGTGTTTTTTTATAGGGCAGGGAAGCTGTAACCAACACCTCCAATCTCATCTCATTGATTGGACTCCGGTTGGCTGACATCTCACTCCAATTAGCTCTTGGAGATGTCATTTGTCTAGGGGTTCGCATACTTTTTCCACCTGCACTGTGAATGTTTACATGGTGTGTTCAATAAAAACATGGCAACATTTCATTCTTTGTGTGTTATTAGTTTAAGCAGACTGTGATTGTCTATTGTTGTGACTTAGATGATGATCAGATCACATTTTATGACCAATTTGTGCAGAAATCCATATCATTCCAAAGGGTTCACATACTTTTTCTTGCAGCTGTGTATATATATATATATATATATATATATATATATATATATATATACACACATACAAACATACATACACACATATATATAGCTATTTCTCTCAGAGAAAGGGTGCAGGAACTCCCCCTTTCCAAATCACCCCTGAAGTCTGCCCCTACCCACCTTGGAGCACCGTTCCTTGGTTCCACTCCCTACCCACCTCAAAGAGCCATCCCTTTTAGAGAATACAGAAGCAAGTAAAGTTTGTGGTACAGTACTAAGTTGTATGAAACTTGGTAATGATAAAAAGAACAGCAGTAAAATAGATCCCCTGCAGCCAGCAACAATAGATCCCCAAGCAACAATAGACCACCCACAGCAAAATACTTCCCCAACAACAATAGACCACCAGCAGCAACAACAGATCTCTCTGCATCCAGCATTAATAAAAAGTCATATATATATTAGTGATCGACCAATATAGTTTTTAATGCCGATACCGATATTTTGGTCATCGGATATCGGCCGATATTTTCGGACATGTAAAACATTTTTTTTTTCTTTTTTCTAAAGGTACTCCTTGCGGAGGGATCTGGGGGTCTAAACATCCTGCTATACAACATTCCCCCAAAAAAATGTAAATATTACAATTTTTTATCCTTTTAGGCCAATTTGTATTCTGCTGCATATTTTTGGTAAAAAAAAAAAAAAAAAATTCACAATAAGCGTATTTTGATTGGTTTGCGCAAACGTTATCGCATCTGCAAACTAAGGGAAAGATTTATTTCATTTTTATTTATTTATTTTTTTACTAGTAATGACGGCGATCAGTGATTTTTAGCAGGACTGTGACATTGCGGCAAACAGATCGGACCCCTAACTGACCTTTTTGACACTTTTGGGGGGGACCAGTGATATTACTACAGTAATCAGTGCTAAAAATATGCACTGTTACAGTAATAATGACATTGGCAGGGAAGGGGTTAACCTAGTTGGTGATCAAGGGGTAAATGTAAGCCTAGGGGTGTTTTTACTAACTGTGGGGGGTTGGGCTTTTGAAATGGCCATAAAGACCTGTGATCCTATATAGAAGGATCACAGGCACTCTGATCATTTCAGAGAGAAGAACGGTCAGCTGTGTTTTCAACAGCTGCCCGTTCTTCTCTCTCAGCTGGGAGCGATCGCGGGTGGCTGACGGCAATCGCCCTGTGCATCGGCATCCCCGCTGCTGAGTGGGGGCGGGAGCACCAGGCTCGCGACTGATGTACCCCTACATTGGTTCACTCAGGAGGGGCTGCCTGCAGCAGTATAACTGGCATTTTATTTATAAATTAGTTTCAGTATAACTCAATTCAAATTTTGGCCAAAATCTTTTTATTAAGTGAAATAAAAGTCCTCCTTACATTCAATTCTTCATAATGATCTCATTTACTTGGTTTGCAATTCTCTCAGTGAAGCCAAATACATATACTACTGAAGTTTGTCCCAGCCCTTACTAGCCACTGTACCTCTCTATTGGTCCATCACTATGGTGCAAGCTTCATAGGCCAATAGGAAGGCACAGTAGTAAGGAGCAGGTATCCATCCTTTGACACAATCAGCAAGTGACAAAACAGCATGTGTTGGGTTTCATCAAACAGCTTTTGAAATCCCAATTGAACTTTCAATTTAAATTAGCTATTTGCATTACAGGTGCATCACAACAAAAAGGTGTGCAAATCCTACTCCAGCTTTTCTAAATAGAAATGCCTGAGACCTGTCAGTGTGTTTACATGGGCTTTTCTAAGTAGAAAACCATGTGGTCCTGCCTGTCTCCGGCAGCATAACCCTTACATTCTGTGGAGAAGCAGTGGTCTCTTTGCAGAGATCTGACATACTGATTGAGAGCCAGAGTTCTCTAGTCAGTTGGCAGCATAAGTTTTCCATGTTTCTGATTTCTATAAGGCCCCTTTCACACAGGCTGTCCGATCAGGTCCATCCGTCAGTTTTTCAAGCGGACCTGATTGGACCTTACAGTCTCCCCCTATGGAGCGGCAGATGTCAGCGGACATTCACCTCTATCCGATCTGATCCTGCCCACAAAATCAAGATGGATGGTGGTCCTATTTCGCACCTGTGTGGCATATCAGATGAAAACAGACAGATGATCAGTTTCCACCCGATTTCCTCATAGAGTGGAGCGGGTCTGTGTCTTTGACCCGCCTATTCAGCGGAAATTAGTGGAGCGATCCCCAGCTGAGCAAGTGGATTCCGCAAAACGGAGTCACCCGTTTGAAAGGGGTCTAATGCTTCTGCACAGAGTGCAGGGGTCCCAATCTGCAGCTGCTGGCAGAGGACAGGCTTTTCAACTCAGGTAGTGACCGCTTTTGAAAGGAAAACAACATTGAACACCTTTGTTTTGAGGCATGTAAAGCACAACAGTATCAAATAAATATTTAATAAACACACACATAACAAAAGTTTTAAGATTAAACTCTTGGAAGATAAAAAAGACACAAATGAATGCAGCTCTGTTTTCATTATTACATGATTTAAAGTATATGAAAAAAACTGTAATTACTTGATTATTTGGTATCAACCTCCTGTAGACCTTGTACCGCAGGGGCGGAGTGTATGAGGAAGTAGCAGTACAAGGATTCAATCAGTTCATGTGCTGACAAAATAGGATGAGTGAGTGACTCATTGTCTCATTGTCCAATCACAAGCTGGGGCGGGTCAAAGAAAACCTGATCGCAGAGAAAGTGGGTTAAATGATGCTGGCCATCAGAATGAGGGCATCTAGTGCCAAAAAAAAAAAAAATATTCTCCAGCAAAAATCTTTAGACTGAAGGTGACTTTTTACAGCAAAATATGGTTTTGTTGTATTTTTTATTTGTTTTAATGCGCTATTCATGTTTACCTTGTTAAGCTGGCCATACAATATGCAATCTGATTGTACAATCTCTGTACTATTCCCTTTAGATTTACCAAATCTATTCATGTAAAAAATAGGAGGACCTGCCTGAACAATCCATTCAATTTGTATCAAATCAGGCAAACTCTTGCACTACATAGTTGATGGTGGATCTAAAGAGGACTGTGCAATCAGATTGTACGATCACCTTTAGTTTTGGTTCTAGTTTAGTTCTGCTTTATGCAGTGGCGGCCTGTGCATAGGGGGCGCCAGGGCGCCACCCCCCCTAAAAAAAAGGAAAAAAAAATTACAAAAAGAACAATAACGTTTTTTTAAAAAAATTGCGTTCGCCGGCCTATGTGGTGGCTATGGGGGGGGGGGGTGGGGTTTAAGACCCAGAAGAGGCGCCGATTGGCTGCCTTCTGGGGGCGTAACCTGGGCGCAGGTCATAGCGCTAGTAGAACCCCACTTTCGTGATATCCTGGCTGTGATTGGTCCAGTCTCCAGCCTGGACCAATCATCATCCAGGACATCCGATTGCTGACCCCGCTGACGTCGCAATGGGGGTGGTGCCGGTGCGTGCGTCAGTCACGCACCGTCACCGCCTGATCTCCTTCCCGCCGCCCGGACCAATCGGAAGACCAGAAGACTGAAGAGGACGAGATGAGCAGCGCCGTGGACGGTTCCCGGAATCCCGCCGCCGTCAGAAGAAGAGGACTCGAGGACAGGAGCAGCGCCGTGGATGTCTCGCAGGCAGCCCGGGAGGAGAGCAGGTAAGTGATTGAAGCTGACCTGTGCCCTCACCTGTGCCATGCCTATACCATCACCTTTACCATGCCTATACCATCACCTGTGCCATGCCTGTACCATCACCTGTGCCATGCCTATACCATCACCTGTGCCATGCCTGTACCATCACCTGTGCCATGCCTGTACCATCACCTGTGCCATGCCTATACCATCACCTGTGCCATGCCTATACCATCACCTGTGCCATGCCTATACCATCACCTGTGCCATGCCTGTACCATCAGCTGTGCCATGCCTGTACCATCACCTCTGCCATGCCTATACCATCACCTGTGCCATGCCTGTGCCATGCCTATACCATCACATGTGCCATGCCTATACCATTGCCTGTGACATGCCTATACCATCGCCTGTGCCATGCCTATACCATCACCTGTGCCATGCCTATACCATCACCTGTGCCATGCCTGTGCCATGCCTATACCATCACCTGTGCCATCACCTGTGCCATGCCTGTACCATCACCTGTGCCATGCCTATACCATCACCTGTGCCATGCCTGTACCATGACCTCAAAGTCACGCAATTTTTTTACCGCGTTTTTTTGGCGCAAAGCAATACCTATTAAATTTTTCTCCCCCCCCCCCAAAAAAAAATTTTGAGCACCAGCCGCCACTGACTTTATGTGTCATGGCATACATTCTAGAGATTTCACTCTGAAGTGGCATAAAGTTAAAACGATTTGTAGAATAAAAAAATAGATCTATATCCATTTTAAAGCAAGTTTCTTGGATAGACTTATACATAACTGTGTGTTGTTAAGACAGGTCTCTGGGTCAAAAATGTACCAGGCAGAGAATAAAACGGTTACTTCTGCACCCTTGCATATATGGGGTGTTTTATGCACAGCATGCCTTGTATAAATAGTAATGAATAGTCAAGTGTGTGTAATAGAATTTCCAGCAGATCTGAGGTGTGCATTGACCCATAAACTTTAAGTGCCAGGTTTATGAATATGTCACACGTGGAGAGGTGAATACATGGCACTAGCATTGTCAACACCAGCAATTTTACTGTGATTCCCTGCGCTCCTTGACCTTCACCGGAATAAAAAACGGTCAATCAACATCACTGGGCACAATACAGACACTGTAAATGCCCTAGGATAAGCTAAGGGATGTCCTGAGAAAGTTTTACATCTATTAAAGACATTAATGAAATAACCAACTGGTGAGGATTTAATGATATTACTAGAAAAAGATGTTGGTGGTAAAAAGTGAGAAGTAAAGCTCAAAATTTGCCTAGTGAAAAAAACACAGTAATTGCTGTATTCTTGACATATTTTCTTCATACTTTTACTAAGTGTGATTTTTATACCGGAGAACATCTAACACCTTCCGCAGATTCTGCAGGACTAAGAATCGCCAGCAGTGAAAATGTATACAGGAAGGGAGCTGGGGTGAAATGTGTTTTATCTATTACAACTCAGTCCTTTTCAGACTTACTGCACATCCTAATTCTTTTTTCTAACATATTCTCTAACCCATCAGGAGCTCATTTCCCAACAGGGATACTTTTAGATTACATATCCAGGGGCTATGTTTGCGTGTCCCCAAGGCACAGCAACTAAAGTTGAACTTTAGCTTATCAAAAGTGCATTTGACCAGACACGAACATTTTTAAATTCTAAGTCACTCAGTGGGATGCAGCTTGCCTGCTGAGAAGCTAAAATGTTCATGTTGGCATGACGCGGTTCTGCTGGCTAAAACCCTATTGCTTCTGATATGCTTATTTTCTGAATAGTCCTGACACAATGCCCGAGAAAATGCAAAGTGTTCTCTGGTGTCAAGCAATTCTTGAGAGGCAGATGGTGTACCACAAAAAAAAAAAAAAAAAAAAAATCAAGTGAAATGAGACTGATAATCACTATGTAACACTATGACTACTGTTGGACTGTTCAATATGACTGGGACAAAAGCTGGACTGCCTTGATTCATACTCAAGAGGTGCAGTGGGCATGGAGCTCTTTGTTCATATCCCTCTTGCCTGGATCATTACTCTTATATGCAGAGATGTATAGTAACTAAGTAGAACTACTTCACTACTGTACTTAAGTACCGAAAGGCAGTATCTGTACTTTCCTAGAGTAGAATTTTTTTCTCCTACTTCCACTTTTACTTCACTACATTTTTTCAATGATTTCAGTACTTCTACTCTTTTTTTGTGCTGCATAGTTACTCGTTACAATTATAAAAATTACCACTGCCAGAACAGTAGATGGCAGGTTTCATGAAGCTCAAAACATGTGTATTATCAGTGCATATGAAAATAAATGCTACTGTATGTATAAATAAAAGCTGCATTTGAAATAATAAAAAACAATATGATGTTTAAACTTTTGACTTCTTTCTTTAATAACTACGTAACACAGTACTTGTACTTTTACTTTCAGTACTTGAGTAGCAATTTTTTTTTTCAAAACTACTGGTACTTTTACTTTCAGTACTTGAGTAGCAAAATTTTAAAAAAAACTACTTGCAATACAAAAAATGTTGAATACTTTAGTAATTCTACTCAAGTCACTTTTTGATCGAGCACTTCCACTTCTACTCAAGTCACTTTTTGATCGAGCACTTGTACTTTTACTCAAGTATGGGTTTCGAGTACTTTATACAACTCTGCTTATATGTGTTGCAGAGGCAGCCCTTCCAATTCCACCCTGCCTCATTCTAGTGTTCTCCTCTTTTGTACAGCTCTATATGGACACCAAACATTCATTGTTGTGTCAAAGTCTCCCAGTGTTCACAGAGGTTTTTTACTAAAGTGCACACTACATACGAGATGCCCGCATCCATATCTCCCAACTTTCAGATGCTGAATGAGGGACATCTTATAGCAAAAGTAGGTAGGCATAGGACACACACCCCTGTCCACGCCCCCCTTAAAGGAGAAATATGCAAAAATAATATTAGTTAACCCAGCAAGCACTTTTTTTTTTTTTTTTTAACCACTGCTTTTGCTTTTTATTGCCTTTTGAAGTTTACAAATGCAGCAATTTAGAAATTGGATGAAAGGTTTAGCACTGGGAAAAACTTTTTGAAAGATAAAAAGTGCATTTTATATCCAACTACTGTATATAGATCAGACCAAAATGAGGGGGAAATCAGGGAGAGTTGGGAGCTATGCCCACATCTACTTATTATACTTTGTGATGACAAATAATGCCTGTACTTAACTGCTCAACATATCTCAAGGCACTTCTTCAGGATCCTGACCGGGATATAATCATTTTTAAGTAGAAATGCTTAGTTGCTTGCAGCTTATCTTGATTTTAGATTAAACTCTCACTTTTTTTTGTAAAGCTGTCTTCCCAGATCTCTCAATAGGTTTTTGATAGTCATCATTGTCTTTTTTTTTTTTTTGCATTGTCTTTATTAGCATTTTGCAAAAAGTTTACAAATACAATCAAATATAAAACATGGCACAAAAAAAGAAAGAATAAAAAGCAAGCGCACTTCTAGGTATACAGGAGATCAATAGACGGGGTCCTCGGGATAAGGGTAGGCATACAAAGGTGTGTGAATGTATGCAGAGAACATATTAAATTAGATTGCATAAGACCGTGTCCAACATAGACTCCACTATAATAGGAATTGACAAGTGACAGTCTCCAGAGTTTAGGAAATCTGGAAAGGTCCAAGTGTAGTAGAGCAGGAAAAAAGGAGAGGGGGGGAGGGGTAGAAACCTGGTGGGGAGGGGGTGGAAAAAATAGGGAGTGAGATTAGAGGGGTGTCCCATCCTCCCCTTCAGTCAGGACCGCGTCCGAGAATCCCCAACCACTATTTGTTAAAGTAATGGAAATAACTAGTCCGTATGATGCAGAGCATATCACTGCAGCATAGATGGCAGTCGGGACCCTGAGCCCACCAAGATCCCCACAGGGACCAACATGGAGACTCCAGTATGCATGGCATAGATTTGTTGGAATTCTGTGATACAAGAGTATGCTGTCCTCTAAAACACCATTTTAAAGGTTTTTTTTTCCTCTGTACCCCTTATAGCACTTCTCAGGCTCTACATCAGTTTTATGTCTTTGATCTTATATAACCAGAGTGCTAGGGAAGGCATTGTGGAGGAATTCCATAACACGAGGGTGCAGGCGGGAGCTGCGTATTGTCCTAATTTTGTATGGGTTAGTACTCTGAATTAGTTATAAAAACAGTAAGTATAAAGCATTTCAGTAATACTTCACTGAGTACAGGAGAGCTGTAGTGGAACTGAAGTTTAAACAAGCCCTAAAAGCAACCAAAAGCAGTGGCATTTAATTTGCTGAAAACAGACATACTATTTGATATATCAATAAAAAGTGTGACCTATTTGTGAAAAATAGAACATCTTGTGGCTTTTATAAAGGACAAAGGATTAACAAGATATGCCTGCCATGTAAAGAATTGCATTGTAATAATGGGGGGGGGGGGGAGTATCATTGGATCAGTAGCCCTAAACATGTGGTGGATTTTTGTTCATAAAAGGTGATATTAGTGAAGTTTTTTTTTTTTTTTAGTTTAAAAATACCAAACATGTTATATTTACCTGCTCTCTGCAGAGCAGCCCAGATCCTCCTCTTTCCGGGTCCTTCCCTAGCACTCCTGGCCCCTCCCTCCTGTTGAGTGCCCCCACTGAAACCAGCTTGCTATGGGGGCACCTGAGCAGAGCCGCTGCTCTGTGTGTCCATTCAGACATGGAGCCATGGCTCAGCCCCACCTCTCTCTATTCTCATTGGCTCACTGACTTTGACAGCAGCAGAAACCAATAACACCCACTGCTGTGTCTCAGCCAATCAGAAGAGAGTGTCCAGAACAGCTGAGGCTCTTGTGCAACATCGCTAGACCGAGATGGGGCCCAGGTAAGTACTAGGGAGACTGCTGCACACAGAAGGTTATTTTTTTTTATCTTAATTCATAGAATGCATTCTGCCTTTAGAACCACTTTAAGTTTACAAATGAGGTCTATTTTTGGAAATTATGCAGAAGTGTAGGTGTAGAGACGGTTCACTTTGCAGGGTTAGTCCTCGTGCACACAGGATGTTTTACAAACTCTTCTAGAAGATTTTCCTCCTGGCAGCAGCGTTTTGGCTGAAAAAAAGCATAATGCTTGTAAAAGGGTCTAAAGCTTTCAGTGTGCATGAGCCATTATTCCCAACTGCAAGGGCGAAGCTGCATTTACTTTGAATACCTAATAATGTTCAAAGAAAAAAAAAAAAGATTTTTGCTTCCGTGTGATTAGATAAGTAAAGCAATGATTAAATTAGGTGAACATTTACTTTGCTAAGGGAATAGTCTCTACTTTAGTAAAGCAACCCTATTGCATTATTTTCATAATGTAACTTTATAGCTCTTTTTTTCCTCTGTTTGCCCTCTGCGTTGTCTATTAAGCCTAAACTTTGGGAAGTTATAAAAGACACAAATAAGTACAGCTCTGAATCTATTAATTAATTACTATATATATATATATATTTTTTTAATACAACTGGTATACGTACCTGAATATGACTCTGTATTAGCCTTTTACAATTTCCTGTGTAACAGCACTCAAACTGGGAGAGGGAGGGATATCACTGGGAAGCAATCATGTGTGCTACATGCAAATGTACTGCTGCTCTTTTACTGTCCACTCAGCAAGTTGGGGGCAGGAAGATAGCCCATCTGTATTTTTTAACTATAAGAGAGATTCTAGCAGGGCTGTGTAAATCTCAGGGTTGGTTAACCACATTAAGAACGCTCGTGGTCTGATTTACTGCGGCAGGCTGCCTCTCCTGCACTAACCGAAGTAGCCCTATGACGGTCGTGCACATGGTGTTGCGGAGCGAGGCAGCGCGGATGCCGATGCATGGGGCCAGCGGTACCGACTGCTGCCGGCCATCCGCGATCACTCCCCGCTGAGAGAGGAGGATGGTCTGCGTAGTAAACACAGCTGACCGTTCTTCTCTCTGAAATATTTACAGAGCACCTGTGATCCTGCTATATAGGATTACAGGTCTCTATGATCACCCCCCCCACAGTTAGTAAACACTCCCCTAGGCTCACACTTAACCCTTTGATGAACCCTTTGTTAACCCCTTTTCTGCCAATGTTATTATTAAAGTGTCAAAAATGTCAGTTAGGGGTCCGATCTGTCTGCCTCATTGTCGCAGTCCTGCTAAAAATAGCAGATCTCCAAATTACTAGTAAAAAAAAAAAAAAAATGATATAAATCTTTCCCCTAGTTTGTGGACGTGATAACTGTTGCGCAAACCAATCAAAATATGCTTATTGCAATTTTTTTTTTTTACACAAGTTGGCCTAAGAGGATGAAAATTTTTGATTTTTAAATTTTTTTTTTGGGAATGTTATACAGCAGAATGTGAAAAATATTGTTGTTTTTTTCAGAATTGTCACTCTTTTTTTGTAAATAGCACAAAAAATAAAGATCGCAGAGGTGATCAAATACCACCAAAAGAAAGCTCAATTTTATTTTGGTACAGCCTTGCACGACCGCGCGATTTTCCGTAAAAGTAACGCAGTGCAGAATTGCAAAAAATGGCCTAGTCATTATGGGGGCAAATCCTTCCGGTCCAGAAGTGGTTAAATAGAAATATCAATCATTTGGCAGGTAAAATAGCTCTCTTATACATATGGCATCTGACTATTTAACTATTGGCCTTACATTAGGCAGCAAGTTTTGATATTCATAATAAAACACTTGGAAACTTTCACATGATATAACAATAATATAATACAGAACAGTTTCTCTTTAAAATGTTCAACATACTGTGTTATTATTAAGCTATTATGCACATAACGCACAGACCAGACCTAAACCAAAGTATCCCCAACAAGGATTTTAAAATGTGTTAATTAGTGTTGTAAGAAGGTTTTTGAATTTCTTTAAGAAAGAATTTTTAATACCTCGGTCACTTTTTTTTTTTTTAAAGCCGTTGCTAAATACATTTCCATGTCAGTATTCCTATAAAACGCTTTCTTCACTAAAGTCTGGGAGACATTAAAAAATAACATCTCTTCATCTGTCCTACTCTTAGCCTACTTGTGATTAAACGGGTAAAGATTCTGAGCAGAACGGAAGCACAGCAGATCCGAAACTATGTCAAGAAATTGTCTGATCAAATATTAAACGTTTTACACTCTGATTAAAATCAACATAATGAAATGTTTAAAAATATTCACTGGCAGAGAAGGTTGGGGTGGGGTGGAGGGTGGTTTTGTAAGTCATTTAATCACAGAAATACCCTCCTATTTCAAAAGCCTTATCAAAATATATTTTAAAGATCAAATCCAAGCAAATATCTAAATATGCAGTCAGTATACATTTTTGTGAAATGTTTTATCTGCCAAAGTATCCATAATACTGTTCAGCAAGTCATGTGGTTTAGGAACAGCTGTCAGAAAGCACAGCCGTGTCTTGGACCTCTGTAGAATATACTGCAGTTTTACACTATGGTCTGCTTTAGGATAACAAATCCCTAACTGTGCTGCTATGCAAGGAACCACAACCAGGGAAAATAAACCTTTACTATTTTTCAGAAGATCTGCAAGGTCTGCATGCAAATCTGCTTATCTGTGCGTTAATTCAGACATAAATCGGGGAGGGGACAAAGGATAGCCCCTGGAAACAACCTTTCTTACTCAGGCATCTAAAATGCTGTCTGTCCCAGTGTCTGCAAAGGCTAACAGATGCCCCACCACTTTGAAAAATGGGGGTACTCTCTATTCAGAAAATACTTTTTGTCTATTTTTTGGGGGAGAATTGGAAGCACAAGTGATAAAAGAAAAAAACAGCGCTACGGATTATGATGGGAGGGTGAAAGTGAAAATAAGGTGTAAGCTGCCCCAATCAACCCTTAAATGTAAAGGTGAAAGTGAAGAAATAATATGTGACGATTGGTGTTGGCGCTACCTTAGAAAATAAATAAATGGTGTATGCTGCCACAATTGGCGAAAAAATGAGTGTAATACAGTGACCTACAAATTCCAGAGTGTCACCAAGAAAATGTGAGTGAAAATAACTAAAATGAAAATAAAGAAACACAAGTGTTTTATTCATATATATCAAAAAAATAAACCACTACAAACCATGTGATGGTATGTGCAGACAACAAATTATATATAATGATCCACGTGTATAAAAAATGATCCCAAAACCACAAGTGTATTCTCAGGTTACAGATACCTGGTAAAAGTGCCACACATATTGTGATTGAGTGGGAATAAATGATGAAAGTAAAGTCCACGGATAGCCACCAGGTGGCGTTTAAGGTATACAACCTGTATATTTGATTGTGTGGGGGGTCTCTTCTCTGTAGAAAGGGAGCAGCTCTGAGCCGGTGGCGGATGCCCTAGGTGCTCACATAAACAGAGGAAGACCCCATGGTGAGTGTTAAATCCATACAATAGTAAAAAACAGCGTAGCAGACTCACTCGTTACGGTGATCAGGATCAGAAGAACGGTGCGCGCCGGGATGCTTCCGCATTCCACGGCCGACAACCGGAAGTGACGTTAGACGTACATGACTCCGCCCTACGCGCTTCGTCAGAGGGCCGCTCCAGTTGACATCCCTCTGATGTCAACTGTTCAAATGAAAGGGCCGTTCCTTCAGAGCCCTGTGTCCTGAGTGGTGGCTCCCGCGTGCATGCGTGGGAGTGATGCAATTGCGCCTCTGGCCAATCAGATGGAAGTGGGACATGGCGGCCGTCCTGTTGCTGAGTGGGTGGCACTGCGAGGGCTTCGTTTTTAGGTAAGTACTTCATAATCAGCTAGTATGCGATGCATACTAGCTGATTACACCTTTGCTTTTTGTTTTTTTTCTTCACATTTTTTTCAGAGGGTTTACTTCCTCTTTAAGGACCAAGTCCATTTCTGACACATGTTGTTTACAAGTTCAAATCCGTATTTTTTGGTAGAAATTTACTTAGAACCCCCAAACATTATATATAATTTTTTTTAGCAAAGACTCTGGAGAATAAAATGTCTGTTGTTGCAATATTTTTTGTCACGTGGTACTTGGGTAGCGGTCTTTCAAATGCAATTTTTTTGGAAAAAATACATTTCACTGCATTTAAAAAAAAAAAAAGAAACCCTAAAGTTAGCCCAATTTTTTTGTATATTGTGAAAGATAATGTCCTGCCAAGTAGATAGATACCAAACATGTGCCCAATTAAAATTGCGCACACTCGTGGAATGGCTACAAACTACGGTGCCTAAAAATCTCCATAGGTGACGCTTTAAAATATTTTAATGGTTACCAGTTTAGAGTTGCAGAGGAGGTCTTTTTCTAGGACTATTGCTCTCGCTCTGGTAATTGTGGCGATACCTCACATGTGTGGTTGGAAAAACCGGTTTCATTTGCAGGCGCAATTTATGTATGCCTTTTTTCTTTTGTGCGTGAGCTCACAGCGACGCCCCACTCACCACGCTTTAAATTCTTTTTTTCCTATTTCGTTTATTTAATTTCCTTATTTTTAGCACTGTTTTTAAAAAAAAATAAAATTTGATTTGAATTTTGCTGTCCCAAGGAATGTAAATATCCCTTGGGACAAATAAAAGGCAGTGACAGGTACTCTTTATGAAGGGATCGGGGGGGTCTAAAAGACCCCAGACCCTTCCCTGCACTTCAAAGTATTCAAAATGCCAAAATCAGCATTTTTGAATACTGACAGTTTTTTTTAAATTGGCACCGTTAGCAGCAGAGTAAACCGGAAGTGACATTGTGACGTTGCTTCCGGGTTACTACATCGTAGACCCGATCAAAGCCGAATCAGGCTTTGTTCGGGACTCCAACCAGACGGTGGACATGCTGGCTGGTTGCTCGGGTCTCCCGGAGGGACAGGAGAGCTGGGCAGAGCCGTGCAATGCAGCGAGAGGGGGGGATGTCCCCTTCAGCTCACTGGGATAACGGCTGAGTGGCATCGGCTGTTATCTCCTGAAAGCTGACCACTGGCTCTAAAAAACTAGGTTTATGCGTGCAGCTGCATCCCGATACAACCCTTCTGCAAGCCGACGTACAGGTACATCAGTTTACGGGAAGTGGTTCATAAAGACCTCAGATCGCACATCTACACTTAAAAGCAAAAAAAAATATTTTTTTTTCCCAGCATGACAAAAATGGGCCTTTTAGGGCCATTGGGAGGAAGCGACATACAACAACACTCTGGTCCTCCAAGGCCATAGAGTCAAGTGGGGGCCATTTTGCCCTCACTCAACTTCCTGCCTGAGACATGGGCGGACCAGATCATTTTCCCCACTACCGACGGCTCTGGTAAGTGGGGAAAACGATGGGAAGCACCTCTCCCGCTGCCCATTAAAGTGATCCCGTGGCGAATCTGCCACTGGGACCACTTATGTGAAAAAGGACCGCCTGCCCTGTAAGAAAATACCGGTGTTATGGAAGCTATCTAAACTTTTTTGACAATTTTTAGAAACAACTTTTCCCCTGTCCATCTTTACTTCTGAGGCACTGGAACTCTCTAAGATGCTTTATATCAGGGGTATTCAAACTATGGCCCTCCAGTTGTTCAGGAACTACAATTCCCATCATGCCAAGCTATGTCTGTGAATGTCAGAGTTTTAAAATGCCTCATGGGATGTGTAGTTTCGCAACAGCTGGAGGGCCGTAGTTTGAGGATCCCTGCTTTATATCCATTCATGTTACTGACCTCTTGGCAAATAACCTAATTGGTTGCAAATGTTCTCCCAGCTCCTTCTTGTTATTACCACATACTTTTCCAGCTTTTTGTTGTCCTGGCCCAACTTTTTTAAGACATGTTGCTGCCATCAATGTCAAAATTACCTTTTTTTTTTTCCTTAAAATGGTACCTTTTTCCAGTTTAAACATATGATATGTTTTCTATTTTCTGTTGTGAATAAAATATGGGTTTTTGAGAATTACAAATCATTGCATTCTGTTTTTTTGTAGATTTTACACAACTTTGTTTTGTTATTGAGGATACAGGTATATTTGTCATATGCACCATTGATATAATACTAAACAGATCAGAAATGTTTCTTTCTTATTTGTCGGGCGAGACACTGAATAACCCTTCAGTACTTATCCTTGTACAGAATTTCTTATCCTGCAGAAAAATAAGTCTGATCTGTTGAATTGCCTGCCCGCGCATCTGCAGAAAGGCAGTAGTCATTGGAAAAGGGATCAAATGCAGTGAGGCTATAAGCATACATTGTATTCTACAGAATGGTAAAATGTATATTTTATTTAGCAAGAGATTAAAAAATGGATTGGTTAAATAGTAAATTAGAAAACCCATTTACCATGTTTATATTTATAATAGTCGCAGAGTTAATCCACCATGGGAAATTGCAGTGCCCTTTTTTTTTAAATCACAGACATGAAGTAGTTTAAACTAGACACAAAGCTCTCGTGCTGGCTCTAACCTGTAGTGTTTTCTACATATATAATAAAACATGATTTTTCTGTCAATTCTTTACTTATACAGTAGATGTGAGTAAAATACATCTCATACATTAAAGTACAGATGGAACTGTCTAAATGTAACAACAGGTAGAAATTGATACCCTGTACCTGTGAATTTTGTCTAAAGGAATAACCAGGCAGCTTATGGGCACCAAACAACCCAGTACATGCCCTTGAGGCATTCTATACCCTTAACGTCCTGTTCACATTAAATAGCAGTTAACATTTTGATTTTGTGATAGTGTATTTTGAGAATACAAAAAAAATACTGCACAGAAAGTACTTCATGTCTCTTTAGCAACAGCACTCTTCTGGTCCACCTTTACGATAGTTTAGAAGTTAGAAGTAATTTCAGATTTTTTTTTTTCTCTCGAAGATTACTGGATGTGTTTGTGGGAATAGCTCAAAAGTTAAATACTTGCCATTTTAAATATGTATCAATTTATTTTACATAAACACACAACTTTGGAGGACACAGTAGGGATTGGCTACAAGTAATAATCTTTCCCTCGGAGGCTGATGAAAAAGAAGGCTTATCACAGTATTTCCAATTCCCCATTTAAGATGATTATCGCAAGACGTACAAATTCCCTGGGGCGACCTGATTGCAATTAGACAAAAGCCTTTTTTGTGCACAAAAATGTGTTTTCCATAGATTAAAACAAGAGAAGGGTCAGACAACTAAAAAGAGAATTCCAAATGTGAAATGTAGGTTGATACTTTTAAAAAGAAACATCTCTATGCAGTTATCTCATGGATGCTTAAAACACATGGACGCAAATATGGTCACTTTTAATGGTCTCATCTAACTATGTATACACTCACCGGCCACTTTATTAGGTATCATTTTTGAATCGCTTGGTAACACAAATTGCTAATCAGCTAGTAACCCAACGGATTTAGGCATCTAGACGTGGTGAAGACAACTTGTTGAAGTTCAAACTGAGCATCAGAATGGGGAAGAAAGGGGATTTAAGTGACTTTGAAGGTGGCATGGTTGTTGGTGCCAGACAGGCTGGTCTGAGTATTTCAACAACTGCTGATCTACTGGGATCTTTACACACAACCATCTCTAGGGTTTACAGAGAATGGCCTGAAAAAGGGAAAAAATCCAGTGAGCGGCAGTTGTGTGGAGGAAAATGCCTTGTTGATGTCAGAGATCAGAGGAGAATGGGCAGACTGGTTCGAGATGATAGAAAGGCAACTGTAAAAAAGAGGTTTAAGGATTGTAAGAGGTGCATGAAAGTCAGCCAGCCGGGCAACACCAGCTTGGGTCTCATCTAAAGTCCTACCTAGTCCAATATGTTTAAGCAACCAGGGATGGAAACGCCTTGCTCACAGCTTGGTGCCTCAATTAAAGTCCCACCGTGCGATTTTCGTGCGTCTTTGGTGGATGCAGTTTTGATTTGACCTTGGTGTTTTCCGTAGACAGGGATGGAGACCAATAGCATGACCTGCTTGTCTCATATAAAGTCCCAAAAAGGAAATTAGGGATTTCAAAGGCAGTGTGCTTTACAGGCCATGCCCCATACATAAAATCCCTTCCTATCTATATACTGCATCCACCAAGGGGATGGAGGTGTAATGCTTTTCAGCTGGTCTTTTCCAGTTTGCACCATGGTTATAACCTAATTATTTGAGTCTTTGAGACAACAGCCAGTCGTGCATGGGGAGGGGTTGGGGGAGGTTGAGCTGTCTCCCTCTCACCTGTCCCCCATCCACCCATTAGCGGACATGTGCCTCCAGTGTGAGGACACTAAATTGAGAGTGTAGGACTGCAGATTTAAACAGGGTGCCGTGAAGTGGCTCTGCAGCTTTCACATGCGTTTGCAAATGTGTGTCAACTAAACCCCTGTTCTTTGTACCAAGAGACAGGTTTTATTTGGTTGGTGACAGACTGGAGGGTGAGTACATCAGACTGGGGGCTGGCTGACTTTCATGCACCTCTTACAATCCTTAAACCTCTTTTTTTCTTGATATAGGGATGGAGATGCCGGGCAACACCAGCTTGGGTCTCATCTAAAGTCCCACCTAGTCCAATATGTTTAAGAAAGGCAACTGTAACTCAAATAACCACTCGTTACAACCAAAGTACCCAGAATACCATCTCTAAATGCACAACACATCGTACCTTGAAGCAGATGGACTACAGTAACAGAGGACCACACTGGGTGTAACTCCATCAGCTAAGAAAAGGAAACCGAGGCTACAATTCGCACAGGCTCACCAAAATCGGACAATAGAAGATTAGAAAACCATTACCTGGTCTGATGAGTCTCGATTTCAGTTGCGACATTCAGATGGTAAGGTGAGAATATGGCATAAACAACATGGAAGCATGGATCCATCCTGCCTTGTATCAACGGTTCAGGCTGGTGGTGGTGGTATAATGGTGTGGGGAATATTCTCTTAGCACAATTTGGGCTCCTTAGCCTTTTGAGCCTCGTTTAAATGCCACAGCCTACCTGAGTATTGTTACTTTCCATGCCCATCCATTTTATGACTACAGTGTACCCATCTTCTGATGGCTACTTCCAGCAGAACAATGCGCCATGTCACAAAGCTCAAATTATCTCACCACTGATTTCTTGAACAGGACAATGAGGTTTCTGTACTCCAATGGCTTCAACAGTCACCAGATCTAAATCTAAAAGAACACCTTTGAGATGTGGTGGAATAGGATATTCGCGTCATGGATGTGTAGCCGACAAATCTGCAGCAACTGCGTGATGCCATCATGTTAGTTTTGACCAAAATCTCTGAGGAATGTTTCTTACACCTTGTTGAATCTATGCCACAAAGAATTAAGGCAGCTCTGAAGGCAAAAGGGGTCCAACCCAATACTAGCAAGGTGCACCTAATGGCCAGTGAGTGCATATGAAAGGAAACCTGTTACAAGAGAAACGTTAAGGCATTTATTTCAGACCTCTGACTCTGCTAGCAAACTGTCTATCACACTGATCAGCAGCGGAATATGAAACCGGAAGTGATGTCATTGCACTTCCGGGACCCCGCTGCGGCCGGACCGGAAGTGCCCATTCTTAGCATTATTAAACAGGGAGAAAGATGCCGCAGCTTTCAGCTCCATTCCCAGTTGACGACTCCTAAGTGGAAATGCGTCGGAGGGAGCTAGCTGCGACATCCCACGCCACGGACCATTCTGCAGGCGGCCGTGCATGCTCTTGAGCTTGTTTTGCACTTGTTTGTCCTGATTGATGTAAGTAGCCGCCTTTTTTCTCAATAAAAAGTATTGAAGGTAATGCACTATCAGTCCCTTTTCTTTACATTGGGTACCTGCTCTGTGGACCCTGCTCCTTACATTGCTGGAATCTCACTACTGCAAAGCGGACCAGCTTCCAGGCTTCCTCACGGAATTCCCTGTTCTACAGCAGTCCATGCTCAAGTCTCCCTGATTTCTGGTAAGCACCCATCTTTACCATAAAGTGTCATCACATCAACGTCATAGAAAGTCCATCATTTGGAAGCTTTCCTTAAAGGTTTTCTGCGGTAAGGGGCCACCTTGACAAAAATTAGGGATCCTATATGGGAATACGATCACTTTTACAGAGTGGCACGTTTATTTGGCACAGAACACCTTTTTCAGCTTTAAAGTTTTTTATACCTCACATCCTTTGAGAGACTTGTGTTTTTTCTCATTATTATTTAATTGATCAACACGGACGTATTCACAAGATTTTATATGTTTTGCACTTATTTTGACACGTGCTAATCACTAAATGTTATGTTTATTGATTTTTATTCATATATTAGGTTAGCGCACTATTCATTCTTCTCATACACTGATCCTCGGTCTTCAATAATGACTTATTGACCCAGAACAAATATGTAGATTTTCTTGATCTAAATACTTAAAGCCAGTGACTCACTTTATTGTAGTAAGTGGATCACTGCCAGAAAACTAGTATTTTCAGAAGGCCATCAAGAGAGGCAGCCCACATATTTCGCTCAGAACAGGTTTACTTGAATTTAGGAAACTATTACCTTAGTCCTACTAGAAAGGTATTAGTTTCTTTAAAGATTACAGCTTACACATCCATATGTTTCACTAAGGAGGACTGGTGGGCAACTGCCAGTGTTTAGGATCTGCTACAATTTTTAATCACAGCTGGGTGAACTTTTGAGTATACCAATGTGCACCTGCAGTGAAAAAGTCCCTTTTCTGTAGGGTAAAGGGAGCAACTGCTGGTCATTTTCATTTTATTGGCCGATTCAGATACCCTAACAAATTGAAGCCAAAGTCCAGCTCACAGTTTATAATAAGTTACAGCAGTTTTTTAGGTTTTCCTTTTTGGGATAAAGATTTCGGTTGAATAAATAAAAACTGTTCATTTTAATCACCCCTGCCAATGTTAAATAGTTTCTCTCATCCATGTAAACTGATACATTCTGCTGAAGAGCTTGTGCTTTGAAAACAGACTTGCTGTCTGGATCACCAGACATAGTAACTGGGGTGCAGAAAATTTGTTGCAGGTGTTCTGAATCAAGTTGACATTTGAAATATTTGGCTGTAGCAAAAGGCAATTTGTTCACAAAGTGCTGGAGAGCGGTACAATCTTGAGTGTCTGCATGCAACAGTGAAGCATAGTGGAGGTTCCTTGCAGTTTGGGGCTGCATTTCTGAAAATAGTGTTGGAGATTTGGTCACAATCAATGGTGTCCTCAATCCTAAAAAATACAGGGAGATACTTATCCATCATGCCATACCATCAGGGAGGCATGTGATTGGACCTAAATTTATTCTGCAGAAGGACAATGACCCCAAACATACAGCCAATGCCATTAGGGACTATTTTCACCATAAAGAAGAACAAGGAGTCCTGGAATTTATGGTTTGGCCCCCGCAGAGGCCTGATGTCAACATCATTGAGTCTATCTGGGATTACATGAAGAGACAGAAGGATTTGGGACAGACTACATTCACGGAAGATCTGTGGTTAGTTATCCAACACATTTGGAAAAACCTACCTGCCGAGTTCCTTCAAAACCTGTATGCAAGTGTACCTAGAAGAATTAATGCTATTTTAAAGGCAAGGGGTGGTCACACCAAATATTGATTTGATTTTTATTCCTATTCATTTTCTTTCCATTTTGTTAATTGATAAAAATAAACTATTAACACTTCCATTTCTGAAAGCATTTTTAATTTACAGCATTTTTTTCACATGTGCCTAAAACTTTTGTACTGTATCTTTCAAGGTGCCTTTCCAGTTCAGCAAGCTGCCCATTCCAAACGCATTAATACATCCCCAGCACTGATAATAAGCCACAAGGCCCCTCTCTTCTTTAGTCTGGAGTATGCAGTACCCATGATTGCCAAAAAAATGTCAAGTTTTAAATCGTCTGACCACAGAACAGTTTTCCACATTGCAACAGACCCTTTTAAATGAGCTTTGGCCCAGAGAAGACAGCAGCATTTCTGGATCGTGTTTAGATATGGCTTCTTCTTCGCTTGATAGTGCTTTGCCTTACGTTTTTTTGAATGACACAGCAAACTATGTTCACAAACAATGATTTTTTGAAGTTTTCCTAAGCCCATGCAGTGATGTCCGTCACAGAATCATGCCCGTTTTTAATGCAGTGCCATCTGAGGGCCCGAAGGTGACTGGCATCCAATATTCCATTTGATCTTGTCCCTTGCACACAAAGATTTATCCAGATTCTCTGAATCTTTTTTTCTTTTAAATTATGCACTTTTGATGATTATATATTCAAAGTCTTTGCAATTTTACATTGAGGAACATTATTCTGAAATTGTTTGACAATTTTAATACACAGCTTTTCACAGCTTGCTGAACCTCTGTCCATCTTTACTTCTGAGACATTCTGACTCTTTAAAATGCTCTTTTTATACCCAATTATGTTACTGACCTGTTGCGCTTGTTCGTACCTGTCACGGAACCATGAACCAAACGTACAACAACAGATAAGTGAAAATAAGAAGGCTTTATTGAAAATCAAGCATAAAGCAAAAGTCCAAACAGATGGCGAAACCGAAGCAGAGTGCTTGCGAAGCCAGAGGTCAGGAGCCAGGAGGGTAGTCAGACGAAGCCGGGATCAGGAACCAGCAGGGTAGTCAGACGAAGCCAGGATCAGGAACCAGCAGGGTAGTCAGACGAAGCCAGGATCAGGAACCAGCAGGGTAGTCAGACGAAGCCAGGATCAGGAACCAGAAGCAGCAGCAGTCTTAGAAGCATGTGAACACAGGAGGACCAAGCAAGGAACTGAAGCCACAGACCTCCTATATATATGAGCTAGGCATCCAGCTCCAAGAAACCCAGAAACCAAGATGGCCGCCAGCACATGTCAAACGAAGGAGAACAGCAAGAAGGTAAGACCATGACAGTACCTCTTACATTTCCAGCTTTTTGTTGCTGCCATCAATTTCAAAATTGCCTTTTTTCTTTTTAAATGGTACATTTTCTTGGTTTAAACATTTGATATGTTTTCTGTTGTGAATAAAATATGGGTTTTTATGTTTTGCAAATTATTGCATTCTGTTTTTATAGATTTTACACAGCGTCCCAACTTTTTTTTAGAATTGGGGGTTGTGGTCTGATAGCGAGACAAAATTTCTGCTTGAAGACCTTAATGACATCAGAGCCCCACATTCAGATTTTTTTTTTCTCCATAGGATGGTAACCCGAGGCTTCAGGATGCTTTCTTTACAAAAGTTGGTAACATTTCAGCATTAGTAAAGAGCAAAAAAAAAAAGTATATATATATATGATTTTAGTGCTTATGCACATTTTAGGAGGAACTTATGGAGACAGAAAATGTGGGAGCTACTGCTGCTGATTTATTGTTAAAGGTGAAGGACCCAGGGCTGTCATTATTCACCTATAGGATGGGAGTTCAGACTGTTCTGTCAAGATGTGGAAGACATCCCAGGAGCCTGCACTTTTGAAGAAAATTCAGAAATGGCAGTTCCCATGTTTCTATCCTCACCTGTTCCCTATGAAATCTTGGGCTGGTGCTGGATCACATACAGCAGTGGTTCTCAACTCCGGTCCTCAGGACCCACTAACAGGCCAGATTTTAACCACTTCCCGCCCGCCCTATTACAAAATGACGGCGGGAATGTGGTTGAGTTATCCTGACCGGACGTCATATGACGGCGGCAGGATAACACCGCTCTGGGCGCCCCCCCGGGGGCGCGCAGAGCGGCGATCGGTGATGCGAGGTGTCAGTCTGAAACCCTGCATCTCCGATCTCGGTAAAGAGCCTCTGACGGAGGCTCTTTACCATGTGATCAGCCGTGTCCAATCACGGCTGGTCACATAGTAAAACAGGAACAGCCGTTGATCGGCTTTCCTCAGTTCGTGCCTGACAGGCACGAGTAAAGGAGCGCCGATCGGCGGCTCCCCTGACAGGGGGGGGGTCGGCACTGGTAATCAGATCATTGATTACCAGTGCAGACCCTCGGGGGGGGGATGCCACTAGATCAACCAGGGATGCCCACCCATGACCCCAGGGATGCCCACTATGACCCCAGGGATGCCCACTATGACCCCAGGGATGCCCACTATGGCCACCAGGGATGGCAATAAGGGCTCAGGGAGCCCCCCATTGCCCTCCCCATCAGTGATGCCCACCAGTGTCCTCCGTATCAGTGCTGCCCACAAGTGCCCATCATTGCCATCCTTTAGTGTCGCCCACCAGTGCCCATTATTGCCCACCAGTGCCGCCTATCAGTGCCCATTAGTGCCCATCAGTGCCGCCCGTCAGTGCCGATCAGTGCTGCCCATCAGTGCCCACCAGTGCTGCCTATCAGTGCTCATTAGTGCCCGTCAGTGCCACCTATCAGTGCCCGTCAGTGCTGCCTATCAGTGCCCATCAATGCCGCCTATCAGTGCCCAGCAGTGCCGCCTATCAGTGCCCACCAATGCTGCATATCAGTGCTACCCATCAGTGCCACATATCAGTGCCTATCAGTGTCGCCTATCAGTGTCGCCTATCAGTGCCACCCCATCAGTGCCACCCCATCAGTGCCACCCCATCATTGTCTCCTCATCAGTGCCTGTCAGTGCAGTCTCATCAGTGCTCATCAGTGCAGGAAAAAACTTATTTATTTACAAAATTGTATAACATAAACAAAAAAACTTTTTTTTTTTTTCAAACTTTTCTGTCTTTTTTTATTTGTTTAGCAAAAAGTAAAAAACCCACAGGTGATCAAATACCACCAAAAGAAAGCTCTATTTGTGGGGGGAAAATGATATAAATTTGGTGTAGGTACAGTGTTGCATGACCGCGCAATTGTCATTCAAAATGCAACAGCGCTAAAAGGGGAAAATTGGCCTGGGCGGGAAGGGAGGGAAGTGCCCTGTATTAAAGTGGTTAAGTATTACCTTGGGGAGATGCAGGCTAGAATACTGCTATCACTGAGCAGCAAAATATATCACCTGTGATATATTTCAGTTATCTTGCAAACCTTGCCTGTTAGTGGGTCCTAAGGACAGGGATTGAGAACCACTGACATACAGTATACATGCACCTTTTTTGCCTGGCTTAAACAAAGAACACAGTTCAATCTGCTGATAACATCCATGATTTGCTCACTTTTGTTATTATGCAGGTGGTCAGTCCTTTCTCCCCCAATCTTAGTTCTAATCAACTAAGTTGCATGATTTGCCACTGGGTATATTGGCTACAAGACACATGGTATATTCATTCAGACATCTTTGCTAAACCAAGAACATTTTGTGACACAACCTAATCGCAAGAGTGAAGCTTCTTCTAATGCATGAAAAAGACACCAAATTGCTGCCACCCACAGTGCAAATTACTGTGTATAATATTACAGTCAAATTATATCTATCATTTTTCAATTACATGCCCTCTATTACAGAAATATATTTCCATGAAGCAAATAATGTGCAAAAAAAGCCAAAGAAGAGCAAGATCAACGCAGTCATAACTACAGAAAACACTTTAGCCATATGGGGTAGAACAGAAATGGCCAAACAATAACATGTACAAGAACAATTATACTGATTGGTATAATTTTACTTACCTAGCCTCTTTAATAACCACTTCCGGCCCGCCTACCACAGTTTTACGTCGCTACTTTGACCTTAAATACCGGTGTTATGGCAGCAAATAACTGACATAACCCCAGTATTTTCTTATAGGGCGGGCAGTCCTCTTTCACATAAAAGCGGTCCCAGCAGCGGATTTGCCGCGGAATCACTTTTATGGGTAGCAGGAGAGGTGCCCACCTCCTGCTGCTTCCCGGTTGTTTTCCCTGCTTACCGGAGCCGTCGGTAGCGGGGAAAACGATCCGGTCCATTGTAGTCCTAGGCAGGAAGTCGAATGAGGGCAAGATTGCCCTCACTCGACTCTATGGCCTTGGAGGACCAGAGCGACATCATACGTCGCTTCCTCCCAATGGCCTTTAAGGGCCCATTTTTTTTCATGCTAAAAAAAAATGACTTTTTTTTTTTAAAGTGTAGATTGAGTGTAGATTGCGTTTAAGTGTAGATGTGAGGTCTGAGGTCTTTTTGACCCCAGATCTCACATTAATGAGGACCTGTCCTGCTTATTTCTATGACAAGGGATGTTTACATTCCTTGTAATAGGAATAAAAGTTATCAAACATTTTTTTTTTTAAAGGAACAGGGTAAAATAAAAGGTAAAATAAATAAGAAAAAAAACAAATAAAAATTTAAAGTGCCCCGTCCCTTCGAGCTTGCGCGCAGAAGCAAACGCATATGCAAGTCGTGCCCACATATATAACCGGTGTTCAAATCCACGTGATCATTAGAGTGAGAGCAATAATTCTAGCCCTGGATCAACTCTGTAACTTATAACTGGTAACCTGTAGAAATTTTTAAAACGTCGCCTAAGTCGCCATTCCACAAGCGTGCGCAATTTTGAAGCATGACATGTTGGGTATCTATTTACTCGGCGTAACATTATCTTTCACATTGTAGAAGACCACTGGGCTAACTTTACGGTTTTCTTATTTTTTAATTCAAAAAAGTATTTTTCACAAAAAAATAGATTTTAAGACCGCTGCGCAAATACGGTGTGACAAAGTATTGCAACAATCTCCATCTTCTAGGGAAATATACTGATTTTAACTTGTAAACAACAAGTGTCAGAAATAGGCCTGGTCCTTAAGTGGTTAGTAATTAAACTAATAACAAGTAGGCATTATTTCACTTTTTGTTATAATGTATTTTTATTAAGTACATCAAAGTAGAGAAGTACATGTTATGCAACATCAACACATTTGAAAAAACTATATTAAGTAGGCCAAAACATGTAGCTTTGTTATCAGTTATGCAAGTACATTTATTGATTTTATTTTAATTCTGTGCAGTTACAAAGGCTGAATCAATGCTGAGTAAAAATGGATTTTTGTAAGAACTTACCGTAAAATCCTTTTCTCTTAAGCTCATTGACAGACGTAGTCTTCTTGATTCTCAAGAGCTGGGTTATGTTGTCTCCGCAGGAGTAGGACTAGGCAGAATGACAAAACGTTCTGGCTCCACCTTAGGGGCAGTCCCTGAGGGTATATCCTCCCTCTCTCTGCTACAGGGAATCAGTTCTGTTTAAAGCAGTACAGAGAATTTAACCCAACCCAACTCAATGATAGAGGGGCGGGTACTACGTCTGTCAATGAGCTTAAGAGAAAAGGATTTTACGGTAAGTTCTTACAAAAATCCATTTTTCTCTATCGCTCATTGACAGACGTAGTCTTCTTGATTCTCAAGAGCTGGGACATCCAGAAGCAGTGCCACAAATGAGGGGTGGGATTGACAAAATCAAATCCAATCTAGAAGGCCCAACCGGTGCCAAACTAGAAGTTTTAAAGGCTCATTATAAACAAAGAATGAGACTAAAGAAAAATTTTCCAACGGAAAAAACCCTCGAGGTAGACCACTGGTCTCCTCAAATTGCGGCCTGCAAAACCTTGCGGCCAAACGAGGCATCAGATGATGCCATTACATCAACTTTATAATGTTTAGTAAAGGTATGCACCGACGACCAGGTAGCCGCCTTGCACACCTGGACCACTGACGCCTGATGGCGAAAGGCCCATGACGCACTAAGTGCCCGAGTGGAGTGCGCCTTAACAGGGAACGGGGGCTCCCGACCCTTAATAGAATAAGCCTGTACTACCGTCTGTCTGATCCATCTGGAAATGGTCGCGGCAGATGCAGGCAACCCCTTTTTGGGTCCATCTGGGATCACAAAAAGTGAATCCGTCTTGCGAAACGAGTCTGTCGTTTTCAAGTATACCCTGATCGCCCGGACCACATCCAAGGAGTGTAACGCAAACTCCCGAGGATGACTGGGCTTAGGACACAGGGAAGGTAATACAATTTCTTCATTCAGATGAAATTCTGAAACCACTTTTGGTAGGAAGGATGGATTCGGACGAAGAACCACCTTATCTCTATGAACCACCAGATATGGTGAACGACAAGATAATGCGGCCAGTTCTGACACCCTGCGTGCAGAAGTAATAGCCACCAAGAAGGCCACCTTCTGGGACAACGTGGGTAGAGGAATCTCCCTAATATCTTCAAAGGGAGGTTTCTGAAGAACCGACAACACTAAATTAAGATCCCAGGGGGGTAACGGCGCGTGCACTGGCGGAGCCAGATGTCGCACCCCCTGGATGAAATTCCGCACCAAGGAATGAGTAGCCAAAGGCTTCTGAAAGAAGATGGCTAATGCTGAGACCTGACCCTTGATAGTACTCAAGGCCAGTTTCTGCTCAACCCCTTGTTGCAGAAAAGCCAATATTCGACTAATCGAATAAGACCGAGGACGGAACCCCAAAGGTTCACACCATGCAATGTAGGACTTCCATGTGCGATGATAAATCTTTCTGGAAGTCGCTTTCCTTGCTTCAACTAGAGTAGGAATAACTGAAGCTGACAAACCTTTGTCCTTCAGCACCTGGGTCTCAATAGCCAGGCCGTTAAAGCCAGCGATCGTAAAGCAGGATGGAAGATCGGTCCCTGAGACAGTAGATCCTCCCTGAGAGGAAGTCTCCACGGGACGTCCGCCACCAGTCTGACCATGTCGGCGTACCAAGCTCGACGAGGCCAGGCCGGAGCTACCAGGATTACTGGGATTCCTTCCTCCTCTATTCTGCGAAGAAGTCTTGGCAGTAACGCGAGAGGAGGGAAGGCATATATTAGCTGGTATTGCCCCCACGGGGCGATCAATGCGTCTGCGGTTTCTGCTAGAGGATCGCGGGAGCGAGCCACGAATCTCTGAACTTTCCTGTTGAATCGTGATGCCAACAGATCCACAACCGGGGTGCCCCACCGTAGGCACAACTGGTGGAAAACGTCTGGATGGAGGGACCATTCCCCCTGATCCAGGGTCTGACGGGTGAGATAATCTGCCTGCCAATTCTCCACCCCCGGAATGAACACCGCAGAGATTGCTGGAACAAATCGTTCCGCCCAGCGAAGAATGCAAGCCACTTCTTTGGCCGCTCGGACACTCTTGGTGCCCCCCTGGTGATTGACATAAGCCACGGCCGTGGCATTGTCCGACTGGATCCGAACCGAGCTGCCCTGGAGCTGCTCGGTCCAGTGAATCAGACAAAGTCTGATCGCTCTCAGTTCCAATACATTTATCGGTAACCTGGATTCTTCCGGGGACCAAAGTCCCTGGACAGATAACTGACCAAGAATTCCTCCCCATCCGGATAGACTGGCATCCGTGGTCACTGTCGTCCAATATATTGGCAGAAATGACTTTCCCTGGCTGAGCATCGGAGACCGAAGCCACCATACCAGAGACTCTCTGGTCTGTTTGCTCAATCGGATCTGATTGTCCAGGGATTCCGGATTCCGATTCCATCTGAGAAGAATCTCTTGCTGAAGAATTCGGGTATGGGACTGGGCAAATGGGACTGCTTCGAACGAAGCCACCATCAACCCCAGAACCCTCATGCAAGTCCGAAGGGAAGACCAGCTGTTGGACAGTAACAACTGGACTGCAGATTGAATCTTTCGGAGTTTCCCTACCGGAAGAAAAACTCTTGTCCTGACTGTGTCTAGAATTAGACCCAGATATTCGAGCCTCTGGGTGGGAACCAGAAATGACTTTTGCTGGTTCACCAGCCACCCGAATTCCTGTAAAGAAATCATAGTAATTTCTATGTTTTGTAGCAAGGTCTGAGGAGACTCTGCATGAAGCAGAAGATCGTCTAGGTAACCTAGAATCGATATACCTCTTTGGCGCAGAAGTGCCAACATTGGGGCCAACACCTTTGTGAAGACCCGCGGAGCCGTGGCGAGACCGAAAGGTAACGCCACAAACTGATAGTGGTTCTCCTCTACGGAAAAGCGTAGAAAACGCTGATGTCCTGCGAAAATGGGAATGTGAAGATAGGCGTCCTTGATGTCTATGGACGCTAGGACATCCCCTGGATGCAGGAAGGCTGCTACCGTGCGAATGGACTCCATTCTGAATCTTCTTATGTTGACGAAAGAATTGAGTGCTCTTAAGTCCAGAATTGGACGCACTTTGCCCTCTTTCCTGGGTATTGTAAACAGGTTTGAATAAAACCCTTGAAACCGTTCTGTCCAAGGAACGTGGACTACCACTCCTTGTTGTAGTAAATCTGTGACTGCTCTCCGCAGATCTTCTAAACGATCTGCGGATAGTCGGATATTGGAAGGGAAGAATCGCCTTGGTGGGAGAGATCGAAACTCGATCTTGTACCCTGACCTTATGACTTCGCAAACCCATTTGTCCGGGATTCTGGAAAGCCATGGATCCGGGAACCGGCGAAGACGTCCCCCCACCCCAGTTATGGGTGGGGGCGCACCTTCAGGCTTTGGATGGTTTATCTTCAGGTCTGGAGGGGGCGGGCTTTTGCTTGCCCGACCAACGACCCCTGACGCCTCCTGCAGGAGCTTTGGAGGACTTAGTTTTTTCACCCGCTGGACGAAAAAACCTCTTGTGAGCAGAAAAAGAAGGCCCTCGTCTTTGACGAGTTCCTCTACCTTTAAAATTTTGCGGTAAAAAGGTGCTTTTTCCACCGGTGAGATCCTTAATGATCTCATCTAAGTTGGCTCCAAATAGACGCTCTCCTGAAAAGGGGATATTAGCCAATGCTTTTTTGGAACCTTGGTCGGCTAACCAACCTTTTAGCCACAGTGTACGCCTGAGAACCACTGCTGAGACTGATGCTCGCGCCATTAATGGAGTGGCGTCTAACGCCGCATCACATACAAACTGTAACCCCTGTATCATTTGTTCCAACAAATCTGATACCGCCTGAGGGACTTCTTCTAAGTCCCGGCGTAACCACTTGGTCCATTCAGTTACAGCCTGCGAAACCAGACCAATAGCAATTATTGGTCTGAAAGCTGATCCAATCAAGGAAAACATGGTGCGAGACATAGCTTCTATCTTGCGATCTACTGGATCTTTAAAAGACGGAGCGTCTTCTAAAGGAATAACCGTGGCTTTATTCAATCTAGCAATAGGTGAATCCACCACAGGTGGTTCTGTCCATTTCTTAATAAGGGTTTCCTCAAACGGATAACGCCTGTCAATGCGTTTAGAAATATTAAAAGTGCGTTTTGGCAGACGCCATTCTTCTTCGATTGGATTGCCAAAACATTTGGGCAATGGAAAAACCTTCGCCACTTTGATGCGCTTTTTAGTCCCAAAAGGGATCTCAGTTTCAGCTATTTCTGATGGAATACCCTGTAACCTTAAAGTCTCTTGAACAGATACAATGAGTGCGTTAACCAACGCTTCCTCTCGGGCTATGGCGGATGCCGAAATATCCTCCTCACTGTCTGAAGAGACAGGACCCGAGACACCAATACCAGATGAAGTACCTGCAACTGCAGAAATAGGCTCAGAGTCTGAATCCGAGGTTTCAGATAATAAGGGGTTAGGCGGGGGTCGCTTTCTTGCGCCCTGTCCCTGACAAGCCACTTCCACCCGGGACACAAAAGTTTCCATAATAGCTGACAAAGATTCAATTGTCAATGGGGTGCTGGAGGATCCCGCAGACCCCTCGAGGGGATCTGGAGGAGATACATGAGTGGCAGGGTCCATGTTAATACAGGACACCTTTGCCAGCAAAACAAAAAAAAACTTTTTCTTTTTTTTTTTTTTTTTTTTTTGTGTGTCTCCCCCTAGCGCAATAGCGCCCCTCAGAGTACCTGCTTCTCGATCCCAGAGAGAGAGAGAGGGACCCCCAAGGCTCACCAACCGATGCAGTGCAGTTTCCAACAAACTGCAGTCAGCGTCTGTCTTACACAGACTGGAAGGAGCTGTTTGCTTTTTCCCGGGCAGAAGGCGTGGCTCCGCCCCTTGTGTACGCCTTCCGGCGTTCCCAGCCCTCCACGAGGTAGCTGGGCTCACAAAACATGGCCGCCCCCATAGAAGAGACATAAGACTCCAAAAACATGGCGGCCGGCGTGACCTGAGGACATACATGCATTCGGTCTACGGCAAAATGGCGGCGGATCGCCGATATCGTCTCCCCAGCACATCCACCTGCACTCTGCTAAGAGGTGACATATGGGTCTACAGAGATACACTGCACATAAGGTAGGATTATACCTCCTATGTCTGCTGTAATGTTACAGTCTGCTGGGTAGAGTGTTAGCTCTTGAACCAAGTCCACTTCCCACAAACACATGCTGTATTACAAGGGGGACTTGTAAGTATCAGATATATACTGACCATATATGGAGGGGCCCATAATATATACTGCCTCATAATGAGGAAAAAAAGGGAACGTTTACTCACCATACCGAACCGACAGGCACCCTCTCTTCACAATACCCTCTCCACCGGGGTGGGGGTTTGTGGACGCCTCGACTCTCTGGTACCTGGCGTCCAAGCGAGACTTTTAACTCGCAAAGTCAGTCCCTTTACTGGGACTCCGTCGCGGCCGACCCAGCGCACTGGTCTGCACGCGCTCGTAGGCAGAAACCGGGGTGACCACTGGATCTCAAAATCCAGCCCGTCGCCCAGCCCCGCATACTTACTTGAATATGTCGCGGCCGACCAAGCGCAATGCCATGGTCTGCGCGCGCTCGTAGGCCGGCTGGGGTGACCACAAGTGTCGCCCAGTCCGGCATTTTTGCTTGAAGATCTCACAGGAAAAAAACACTGGAGAAAACTACCTAAAAAATTTCTTTTTCTTAAAGAAAAAAAGTCTTGCCAGGACCAAAAGATCCCAGCAAGGAACTTAGGTCCTTACTCCTGACTAGACAGAAAAAAACTGATTCCCTGTAGCAGAGAGAGGGAGGATATACCCTCAGGGACTGCCCCTAAGGTGGAGCCAGAACGTTTTGTCATTCTGCCTAGTCCTACTCCTGCGGAGACAACATAACCCAGCTCTTGAGAATCAAGAAGACTACGTCTGTCAATGAGCGATAGAGAAAAGTGTTTTTGGTACCATTTGGTACCATTTGCGAAGTAAATACAGACATGAGGATTGAGGTCATATCAGCAAAGCAAAGCACATTTTACAGAATGCTGATGTTGGCAAGTATTGGGAAAAGAAATCCAGTCACCCCAATTTTATATGTTAATCTATAAAAATGTAGTACTTTGTTCACCAAGAGTTCATCGGGCTTTAATATTTAAAGCTTCAGTAGATGTCCAAGTTGGGACTAATGTTTTCCTGGCATGGAAAGTAGAAGACAAATGAAAGTATTCCAAAGTATATACCAAAGTTCAAATCACCAAAGATAACATAAAGACACCACTTCTGGTTTAAGACATTGGAGATGAGAAACTTATGGGAAATGCGGGGATACCTGACCAAAATTGCCTGGCTATGGGACATCCTCAGACCATAAATAAAATTTCCCTTTCGGACACCTGGCATTTTCCTAGAAGTAGGGGTGTGCCATTTGTACATTTGGTAAAGGCAGACAGAAGTGAAGCATGCCCTATGAAAATATCACAGTTGGATGAGTGCTAGAAAAGGAGTATTGTTTATTTAGGTTTGGAATATCTTCATTTTATTGTTACCATACTTGGTATATTTTGACATTTTTACCCTGCAACAGGGTACAATAGATTGTGGAGATTAGTTGTGCATGATTGGGCTAGAGCACAACAGTCTCCAACATAGAGGACTCAGCCCCTGTTCACATCAGGGAGATTTGACATGCGATTTGACGTGTCAAATTGCATGCCAAATGGCAGCCTATTGCCGGCAACAGCACCATCTGAATTGGCGCAACGCCGACTTTGCGACGCTGCACTGATTTCCAAAATTAGTTCCTGCACTACTTTTGGAAACTTTGGGGGTGATTTCAATAGACACCTGTGCATGAACCTGAACAGATGTCTTTCAAATCACCCCCGAACTCGTAATGAAATGCGGATTTAGAATCGTGCTTCTCTCAAATTATTTCAAACCCGCCTCCAATGTGAATGAGGGCAGAAAGACAATTTCACAGAGGCCAAATTGGGCCCTAGCTGTATGTTAAAATTGTAACTATTTAAAATTCCAGTTGTCATGAATTTTTTACAACAAACATTTTTCTTTATTGAAATCGGATGAAACAGAAGTACAAACAAACAGAGGTATAAAGTCTTACATGGGTGAACAACAAAAACTTGAAGCATATACAAAATGGGAGTATTAAACCAGGTAACATGATGTCACATATCCAACTACAAAGGCATCACAATGACAGTGTGGAGGCAATACATGGACCCAATAAATGAGAGGACTACTATGCACCAACATGCCTAAATGACATAGTCTAAACGCCTGGACAATACGTGCAGAGTATGCAGCTAATTGCATGTCTCTGGGGCCTGTAGCCATCTGTCCCAGACTTTATGAAACTTTGTAGGGCAACCTCCATAAGTGTAGACCGGCTTCCTATATGGTATGGAGGCATTTAAGTCCCTTACCCAGTCTGTGAGCAGAGGGGTGGTCGTTACGCATCCATTGTCTAGCGATTAGCTTCCTAGCCGCAAATAAAGTCTCCTGTAGCAAAGAGTATAGTAAATTTGTCTATGCTTGTGTCTGGGAAAATCCCCAGAAGACAAGGCCTGGGGAGCAGTGGTAGCAGAGAGCCCATATGGTCATGAAGAAATTTAACAACTTGTTCCCAGAATCCCTGTATTCTCGGACAGCTCCATATCAGGTGGAAAAATGTCCCACGGTCAGTCTGACACATAGGGCACATAGTAGAGCCGTCTCCCCTGTACCGGGCCAGAACGATTGGTGTCAGGTATGCATGATGTAGAATGTAAAGTTCAGTGAGGCGATCTGACAGTCTAAGGGACACCAGTTTGCACACTGCCAGGGCGTCATCCCAGTCCTCATCCTCCAGCTCACCCACGTCATCCACCCACCATGCTTTAGAGGTATAGGCTCTCACTGTCGAGTCAGGGAGATGCAGCGCCGTGTAAAACATAGAAATAAGGTGTGTAGGATAGGAGCCTCTGACAGCCGCAAGGATAGGGACAGGTTCCAGATTGGGAGGTGACCGTGCAAACTGTGTCACATATGCGTGATGTAGCTGTAGGTAACGAAAGTGCATGTATGCAGGGACTCCATATTCGCATTGTAATTCGTCAAACGATTTGAGTGTTACGTTCGGGACCACGCGAGAAAGGATGTAAATTCCAAATCTCGCCCATCCCTGAGGGTCGGGTATGGAGCAAAACTCAGAAAAGGGAGGTATTGCGCCACATCGGAGTGGACTCATGGGTCGGGAGAAGGTCCAATTTTGCAGAAATCACGTCCCAAAGTGTCCTGTAGTGGTAAAGTTGAGAGGTACTGTCCCCTCTAGACTCCGTTCCCCTGAGACCACCCAAAATCACAGCCATCGGATCTCCAGCGAGCTGCGCCAAGGAAAGGCACAGAAGGTGAAGAAAGCGCGTGCGGTCCGTTTTGTCAGTGTGAAAGAGCTGGGACAGTTGAGAAGCTAGGTAATAAAGGTTGAGGTCAGGGAGCGCCACTCCGCCCAGGTCCGAGGGGTTTTTAAGCTTACGCCAAGACAGCTTATGTCTACTGGATCCCCACACAAACGGTTTAAGGAGAGCTTCCAGCTGCATGAAGTATTTGAGGGGGAGATAGACTGGTGAGTGCCATAAGACATAAAGGATCTTGGGGAGTAGCACCTTTAGGGTTGCTGCCTTCCAAACTTTTGTGAAACTCCAGAAAATGTAGAATTTTTTCTGTGCAGGTGATCCTCTAGATCCTCCAACTTGGCAGTGTGGTCCAAGAAACATTTCTTTACCGAAATAAAAGGTCAGCAATGAGAAGGTTAACAGTGTCCAAAAATCATTATCCTCATTTTAGTATTGGACACTATGCCACACTTTTGCATATCATGTTTAAGGAGTGCAAAGTCTGTCTAAACAGAATCTAGCTGTGCTGCCAGGAAAACTTGGAAACTTGTGAATGGCATTCATTACCTGCTTAAGGATCGATTCTAAATTCCCCACCTGGCTGCCACTGTCCTGCTTCCCTTCAGTAGCTTCATTTGGTGCTGCCTTATCTAGGGTTTAATTGAACTGAGTTGTTAACCTTGTCCTGTGAGGACTTATTGTTTCTGGGCTGTTTGGCTGTTGCAGGGTGCAGTGTACCTTGTGTTACAGAGGAGTGGTGGCCATCTTGGAGGAATTCCTTGCATATTTGGCTAGCTTCTCTTTAGCCATTTTGGGTGTTTATTGCCCAGCTTTCACTATTCTTTTTGGGTGCAGGGGACCTTGGGAAGAAGGGAATGTGCTGCACATGTACAATGAACATCCTTATTAAAATTCCAGATTAAGTGAAAAAATGGGATCAGGTTTTCCTCCAATACATGGGATGATTATTGTCAAGTTTAAAACTACCAATAATTGGCCAGCATTTCAGCTTTACCGCTTTGCACGACCTGTTACGCTACATTATCGTCTCATGCATGAGCATTTTACTGCCAATATTTGGATTAAAATGTATTTCCAAAGACCAGTGGCAAGTCCCTAAAGAAAGCCAAGGGAGTGGCCGTTTGCTAATGCTAAAGTTAATAAAGAGTATATCATCCTGTTGACAACATCTAGCAAAGACAATAAATCATTAACAAGCGATTGAAGTGTGGGAAGAGTTAAGAGGGCACAGTATAGAGATAAAGGATCTTAGGGTACTGACCAGTTAATAAGAAGAGCAGATGACCAAAAATATGGACATCATTTCTAAATACTAACTTTGGGGAAACTAAGGGAAGCAAACATGCACTTTCCTATGTCCCTCATTGTACACAAACTGCTCTAGGGAGTATAAAGGAAAGTCATCTACAAGGAGGATGTTAAAAATATGACAGTGAAAGCAATCCTAATAAACATGGGCTATAACTGAGCAAAAGAAAAAAAAAAAACACAGCTATATTTTTCCATAGGAGTAAAGCACTAGAGGTTAATTCTTGGAACTGAACAGCTGAAGTGGTATGTAGCACATGTCACTGGATATGAAGTGGCAGAACCATGGGCTGAGTGGCCCAAGGTCACATTTGCTGTAGCAGACACTATAATTCAACTTTAACAGCAAACAAACAAGCTAGAAAATCCTAGGTCTCTGGGGATTATTTACTATAAAAAGACACTGCATTTGTGTATAGCAGTGATACAGAAAAACAACTCTAGACTGTTCCCTCTTAATAATACCCTATTAATTACAACCTATTATCCTCTCTTCTATTTCGATGCCTAGCACGCAGGGCTGAACGAAAAAAAAAAAACAGCTCAGGAGGAGTACTAACTTTCTGACGTTAGTACAGCGATCTCCCCTGCTGTTCTTTTGTGCTCGGATTGAGGGACGGCCCCCCCACCAGAACATTCCGGAGCCAATCGACAGACCTTTTTGGTCATACCCCTTTGACAGAAGCTGGCTGAAAAGCCAGCTTTTGACAGACTGACTGCAGTACACACAGGACGAATGTTGGTCGGTTTTATTGAACCGGCCAATGGCGCCCAACATTTGGCCTGTGTGTAATGGGACATAAGTAACTCATTGTTGCTTTGTCTTTTCTTTTTGTTTTTACTTTACACATATTTGGGTTCATTATTAATATTGATTTATTACTAATCTACAGCCATGGAATTTAAATGAAGTGAAATGATAATAACACCCCCCCCCCCATCCCAACACTCAACATTTACTGCAATTAAATATTAGGACCTTCGTTCAAATACTTGTACTGGCATCTGGCAGTGCTTCGCTTTAATGAAGCTAGCTGGGCGCAAGTGCTGTTCAAGTCCTAGGCATATGAATAGACTTTTATTGATTGCCCATACATCAACTCATGGACAGACTGATGGGCAGCCACAAGTATATGCAGCTGCCTCCTGTTTCCACAGCACTATGCCAAGCTGACTTGACACTTTTGGAGTGCTATAGGTCTGCAGAATGCTAAAAACCAGTGTCTGGTTATAGGTCCAATTTTTAATTACAGTAGGTGTTGGGGTTGGGTTGCATACATAATAAAAATTAACTTAATATAACTGTGCAAAGCACCATCAAAGCGTGGTTTTACTCTTGATGAGCATTTTAATATATATATATATATATATATATATATATATATATATATATATATATCTCAATGCATAATTTTCTCTTTCTGCGCCACAGCATTTTTTTTTACCTCAGATTGTACTTAACACTTTGCAAAATTTAGAAGTACAGCAACCACTTAAAGTGTTTATTGGCCCCCTGTAAACTGACCACAGTTTATAATGGCTGCTGAGCCCTGACACTGTGGTCAGTTTACATGCTTCCGTCAACTGCAGCACTACTCTCTGCTCTCCAGTTTCCTCCTCTGCCCTCCCCTCCTCCTCCCCTCCCTGCCTGTCAGCTCCATCCAATACACGATCCTCCCCTCCTGCTGCTCTCAAATCTATTGTATAAGCATGCCATCCCCTCTGTTATACAACGCTATGTGTCACTGTGCTCTATAAAAAAGATCAGAGCATCTCCAGACGCTCACGTGACTCCTCGGATCTCTCTCCTATCCACTCCCCTTCCCTCCTCCCCGGCATTAGTGCAGTGCTAGGCCCCGCCTGCTATAGCTGTCAGCCAGGCAGGGGAGAGAGCCGAAGAGCCATGTGAGCGCCGGGAGATGCTAGGATATAAGGTATAATCAATATTTTTTTTTTAGAGAGAGCACAGGCACATGGACAAATAGCATTATATAACAGAAGGGATGGCATGCTTATACAATAGTGGGTTAACAACACATTAATCAAATGTAATCAAATCTGATCACTACAGCACCCACTGCTGAATCTAGGTCACTAGTGCCATTTGGTGTACAGCTGGGACCTTTTCTTTTCTTAAATGTAGTCTAAAGCCCCTTTTACACGATTGGACTGATCAGGTCGGCCTGTCCGTTTTTCAGGCAGACCTGATTGGGCCACCCATTCTACTTTATGAAGAGGCGAATGTCAGTGGAGATGTTTCCACTGACACCTGTCTGTCATCTGATCCTACAAGATCCAATTAAAACAGATGGACAGCGATTCGTTTATCATCTGTCCAGCGGGTCGGATAGGATGAAAACGGATATGCTGTCCATTTTCATCCGATCTCCACATAGAGGAGAGTGGGACTCTGACAGGTCCATCTCTGCACAGTGAGCAGAGACGGACCCATCATCTGCCTGCTCAGTGGGGATCAACAGAGCTGAGCTAGCGGATTCCGCCGAGTGGATCCGCCCTGTGAGAAAAGGGCCTAAAGGTTAAGTTCACATTTAGCCATCATGTTACACCCATATCCAGGGTGTATCATGTAACAGGTTATTAAAGAAGCAGTCCCGCAACCTCCCATCCTCATTGTGACATCAAGCAAGAAATTCTTTCCCTGCACCCACTATCACACAGCCGTGTGAGAGTTTTGTATATGAACTAAAAGTTCCTTCTTCCACTGCAGCAGATGATTTGCAGTTCTCAAATAACTGCAAGGGCGTTAGTGAGTGCCCTCGTAGTTCATTGATTTTTTTCTGCTCTAAAGACAGCTGTACTGAGGGGTCTGCATAAGCCTGATGTTGCACCAGCAATCTGCTGATTGGGGGTGCAATGCTCTGCAGGCTCCTAAGAAAAAACTTTTTGCCACATTCACATGATTTCCCAACTATACTTCTTTTTACTAGCAATATCATGTTATGCAGCATTACATACATATATTTGAATATATTCTTTATATACTATATTACATTATATGTATATCCATACAACTTTTACTTCCTGCGATCATTATCATGTGATGCAGTACTTCATTGGCAACCTAACTCTATATAGTCATATATGTTTTTTTTCTAGCAGCATACATGGACATTCTAGGACATCTCTTTATTTCCTCTTTTGGCTCTATTTTGTCCCCCATCTGCTTCCCATTGGGATGTCTTCTCATCTCACGCCTCCAGCTCCCAGACTATGCCCCCTTTCCGCCGCCTGGGAATTACAACGCCTTTTTGTTCATTTCGGCTCAATATACTTGTAAGTATGTTACCTTTGCATAGGGTCTCTGATGAGTTCATACACTTAACTAGATAACATGTTTTATATTCCTATACCTGATTACGTTATCTTATGTACTCTCTAGACCCGTCTATAGCATCCATTCCTGAAGAAGTGATATAATTATATGAAACGCGTTGAGCTTAAGATGCCTCAGTTTGCCCATACACTGTTTTCGATTGTACCTACAAGCATGTATATACACTCTTATGTGTTACTTTTTGATGTGCATATGGCCACACTTGATGATTTGTTCTATCAATAATAAACTGTTTTACATCATACATCTGCCTGGCCCCTGTGTGTCCACTTCATTTAAAGTCCCAGGGCAGCCCTTTTTCCCTTTTGGGATGTTTTTTTTTAATTTTCCATCTGTTGTCTGCCTTGACCATACTGTTTCAATGCTTCAACCTCTGACTTAGGTTTAACTACACCTTTTTTTCTATGATTTGATGCTCTGTTTTCTACTTCTTGCATTGTGTCAGCCAGTAACCTATCAATCAGCAGTTACCAGCAGGGAAAACTGAACTGCTTTAACATGGAAGCTACCCTTCCAGCCAAGTTCTAACCCAAACGGTGTGCCCAATCCCATACTCTCAAGGGTTTGGATTGGGCACTCACATTTTTGGGGACATGCCTTTATCTTTATCTATTAACACAGATGGTCCACAGTCGTTTCAAGCTATAGAAAAGGATCTGAAGGTGCTTAAACCCTAAATACCAATGCACCATAGTGATTAATATGTCCGTGCACTTATCTGACACCCCTGTTTGACACAGAGCCTGTGTAACACCATGCAGCAAATTCAACATGATGCACCAAATGCAAAAATGATTCAGTGTTCAAAGCAACATTACAGCACAGATCCACATCTTCATGCCAATGGGGTCTGTGCGCGGTCCCCCAAGGCTCAGCCAAGCAGTCAACCATTCCAAAAGCTGCAGAAGGAGCTGTAGTGGCTATAGTGCAGCCAGGAATTTTAGAGGAATGCATCAAGGAGAAAAAAATCTGCACAAAAAGAGGTAAGCTGCTCAATAGATTAGAGATGGCTATCACCCAAAGACACTGGCAAAAAAACTGATGCTAGCTGTGAGAGAGGTTATATAGGGGATGTCCCTAATTGTTTTTCTATCTATCTGTTAATATACTAAAATGTACCTGAAAAAAAAGGACGAATGATCCTTTGCCCTGTACTGTACAACTAAAAACATCAATTTGGGGCACATTTTTTTTTTTTTTTTTTAAGACCTAATAATATGTGGATGTTAACTGAATAGTAGATAAAACAAGAAAGGCTTTGTAATTCTGGTTTATAAGACAGATTTACAATATAGTCCATGGGGCTATATAAACTGACACTATCAAACATGTTTATAGATGCATTAAAACCTCTGTTAAATTAACTTTTGTTAATGTGGCTGCTGTTATTTCTCATCTCCGGTGCAATAAAGAAAACCCACCTGTCGAATCATTTCCTAAAACATTTAATTTATTATGTAAAAGCTTAATGAGTGTGACATCAAGGTTACAGTAATAGCTTCCAGTCAATTTTCAAAGTAAGTACTTGAGTATTGTGTGAAATTATTATAGGGTTGTATTGTCCAACAGAAATAGAAGGCGATCTGTCATTGTGCCTTGCAGCTAATGGGTAATATAGTATGTTAATTGTTCACTGGGACTAATAATACAGTGTAGTGTGCAGCCTCCTGCAATATTTACCAGCGTCTTACATTTAATCTATTAAACCCATTATTGTAAATGTGTTTAGTCCAATCATGCATTTTTGCCAGTTTTTTTACTCACTGCAGCTCATTTTCTCAAGTTTTTACGGATGTGTACTATCTACCCAACCAGGATATGATGGGGCATACAGCCTATGAGACTTGCATATTTAAAAGATGGAGAAAGTTTAAAATAAATTATACTTTTTTTTGCTAGTATTTAACATGCTTTATACTCAAATACCTTAGAATTCAACTTTTACAGATTAATAAAATGCTAGTTTTAAGAAAATATGATGCCTTATAAATGGTCGACACACTGAAGACTTACAAAGTTGATTGGGTTTTAAAATCTAGGTCTCTCTGCCAAATGCAATACATTGGCTTATAACAAAATTTAAGATTTTTAGATTTATTTTTTTTCTTTATGAAACATGCCAATATTGCAAACCATTTACCAAAGGGGCTAGATGAGCTCTGACTGAAAAAAAAAAAACCTGCTTCATGTTTATTTACTCTCCACCACAATATTGTAATGTCTGTCTTCCCCACACCTCCCTATACCAACAGCTGTGTCAAAGTAAATCAGTAGAGGCAATGCATAGGCATTGTTAGCAGTTACACACAAGTACTTCAATTCACAAATCTTTAATACAATGACACGGACTCCTAGTTTAGCCATGTGTCTATAATGTTCAAAAACCATTGAAAATTACTATACCTTCTTGAAAAATTGGATTTTTGACTTACTGTAAAATCCATTTCTCTGGTGTTCAGTGATGGACACAGCTCCTGATCTTCTTAACGATTAGGTTATACTGCCCCCTACAGGAGTCGGACACTAGGCAGAAAAAAAAAGTCTAGCTATGCCTATGGGCAGTCCCAGGGGGTATACTCCCTCTCTCTGCTATAGTTACTCAGTTTTGTTACAAGCAGTGTCAGAAGAATTACAACTCCACAGAGGGGTGGGTGCTGTGTCCATCAATGAACATCAGAGAAATTGATTTTACCATGAGTTAAAACTCACATTTTCGTTTTCGTTCATTAACAGACACAGCTCCTGATCTTCTTAACCATTGGGACGTACCAAAGCAGTGTTAAACATGAGGGGTGGGAACAGCGAAAAATAAATTCCCAAGGCTTACTATAGCCAACCAGGTAAACAGGAACTCAACCAAAACAACTGGAGCTCATCTGAAAAAACAATACACCCTCAAAGAGGACCAGATCCTCTAAACAGCAGCCTGCAAAAACCTTGCAGTCAAAAGAAGCATCCGCAGATGCCAACACATCCACTTTATAGAACTTTGTGAAAGTGTGCACCGACGACCAGGAGGCCGCTTTGCAAACCTGCGTCACTGATGCCTGATGACGGAAAGCCCAGGAGGCACTGAGTGCTCAAGTAGAATGCGCTTTGAAAGGGAAAGGAGGAACCTGACCCTGGATGGAATAGATTTGAACTGCCGTCTGTCTGATCCCTCTGGAAATGGTCACAGAGGAAACGGACAACCCTTTCCGTTGTCCATTCGTGAGCATAAATAGTAAGTCTGACTTCATAAAAGACTCAGTAGCTGCAAGGTACACCCTAATTGCCCGGTCCACATCCAAGGCATGCAAAGCAATTTCCCTCAGATGTGTTGGCCTGGGACACAGGGAAATCAACACAACGTCTTCATTCAAATGAAAATCAGAGACAACCTGAGGAAGGAAAGACGGACAGGAGCGAAGAACCATCTAATCAATGTGAACCACCAGGAAGGTGAACGATAGAATAACGCCGCAAATTCTGACACCCTGCATGCAGATGTGAAAGCCACCAAAAAGGCCACCTTCTGGGACAGCGTAAGCAGGGGAATCCCCCGAAGATTCTCAAAAAGAGGCTTCTGGAGGACTGAGAGCACCAAATTGAGGACCCAAGGCGGCAACAGTGACTGCACTGGAGCTGTCAAGTGCCTAACTCCCTGAAGCAAAATACGCACCAGGGAGTATGTGACCAAGGGCCATTGAAATAAGGCCGGTAAAGCCGACACCTGACCCATGATGGTACTCAAGGCCAGTTTCTGCTCAACCCCCATTGAAGGAAGGTCAATATCCAAGCCACAAAACAAGAGCGAGGATGAACCCCAAGAGACTCACACCACGCAATGTACATCTTCCGCATACGACAGTAGATCTTTCCAGAAGTAGGTTTATTAACTTTTAACAGCGTTGGAAACACTGACTTACAACTGTAAATCAGGATGGAAGATTGGTCCTTGGGACAGCAGATTCTCCCTGAAAGGAAGCTTCCAAGGAACGTCGGCGACCAGCCGCACCAGATCAGCGTACCAAGCCCAGGGAGGCCAGTTGGGGCCACTAAGAGAACAAGAATCTGTTCTGCCTCGATCCTGCATAGAAGTCTTGGCAGAAGCTTGAGAGAAGGGAAGGCTTAAATCAGATTATACTGACCCCACAGGACCACTAGCGCATCTGTGGCGTCCACCCGAGGATCCCGTGACTGAGCCAAAACCTCTGCACCTTTCTGTTGAGCCAGGAAGCCAACAGAACCACCTCGGGGATGCCTTTCTGGAGACACAACCGTAGAAACACCTCCGGATGAAGGGACATCCCTTTAGTCCAATGCCTTCCGACTGAGGTAATCCACCTGCCAGTTTTCCACCGGCAATGTGTACGGCGGAGAGGGCTGGAATGAACATTCTGCCCACCTTAGAAAGCCGGCTACCTCCAGAGCCGTCAGGACACTTCTTGTGCCCCCCTGGTGACTGACATAATCCAGGGTGGTGGAATTGTCCGATGGAATACGCACTGGAAATCCCTGAAGATAATCCGTCCAATGTTACAGGCACAGTCTGATCGCTCGGAGTTCCAATACATTAATGAGTACTGTAGTATGGACTCTTCCAGTGTCCAGATTCCCTGAGCAGAATATTTGCCAAGGACGCCTCCCCAACCAGACAGGCTGGCATCCGTGGTGACCAATGTTCAATACAAGGGGGGTAAGGATTTACCCAGCCGAATCGCCAAAGAACGAAGGCCACCATATCTTTCATTCCCCATTTGGCCAGAATCTCTCTGCAGGGACCTCGTATGTAACTGTGCAAATGGAACCGCCTCAAAAGGTAGACATCATCAGGCCCAGCACCTGCATTACAGTAAAGTCCGGAGGGATGACCATCTGCTAGACAGCAGGAGACGAATTGCAGCCTATAGTATCTGGAGTTTGTCAAGAAGAAGGAGCACTCTGGCTAAGGCAGAGTCCAGAGTCAGACCCAGATACTCCAGCTTGTGAATGGAACCAGAGCAGACTTCTGAAAATTCAGAAATTAGTCAAACTCCCTCAAGATCGTATAGTGATTTCCAGGTTTTCGTCCAGAGCAGTAGGAGACTCCAATCACAGAAGGAGGACATCCAAGTAGCCCAGTACCGCGATCCCCCATTGGCATAACAATGCTGGCACTGGGGCCAACATTTTCGTGAAGACCCAAGGAGCAGAGGCAAGACCAAAAGGTAATGCCACAAACTGATAATCCTCTTCTCCCACAGCAAAGTGGAGGAAGCGCTGGAGACCCACACATATTGGAATGTGAAGATAAGCATCCTTGATGTCGATGGAGCCAAGAAAATCCCCCTGATGCAGGGAAGCCACCACCGAACAGACTCCATTCTGAACTTCTGCACAAAGCAATTCAGGTCCAGAACTGGACGCACCTTGCCTTCCTTCCTCGGGACTGTAAACAGGTTTGAATAAAACCCCTGAAAACCTTCCGAAGTCGGATCCGGGACCATCACCCGTAAAGTATACGGGACCGCCCCAAAAAGAGACTGTAAGCATAACGGGGACAGTCGCACGTCCAAAGGAAGAACCTTACCAAAGGATAAGAATGAAACTTGATCATGTAGCTGGACCGAATGACCTCGTGGACCCACCTGTTCTTGTACCAGGGGAGTCCACGGGTCCGGGAACCAGCAAAGATGTCCCTCCACCCCAGATACAGGTGGGGGCGCACCTTCCTGAAGGGACCTTGTCCACGGGTCTGGAGAAACCCGCACTTGACTTGCCAGACTAAGTTCGCTTGGATCCTCCAGAGGTGGCCCCGAAGGGCTCTGATCCTTTGTCAGTCGACCCCGAGTGACGAAAAAAATTTCTTCTGAGCCGAGAAGGAGGGCCCACAACTATGACGAGGGTCCTTGCCATTAGTAGCCTGCGTTAGAAATGTACTCTTTCCTCCAGTGAGACCTTTAATGATGTCATCCAGGGTAGCACCCAACAGGTGATCTCCTTGAAAGGAAAGATCACTCAAGGCCATTTTAGAAGTCTGGTTTGCAGACCAGCATTTGAGCCAAAAGACACGCCAAAGGACCACTGCCGAGAGCCGAGCCCCTAGAGGAGCCACATCCAAAGAGGCATCACAGATAAACTGCAGCCCCTGGACCAGCTGGTCTGCCAGCTCAGCAAAGGCAGGGAGGAGCTACTCCCCCTCCGGGTCACGGCATATAAGCCTAACCCACTCAGTCAGAGCCTTCGACACCATGGCAGTGGTGAAAATCGGCCTCAGTGCCGAACCAGCCAGGGTGTACAAATTGTGGGCCACAGCCTCTGCCTCCCTGTCAGTCAGGTCCTTAAAGGCCGGGGACTCTTCAACTGGAATCATGGTTGCCTTGTTTATTCTGGAAACTGGAGGGTCCACCACCGGTGGAACAGTCCACTTCTTAGGAAGGGACTCTTCATAGGGGTATCGCCTAGCAACTTGCTTAGGGACCCCAAGGGGACTGTATATCTACTATAGATGAATGTGCATCAAAGTGCAGAAAACGTCTGTGTTGGGTGATAATCAGCACTCTACTTAACAGATAACAGTGCAAGTTGGGTAAGGGTGTCCACAATCACATATGCAAGTGATAAATGATCATCCAAAACAAACAACAAGGCAAGAACCCTCACCGGGGTTGTGATAAATGAAAAATAATAATCCACAAACGTAGATACAAGTGACAAATGAAATATCTGTGAGTAAATGAAGAAAACAATAACCCTCAGCGGGGCTATGACACTCAGTTCAAGGGATAACACCACTGTGAAATGTGTAAGAAAAAGGGGGAAGTGTCTCTAGTCCCAATTGAATTCCCACAGGGATGATGAGAGATCTCTCCACGGGGGGCCCTGGCAGGATCCCCACCAGGTACACACCCTCTGGTCTGGTCGCACACCCTCAACGCAAGCATAGCACCCTGCCCCCCACCCAAGGAGGTGGACCTGACCACCCACACAGCCCAAGCATTAGAGGAGGGGGTTAGGGTGGGGAGACAAATGAAGAGGGTGCCTGATGGGGAAGGAGGGGGCCGTGGAGCTGAGGTCTGCACGCGCTTGCTGGCCAGACTTGGATGACCACTGGCACTTGATTATTCAGCCCGTCGCCAAGTCCCGGCAGTTAAATGTAGATCTCACAGGAAAAAAAACTGAAAAAGATAAAAAAGAAAAAATTACCTTGAGATCCCAGCAAGGAACTAGGTCCTCACACCTGACTAGGCAGAAAAAAAAACTGAGTACCTATAGCAGAGAGAGGGAGTATACCCCCTGGGACTCCCCGGAGGAGTAGCCAGACTTTTTTTCTGCCTAGTGTCCATCTCCTGTAGGGGGCAGTATAACCCAATGGTTAAGAAGATCAGGAGCTGTGTCTGTCAATAAACAAAAGAGAAATAAAGATTCTTATCAAGGTGTGTTAACTTTATGAACTGAGCCCAAGGTATCCAAATCATTTTGGGTAAAGTTTTTCTATAAGAAATGGACTTTCATAAATATGTAGCAGAAAAAAAAAAAAAACAGGGCTGGCATGTGGTATTCTGTACAGATTTACCTTTAGGACACTATGTTCAATGGAACGTTTTACAGAACCTAGACTTTCAATTCACATCAAAAGGCATGCCAGGAATGTCATATTTCATACAACAGGCTACATCCAGCTTTACTCCGGGCTCTGAACATAGTTTTATAAGATATGAAGTCAATTATTTTCAGAAGCAGGGAGATTAGGATTCTGGAGAATCGCCACTAGAAACGATGCTTGGCTACTATGGTGCTGGGAAAACCAATTGTATTGCTCATTGGCTGAAGAATGTAATTGAAAAGGAATATATAACAAGCACATTATGGTTTATAAAGTACTACTATTAATTATTCTTAAAACAAACTCTATTAATTATTCTTAAAAAGGGTGTTAAAGAGCGTTCAATTAAAAACTCAAAGCAGATATACAATGTTCAGTACAGTTAACCAAATATATTTTAAACACAGCTTGTATAAGTATCTGAACCAAGTATTTCATTTAGTTGTACATCAGCATACAAAGAGAGCAAGACTGAAATACAAAACAAAACAAGAATGTAATACACATGCTCTCAGTCTAAAGCCCCCTGCCCACTGGACGTTTAATAAAACACGCCTAAAGCCAGATTCTGGCCATTGGAATGAATGAATGAACGCTAGAGTGCTAAATGCTCTTCGCACTTAAAAAGTGTCACGAAAACCCACATTATTAAAAACTATCAATAAATGCTGTAATATGTGCTGTTTATGCTCACTTAGTCATTATGGGTTTCGTTTACTGTATTCTGCAAAAAAAACTTGGTTGATCCTGCTGCTATCTCCACCGTCTTTTCATGTCCCCAACTCAGCTAGGGATTTTGCAGCTGTAGCGGCAATTCTGCACATGCTCAGTTTTCAGTGAGTTTCTATGCTGAACATTTCCTCCCTATCACATCTAAGCAGCCCTTGTGACTATAGAGTCACGCATATGGGCGTATACACAGTGGTAAATGACAGCCCACGCCCTCCCTCCTCCTCCTTGCCCATTAACCAACTAAACACAATGGGGGTGGGATATGTGTAGATTAATGGTGGCTTCATCTCTCTTTTATTCTAAGACATAGGCTGGAGGGGTGAGCAACAGCCTGTGACTGGCAGAAATCCACCCACACTGTGTAATTTACAGAAAATAATAAAGATTTGATTTCAAATACATACCGTATAACACGCACCTTTTCCTCCTAAAAATGGAGGGCAAAACAGCATATAGTTATACGCTGATATATTTTTTTTAAAAAGGCAGCGCTGAGAGGCAGAGGGGGGCCGCCCAGGCCGAGCAGAAGGAAGGTCGAGCAGTCGCTGTCATAGGAAGTCCCGCCTCCTATGATAGACAGCACAGTGGCCCAATGTCGGAACGTGTGACGTCTATCATAGGCGCCAGGACTTCAGACAACAGCGGCCTCTCGTCCTCCCTTCTCCACTGCCCGGCCCGCCCCCCCTCTGTGCAATGGTGCTGGTGAGGCTGCATTGCTGGACACTGCACTGGCTGCATTTGATTTAAAAAAAATGTTCTGAGTTCAAAGCTGTTTCATTTCCAATTTAAGCTTTTTTCCTAAAATTTCCCTCCTAAAATTGAGGTGTGTGTTATACGCCGATAAATGCTGTACTTATCTGACAATTTAAAACAGTTTATTGATATGATTTATTTATTTTTAATCTGTATGCCAAAGCTTTTTATTTTAATTTCTTTTGAACATGTGACCAGTAGCAGAGGATTAGAGGTCCCTCCTGCCTATGTTTCCTTGCAGACAGGTCAGGAAAGATCTGGGTCATGTGACAGCTGTACTGTATATCAATTAGGAAAAGGGAACTTTGATTTTTTATTTTATTTTTTTATTAAAATAATTACAGTGCTATCCCCCACATACAGAAATATAAAGGACAATATAAATTAAACTGTGTGTTTAGGATCACATTAAGCAAATTTAAACACATTTCCATGTTGTTAAGTGGTTTTTACACTGAAACACTGGTCCTATATCCTCTGGCCCTGGGTTTTTTGGGTTTGTGTGTATAGACACATAGGCTAAATTAGAGGGGCAGAAAAAAAAAAGTCAAACACCTTTTCAAGTGGCATTTTTGAAGCCTAGGGTCCATAAGGTTTAACACTGCAAACATGCTTTACAAAAGAAGAGCGCATTTAGAGACATCATTAGACATCATTAGCAACTTTATTATTCAATCAGCAAGTTAGTGGTAAGCTTAGAAAGATTAAACTTTGTTTAACCTCTATAATTATTGCTCATGTTGCAGAATACAACAAACATTTTGTTGTTTTTTTTTTTTTTTTTTTTTTTTTTTGCAACCACAAAAATCACTCAGCAGTTTGCTTTCAGAATACAGCAAACTTTTTGTTTTTATGCAACCACAATAATCAAGTTGCATGTAAGATATAAAAGTAGTAAGATACTTCACAAAGAAACTCACTTCTTGGGTATGGAAGATCTAAATCAATGCACTGTCTATATTCATGCATCTTTAACTGAGTTCATTTTATCTGAGACACCAGAAACTGCTCCTGTTACAAGTGAACTTACGCCTTGCAGCCTTTTATCAACCACAAAAGGAGGTCAAATGGATGATTGGAAATCCAAGGTTCTGCTGACAAAAGGCAAAGCTACTACTGAGTCCCAATGAAGCAAACAGTTCAATAGCAAACATGCCCTTGATTTCCATGTGGGCTAAGCAACATAGCACATTTCCTGCCGCCAAGATAGAACATTGCTGTACTAACAGTAGAATTAACCCAATAAGTGGGTGGTGAACTAGTTAATTATGAGGCACACAGACATATTAATTTAATAGTAAATAAAGGTAAAATGGAAGTCATGTATATATTGTTTTTAATCTAATTCAACTGAAAATACATTTAAGGTGTGCTGAGCCCCCTAGGCTCTGGGTTTTAGATGCAGGTGGATAGTACAGGCACGCAACACAATTGCTTTTAGCCCCTAAAAGGCTTCAATTTACTAAGATAAATAAATACTGCATTAATTTTTGCAATATTTCTCTCAAAAGTAGTCAAATCCCTAAAAAAAAAAAAAAAAAAAGAAAGAAATAAATAAAACATACGTTATATATATCAAAGCGTTTAACATTTATGTTTTGTGATATTTATCACTTAAATTTAGCGTTATTTTTGGTGTTTATCTTTTTTTTTTTGCATGCCAATACTGCACCAGAGGATGATGGTTCTGTAAATAAATGCACACAAAGTTATTGTAAAACCGTGAAAACATTCTAGCATGCTTTCACTCGCAGAATGATCTCCCTGGTGAAATGTTACAATTTATTTCCATTCCTGAACTCAAGGCAGAACATTTCAAAACTGATACATTGTAAACTTACTGGCCAATGCAGAGTACCTCCTATTGTTATTTTGTACATTGCATTTAGCGATTCGGCACTGTGTTACTTTAACTGCCAATTGTGCGGTCATGCGACGCTGTACCCAAATAAAATTGATGTTCTTTTTTCCCCCACAAATAGAGCTTTCTTTTGGTGGTATTTGATCACCGTTCCAATTTTTTTTTCTTTGCGCTATAAAATATAAATGCGCGAGAATTCTGAAAAAAAAAAAACAGTATTATTCAGCATTTTAGACCAATTTGTATTCTGCTACATATTTTTTGGTAAAAAAAAAAATCCCAATAAGCGTATTTTGATTGGTTTGTGCAAAAGTTATCGCGTCTACAAACTAGGGTAAAGATTTATGTCATTTTTATTTATTTATTTTTTTACTAGTAATGGCAGCGATCAGCGATTTTTAGCGGGACTGCGACATTGCGACAGACATATCAGACACCTAACTGCCTTTTTTGACACTTTGGGGGGGGGGGGGGCAGTGACATTACTACAGTAATCAGTGCTAAAAAAAATGCACTGTTACTGTACTAATGACACTGGCAGGGAGGGAGTTAACACCAGGGGCGATCAAAGTCTTAAACGTAGTCCTAGGGGGTGTTTTCTACCCGTGGGGGGGAATGGGCTTATGGAATCAACACAGGGACCTGTGTTCCTAAATAGGAGGAAAACAGGAGCCCTGTGTTGATTGCTGACAGAACAATGGCCTGCTGTGTTTACAACAGCAGACCGCCGTTCTGTCTCCACGGGGAGTGATTGGGGCTGCCAGGCGGCAATCGCGGCCGCTGGCCTCACAGATCAGCTTACCCGCTGGTGAATGGGCGTGCTCCCACGAAGCGCTGTACAGGTAAGGCGATTTGCAGAAACCTGCCGATCTGCCACTACATATCTGTGGAGGCTGGTTGGCAAGTGGTTAAATGAGTTTACTTTAATGATTTATCTTTTTTTTTTGCTGAATTTATTTTACTTTGTCGAATTGGCTCTTATAATCTCATGGGATATTTCTGAAAAATTAGTCACGTGACCTTCATATCGCATGAGAAACCTTTGTGAACTAACCCCAAAGATTTTTAGAGGCTGCCAGCAGTTGGACTGGAGGGTGCACCTGTGCATTTTACCCGCACCTAAAATGTCGAAGCCTCATGCACCCGGGGTTTAATAGCCAGTGAACATCTGCACATCCTCCACACCCATACATAGGTTGAAATTCTGCCAGTCCCTGCAGAACGGGCCGAATTTCAATCCTTGTATAGCTGGCTTCACCCCTGACTGGCTGTGGATAGACTCTTCATTAAAGTAAGTGGAGGCTGTGGCATAGCTTGAAAGATTTTCGAATATTTTGAGCTGGCCAGCGAAGATTTCAGCACAGCCATGTTGTAGGTAGGTATAGTCTATACTGAAAGTGCTGAGAAAAAAAGGAGAGTAGGAAAAGTGTAAGTCTAGTAAAAATGTATGTGTCCTCTAACTATTTCTGTCTATAGAGTATGCCAAGAAGAGATGTGCCAGACATAGGGGCTAATTTACTAAAGGCAAATCCTCTCTGTACTACAAGTGCACTGCAAGTCACTGTAGATCTGAGGGGAAGATCTGCTGATTTCTATCATCCAATCATGTGCAAGCAAAATACTGTTTTTTGTTTTCCTTGCATGTCCCCCTCAGATCTACAGTGACTGCACTTCCAAGTGCACAGTGGATTTTTCTTTAGTAAATAAACCCCATAGACTTCAGAGTAGACTTGTGAAGGTAAGCTGCTTTGGACTAAAGCTGTGACTCCCCTGTGTATAACTTGGGTTTTGGCATGTGATCTGATGTCACATGACTAGTAAAATACATTGTTATTTGCCTCTTTGGTGGACAACATTCTTTATTGTGTATTTCCATACCAACCAACCAATGACAACAACTACAGATCTCTGGGAAGAAAAGCCTTTTTTGCATGAGATCTTTCAAGATTTTTTTAAACCTCTGAAGATCTCATAGAAAAGGTTATTTTCCCACATAGATCTCTCACAAACTCATGCAGTTTCAAAGGAGATTTCCCTGAAGGGCACTGGTGACATAGCCTTCTCAGGGGGCAGCTGCCTGGGAGGCACTGGCTATGTCACTAGTCTCTCAAGAAACCAGGAAGTGGAATAAAATAAACTAACTTCACACAAAAAAAAAACAAAAAACAAAATAAACACTTTTTTTATTGTAACATATGACTTGAAAATAAGTCTAGATCAGCATGCAACAAGACTTTTAGGTTGTGAGCAGGGAAAGATCCAAGCATAGTGGACTGGCCATGCTCCATTGTTATTACTACTTTTTGGCCAGCCAAACTATGGTACCAACATGTACTCAGTGTTGGGGTAGTTACTCAAAAAATGTAACTAGTTACTAGTTACTTCTGTAAATTGTAATGAGATTACTTTACTAGTTACTGCATTTGAAAAGTAACTTCACTACTTATTACTTTACTTTCCTCTTTCTTAATTGACCATGTAGAAGAAGATACATGACACTCTTTCTGCATAGAGTTTATTGTATAAACACAGGCTTTGGGAAACATGAGAACAAAACCTGAAAAAACAGAATAAAACATAAAGTGCAACAAAAAGTCATAAACTTCATCTCTCTCTATTCTTCTAAATAACGATTGTATCGCACGGCTTGGGTAACGCAGGAAAGCGCGTTCCTATAGCTTAGTAAAGTAGTGTAGTTACTTCTTATAGCCTAGTAAAGTAGTGTAGTTACCAATATTAGTATTGTAACTAGTTACTTTACTTAGTTACCAAAAAAAGTAATTTAGTTACTGTAATTAGTTACTTTGTAACTAGTTACCCCCAACACTGCATGTACTTCTGGCTGAGAGATAAAGGCCCATGAGTACATAACTTCATTAAACCCTTGGAGATTACATTTTTTAAAATGTTTCTATGTTTTATCAATGGGCATCCTGCCTGTAAATCTTCAACTGATTCTTTCATGCTCTTAAGCATCTGATAAATTGGCTTTAAAGCGGCCCCTCGGGCAATATATATTTTTACACACATTATATTACCAAAAGTATTGGGACACCTACCTTTACAACGCACATGAACTTTAATAGCATCCCAGTCTTAGTCCGTAGGGTTCAATATTAATTTGCAAACAACTGGCCAATTGGCTACCAGAAGGTTTTGTTTTCCACGCATTGCCCTTCAATATGCTCCTTGCTGTGAAGGCCAGTTATAGGTGGGAGCAGTGGCCTGTTGATTTTTACTGATGTAATATTGGTGAGGGGACACACTGGACACATTTGTTGCCATTGTGCTATGTGCTGAGTGTCCAGTGTGCCCCTGTGTCTTTAAGGAGGGTTGGCTATCTCCAGGGTCACCTGCCCTCAATATATTCATTAGAATGCATGGGCTTCTATTGTGGAGTCTCTCATAAATTTACAAGAGTTAGGACTGCAGAAATATTGGGCTGCTTTGGAGCGACTCTGCAGCTTACACACGAATTTGCAAATGCATGCTAACTAAACCCCTGTTTTTAACACAAACTGTTGAGTTTGGGGTGGAGGAACTTGATTGGACTGTACAGAGTCCTGACCCCAACCTAATATAACACATTTGGGATGAATTAGTGCAGGGACTGTGAGCCAGACCTTCTTGTCGACATCAGTGCCTGACCTCACAAATGCGCTTCTGGAAGAATGGTCAAACATTCCCATAGAAACACTTTTAAACCTTGTGGACAACCTTGAACCCTACGGACTAAGACTGGGATGCCATTATAGTTCATGTGGGTTAAAAGGCAGGCGTCCCAATACTTTTGCTAATATAGTGTGTGTGTGTATATATATATATATATATATATATATATTTTTTTTTTTTTAACTAGTTTTTATTTTTTTTTTAAAAATGACTGTCCATAAAATTAATATAACTAGATAAATCTGATATCATCATTTCTCATCTCAGCTGGGGTGCTGTTTTGGTTCCCCAGGGGTGCCACAAACACAGGACACAGTTTGCCCAGGATCAACATCATGCAATGCCATGGTGCGGGTGATCCAGCTGCCAGCACCACAACAACTAATGAAGCTCTTGTCCAGGGACAAGATGTACCATGGCATGGATGACACTGATCCATGGCAGGTAACAAGCAGGGTTAAGATTTAAGAGAAGATAAAAGTTCAGCTCTGTCCAGACCTTTTCTGCCTTCTGCCCTCCTGCTGGAGCCAGAAGGTATGTACGTTGTGAAGGGGCATTCTGATGTGATGAGCGGACTCTGCCAAGGAGAATTAGGATATGATTGAGGACTTTGATGGGAAGAGGGGAATTCTGATGTTATTGAGGATCTCTGATGGGGGGGGGGCAGCATCTGATTTGATTGGGGGGGGGCTCTGATGTGAAGGGGAGACCAGTGTTCAATGTACAGCAAAGATTGTAGGACACATGTAGGTATGTAGTAAGTTAAACACATGCACAGATACAATTTCTCCTGTTTGTAGGAAAACAATGTGCTTATGTCAATTAGTTATTTAAAGGCACAAAGATATTTCTCACACAGGTTAATATAAATGTCTGCCTAAATGCTTTAATGTCCACTAAACATGTGAATCGATGGTGGAGGAAATGTGTGCTATATATAAACCGCAATGACATTTGTATTGCAGCAAAAAAATTAAGCTTAAAGGCACTTTATATACAGAAATCATAACCTGATGTGGCCAGGAAGTGCAGAGCCATATGGCAACATAAACTGAACACCCTCTGAATGATTTTCTAAACAGATATAATGACATTTAGGTTAATGTCAGAGACGCAGTTAGGAGGAAGACTTTTGAAATGTTGTGTTTAATCACTGAAATGATGGTACAGTGTAGCTAACCAAGAATCTGCAATAACATTTACACCAAGTATTGGCACTCTGATGTGTCCTTAAAGCACCAGAGGTTTGCAGGCAGGCCGAGTATCTCTGATGAGAAAAGTGGTAGTAAGTCTACACTTCACTACAGGCAAGTCACGACCAGGTGTCCAATTTTTGTATGCAGTAACAATTCCCCCTAAAGGAAACTTCTAATTGAAAAAATGTGGAGGTTGCTCTTTCGGTCTCTTTCTGAAAGTGCTAATGGTCTATCTATCGTCTTTATTTTCAGTCACTGTCCTGGAACAATATGCAACAAGCCACAATATCGTTCACTATATGGAGGTAAAATATCAGCATATCAGCCAAGCAACACGTCACAGCCCCATATTTCCTTTACATTCCATTCCATTATGGATCACATTTTAATGGAAATTACTGCAAGCTTGATGTATGAAACGTGTGCTCAAAGTAAGGTTTCTTGGCAATTCCTTGATTTGTTTTCAAACTTTTGCAGCTAGAATGTAAGAAGCTAAATGGTTGCTAAAAAAAAAAAAAAATACCTTAAAAGAGAAGTATGAGAGAATCAAACATTTATACTAACCTAGGTGGATGCAGCATTAAGCCAGTGCTGTTTCTGTCCCCCAACAGCTCTGCAGTGAGTACAGAGTGATCAAACACCACTGATCGCTCAGTTCTCCCCTCCGCTCTGATAGGCTGTGGAGGGGGCAGGAGAGGTTGGCACACTCAGAGGCTGAACCCGGTGTCAGTCCAGGCATCTGTCCTGAGCCTGGACCGGCTGAGTGACGTCAGCCAACAGCAGACTTTAGCTTGCTGTCGGCTTAAAACAGGTCACAGGAGTACAAAACAAACTGCATTCCTGTGGCCTACAGGAGAAGTAGAGACAATATAGCTTTAGCTATACTTCTCCTTTAAGCAGGCTGAACATTAGGCCCTGTAGGTTTTTCAGTAAATATCCATCTGATTTTACTGGAAAAATCTTAACACATTTGCTGGATGATTATTATCCTAAAGTAGAATCATAGCTAATATCATTCCCTGCTGAATACTGCATCAAGGAGACATGAGATGAAAAAACTTTGCAGTGACACTCCTAAAACCCTACCGACCAAACTTTGTACAGTGTGCCCCAAAGAGGAAGTCCAGCATGCATGTAATGAGGATATATTATATGGGTACTTGCATATATACATATAATTAAAGAATATAACCAGAAAAAAAGGTTTGTTAAAGAGGTTGTAAACTCATACGTTTTTTTTTTTCCCCGACCTGAAAGAGAAACACATAATGAGCTAGGATGAATTGCATACTAGCTCATTATGAAATACTTACCTTAGAACGAGCCCCCTCCGTGCCGCCCGCTTACCTCTATGACGGGCGACATGTTCAGTCGCCCGTCTTCTGGGATTGCGGCATCCGGCCATCTGATTGGGAGCCGCTGTTCACGGCATAGGGCTCAGAAGGAACGGCACGGGTGGCCGTTCCTTCAGAGCGCATGCGCCGATGACGTCATCGGCTGCATGCAATGTAAATATCTCCTAAACGGTGCATGTTTAGGAGATATTTACAGTACCTATAGGTAAGCCTCATCATAGGCTTACCTATAGGTAAAAGTTGCAGAGGAGGGGTTACTTCTTCTTTAATATAAATACATAAAAATAAAGATAGGGAAATGTTGATTTATTTTGACTGAAGGATAAGTTCACCTTTCGTAACATGTTACAACCATATTCAGGGGTTTACATTCATAACATGTCATGTATGCACCAGCCCCCCCCCCCCCCCACCTGCTACCACAATTCAAAAAAGATCCAGCTGTGCAGGGCTCCGCCCTACTAGCCGTGTCACTCATTCACTGTCCTCTGTGAATTTAAAACTATAAGGTCTGGCAGCCTTTGTGGCTGTCAGCTTGTAGTTTTCAATGAACTACCATGGCACTGTGGAGCACTGTGGTAGTTCATTCTCTCTTCCTTAAGATTGTATCTGCTTGCCCGTACAGGAGGTATCTGCTTGCCCGTACAGGTGGTAAAGGGAAAAACAGATACACTGACAGATCTGCAGGAGACCACTGGTGCAATGCTTTTTCAGGCCCCAGAAACAAAAATAATAAATGTACATTTTTTACCTACGAAAAGATGTGCATCTTTTATTTTTTGTTAAAAGATTAACTTATTCTTTACGAGCAAAAGAATAGTGGTTTCTGGTGAATTTTATCTTTTTAAATGTGCTAATGTGCTTTGAATATTTCAGGTAATTGAAATTATTTTTTTATATATTTTTAAGGATAAGTTCACCTTTACCAAAAAAAAAATAATAAATGTGCATTTTTTTTAATGTAAAAAAAAATGCATTTATTATTTTTTTTGTAATGGACCTGTAAAGCATTGCACCCACAAACAGCAGATTGCAAGTGTAATGCCACAGTCCTGCAGTCTGTCTGTGTATCTGTCTGGCTGAACCTCCGATACGGCCAGGCAGTTACACTGTGACAGGAAGCATGAATGAAAAACCACAGCGCTCAACAGCACCGTGATAGTTCATTGAGAACTACAAGCCGACAGCTGCAAAGGCTATCGGACCTTGTCATTTTCCTATTCACAGAGCACTGTTAATGGATAACGTGGCTGTGCGAGGTGGAGCCCCGCACAGCCGCGTTTGTTGCAAATTGTGACAGCTAGCGTGGGGGAGAAGATCCCCCGCTAGCTGTCAGAACGGGGGATCGGATCAGATCAGACCCGGCCAGTGTATCTGTAACATGTTACAACCTGAATATGGGTTTAACATGTAACATGTTACAAAAGGTGAACTTATCATTTAAGGTTAGTTGCAAAAAAAGTATTAAGTATTAATCTTTATGAAATACTTAATACACAGTGCTTCCCTGGAACTGCGATCGCAATGCATACTTGGCTTTCTAATAAGGAAGTCCAGCACTACCTTCTTACATTCTTACTTTCCTCTAACTGAAAATCCAAGCAGCTCCAAATAAACGGAGAAAACAGGCGTGTTCCCTCCTCTCACTCATTCTATTGTGTGTATGCTCTGTGAATAGACACTGAGCGGAACGGTTCGGGTCGGTACAGTTTGGAAGGGTTAGAATGGTCCGTCCTATTCAGGTCAGCATTTCCACTGCAAGTCGGGCCACCAGGGACCATCCAGGGTTTACACCAAATGAGGTGTTTGCTTTGCGCTTTCATTTGACGTGAGCATTGAAGTTTTCCTGTCCGCCAATCAGAGGAATCTATCATGTGACGCCAGTAGCTCCGCCCTAACCATACCGTACCATTTCCTATGGCCCTACATCTGAAGCAGGACCAGGAATGGTGCGGTTTGGTTCGGTTGTATGGGCCACTTTCATAATGGAAACACTCAAATTAGCGTACCGTACCGAACTGACCCGAACCGATCCGCTCAGTGGAAACGAGGCATTAGATAATTGGTGATCAAATATAAAGCAAATCACTGGCTGGCAGAATTGTGGACCATTTATATGTGTCACCTAGGTTTGAGGGGCCCCAGGGTTTATAGCTGATGTGGAGAAAGCAAAACTTTGTTGTTTTTTCAGAATCTAATTAAGTTCTGTTCTGGGTCCTAGAGGCTTTGTGGAGCTTTGGATGGGATACCACCCGTATTTCTAGGTAACATCTTACCCTTTACCCAGACCTCAATATTAGTCTCTGATGACATTAATGTGAGAGCCTGTTGCTGGGTGAAAAGGCTGTGCGGACAGAACATTAAAAAGAGGTACATATACTCCCTATGTTTTGGGGAAACCACAAGGAGGTACCCTGTTAGTCAGAAACAGATCTGAGTTCAGGTAGTGGATCGGATAAGCAAATTCTTCATTTGTTTTACGCTTTTTAAAAAGCCCTGCTATAATAAACTGTGTTTGTTAGTTGCCTTGTTAAATAAAAGTACAGAACAAACCTGCTTAAGCCCCGGTTCACACTTATGCGAGTGCGGCGTTCGCAAGTAATGTCGGAGCGCACTGCTCCTTCATTACATGCGATCGGCTGTGCGGTGCGAGTTTAGCCATACACTTTGTATGGCTAAATTCGCACCCGCACCCGCAGCAAACTCGCACAGGACCCTTTTTGGCAGCCGCATCAGGATCGGATCGCACAGCGGTTCACACTAGTGCGATCCGATCCTGTAAGAACTGCAAGATCGCACTGCTATATGCGATCAAACTGGGGGTGTCCTTAAGATTACATTGACACCCCCAGCGTATCGCATATGGCAGTGTGAACTGCCGGGGGTGCGTGTGCGATGAGGGAACAGGCTGCGGATTCGTGTGAACCGGGGCTATAAACCTGGTTGTGATTGTCTCATGCATAGTTTACCACTGACAATAAAAGCTGAGCCCATTTATTTTTATAGAATTACAAACATTTCTCCAAAGTCAACATAATACTTTTTTTTTTTAAATACAATTAAGTTGAACACAATGATGAAAATACATGTAAATTAAGCCTTATTTTGTTTGTGTACGTTTACATTTATGAAAACCTTTACAAACAATAGAATGTTTAATTTTTACGTAAAAAAAGAGTATTTCTTTTTTATTCATTTTCTAATTTCATTTCATTTTTTTTTTTTTTAAGCCTTCACCTTTTGAGTGGGGTAACTATTCCACCATGTAGCTTTCTTTATGCACAAAGATCTACTGCTGATGGTAAAGTAACAGAAGTGGATGCATTGGAGGAGGATTGAATTTTCCTGTAATTGAGATGCTAGGAGCAAATAATGTAATGGTCATCAGTCACACTACAGTTAATGTTCCCTCCACAACATCAGCTTGGATCAATTACCTACACAGGTAATGTCTCTTTAGTGTCATAAGTTAATTGGTGCTCAAACATTATCAATGAACTGTATAAAGCTGATGAATTTTTCTGTAGTCAGTGGCACGTAGTGTCTTGCAAGTGGAAATGTGTTAAATAAGATTTAAATATGTTAATTTAAGTCTTTTAATGCTCATAGTGTTATTAACCAGTATACAAACAACTGATTCTTAGATAGCAATTCTCATGCTCATTCTAAGCATACATGTAGGCTTATTTGATCAGACAAATGCCACTGTGTAGAAACCTGTAACAAATAAAAATGTCACTTGATATGAACTGATTTTAGGGCCAATTCATACCAGAACACAGTGCTGGAAACCCATATTCCATGCTTTTCCCACACTGCGTTCAAAACGCACTGCACTTGCAGCCTGCAGTGGGCGTCCATGTTAACTTAACAAAACCGTAAACGCAGGTCCCATGCGTTTACTTGAATTGGGTTGCTGACAGAGTAATAAAACGTGACCTGGTTGCACTGCTACTTTCAGAAATAGTGCATTTTTAATGTTGTATTGCATTACTTTTGGCGTTGTCCAAATGAATGGGCTAAAATCGCATTGCACCCAGATCACATGTGAGTCACACAGGAATGCAAAACACATTCCTGTGTGATTCATGGTGTGAACCGTCCTTTAGTAAACCAATCTGCCCATAGATGGTTGGAAAGCTCCCAAAGAATAGGGAATTGAAGATGCATGTTATCCTCCCATAGCTCTATTAATCACCAGGATCCATTGCGATTCCCCCTAGATACTGACATGGATTCACAATTGCCGTCAACTCTTCTCCACTGAAAAGCCTAAACTTCCAAGCAGCATACTTTTTAGAAGACTAGTGACTTATTCGGAAGTGCTACAAGGATCATGAGAGCCCCGGGACCTGTATATTTAAAAAACTTCTATGCATGCTAAATCAAAAAGTAACACATTAAAGTGAAGGCCACCATTGTAAATATTACATACAACAATCACATTCATAAATACTAATTCAAACTGGTTAATATTCAAACATCCTGGTAAACATACTGCCAACAAGAGCACAATGCTTTGTAACTCAGGCCTGGTTAATACTAGTGCAATTTCAGATGCAACCAGGTCAAACTCAGGTAGTTACACTACTTGCATATAAAAATGCATTTTAGGTTGTAATATTTTATAATAGAATTTTTTTTTATAACTGTCTAGAGTTTATTTAAAACTTTCAAAAACAAGAAACATCTGCTGGACTGATTTACACCCAGTACCATAATAGACTGTACAACATTTAGCAGTCATGCTTGTGTCTTATTTTACCAAGGGTAACACCTGGAATCACGAACATCCTGTGAATAGATTTCAGAAAAAAAAAACAGATTGGGAAGAATTGAAATTTAGCAATATATGTTACTGAATGGAAATCTATGGTCACAGCACACACTTTCATTTTATTTTAGCAATGTAATACCAATACAAACAATAGTTATATTTGATAATCCAATATAAGCCTACTTATTAAAAAAAAACTCCTTTCATGTTGTGAACACTGCTGGCCATATCTTTCCAAAGCTGCATTGATTTCCTATATGCACTGCAGCTTCTCCTCGGCTACTTTCCATTTCTAAGGACTACATGAACCATGGTCCCTTCCTGCTTGCAAGCACTGATTCCTGTACTAACTCCAACTCCTGAAACCCCTCTCAACGACTCTGTAATTCAGAAGGCAGGCTTTGTGAATTCTGTGATGCAGCAGTGGCTACCCACAGGTCATAATTAATACTTGTCACAGAATTTAAAAAGTAACTGGGTGGGGGATCTTCACAAAGTAAGTTTACAAACTTTAAGATCATTCAGATTAATAGGAGTAGGCTAGAAATAATTGAAAAACAATGTGGAATTAATATACGATTTTAGCTTCCAACTGTAGATCGTCTTGAACTTTGTCTTGTCTGTGCTTTTTGATATATTGCTACACATGCAAAATGTACACAACCACATACAGCTGAGAAACACAATCAAGAAATACACTGTAGAACGCATTTACCAAAAAGGGTTCATTTACAGTAAAAATATAGGCAAACCTTTTTTTTTTGTTTCATTTTGAATAGAGTGGGGGAGGTTTTTTTTTTGTTGTCTGTGTCCCATTTTGGAGATTTACCTTCACCTCCTGCCCCATTTTGAATAGAGTGGGGGAGGTTTTTTTTTTTTCCTTTTTTTTGTTGTCTGTGTCCCATTTTGGAGATTTACCTTCACCTCCTGCCCCATAACCGAAATAGGAAGGGAGAGAAAATACTTTCAAATTAAGGGAACCACTTGGGCCCTGAGACCCCCCGCCCCGGTCGCCAGAATGTCCCCATTGGAAGATTTCCCCTCTGTTACATTTCTGGGGATAACCCAAAATGTGGGATTTACTTTTACTTTTAAAGATAATGCTAAACAGGACAAACAGTGGGTGAACCTCCCTAATGGGCACGGACAGCAATAAAAACCAGACAGATGCTCCAATAGGTCTCCGCTTTATCCAAAATAAAAAAAAAAATAGAAAATAAAGTTTAGCCTTTAGTAATACTTTAATTAAGGGCTGTATCTGCGCAAAGTCTGCTAACTTTTCAGAGTATATTACAGACCAGTTATAGAAGTCACACACATTATATTAAAACTGCACATATCTATGTATACAGATGACAGACACTATTATTTGTTTTTTAAATGTTAGCTGTCAGTGGTCCCAAAGACCAGCTCAATAAAAACGAGCAATCTTCTGCCTTCATCCCACCTACAATTCAGTAAGTACCACATTAAACTGGATGATATGGCAATTAGTTATAGCGCTGGCATTTTGTAAAAGCTTTGCAACTGCACATAAACTATTTAATCAAGCACTACATAATTTATGATTAAGTGTACATTTAATACGCAATAAAGAAATTATTCATTTATGCTGTACAGTTTTTATTCAACAGCCAAACATTTTATAAATTTCTATAGCACTCAAGCGGAAAATAAATGTTTTAACTAAGGATTTGTAACAAGGAAACAGGATAAATCATATCTGTTCTTCCAATTTATATGTATTACATTCCCTAAGCTCTACAAGTTAAAGCATATATCTATTCTCAAAATTTAAAATCATGAATTCATTTCCACATTGTATTTCAATTATCTTAAGCCTACCCCTATTAATCTGAATGATATTGAAATTTGTAAACTTACTTTAAGAAGATCCTCACACATTTAAATAGATTGTAAACACATTTTTTTTTATTATAACAAACAGGTCAATACTTACCTGGCCCAGAACCTCCACTTCTTGGGTCCCTCGTCAGTACTCCTCCTCTTCTTGGTGTGCCCCCATAGCTAGCTACTTGCTAAAATTAAACAGTTTTTTTTTCATGTCCCCCTCCCCCCAATAAATAACTTTTTTTTTTTTAACACAGTGTTAACCACTTGCCGACTGCCTAACGCCGATCTACGTCGGCAGTCAGCCCCTCTCAGGCAAAGTGACGTAGGGCTACGTCACTAGCTTGTGAGGGTCTAGGGAGCGAGCGCGCGCCCCCGGAGGCGCGCTCCCGCTCCCGCGTGGTCACGGACCCCCCCGCGCGTGTGACCAGCGGACCCGATGTCCTCCGGTCACTCGGAGATCGGCGGGGGAGAGGGAGAATGTCAGGCAGCTTGTGTAAACAAGCTGCCTGTCATTCTCCTCGCTGTAAAGACACTGATAAAACGGATCTAGTATGTAGATCCGTTGATCAGTGTCCTTACAGCTCAAGCCACAGCCAATCACAGTAGAAAGCACGCCCCTAGGGATACACACAGCCCCTCCCTTCCAAATAAAGTTAACCCCTTCACAACCAGTGTATTTTTACAGTAACAGTGCATATGTATAGCACTGATTACTGTAGAAATGTCACTGGTAACCCCAAAAGTGTCACAAATGTCAGTCAAGGGTCCGATCTGTCCGCCCCAATGTCGCAGTACCGCAAAAAAAAATCGCAGATCGCTGCCATTACGCGTTAAAAAAAAAAACAACAAAAATGACAAAAATCTTTCCCTTTGTTAGTAAACGCGATAACTTTTGCGCAAACCAATCAAAATACGCTTTTTGCGATTTTTTTTTACCAAACATATGTAGCATAAAACAAATTGGCCGAAAATTTTAAAAAATTTTGATTTTTACTTTTTTTTTGGGGGGAATTTCATATAAAAAAATGTGAAAAATACTGTTATTTTTGCAAAATTGACGCTATTTTTTTGTTTATAGCGCGTGATCAAAAAATCGCACAGGTGATCAAATACCACCAAAAGAAAGCTCTGTTTGTGGGAAAAAAAGGACGTCAAATTCGTTTAGGTACAGCGTCGCACGACCGCGCAATTGTCCGTTAAAGTCACGCAGTGCCGAATCGCAAAATACCCCCTGGTCAGGAAGGGGGTAAAATCTTCCGGGGCTTAAGTGGTTAAAGCGGTTTGTTCTGCAGTTAATTGCCAGACAGAGTTGTCACCCTGTCACCACAAAGTCTTGCATGAACATTTAATTTTAAATGGGCAAAATAAGAAGGAAAAAAGCAACGCTACCCACAACACTTAATAAATTAAAGGAACAGTTTTTTTTTTTCTTTTGGAAAAATGTTTTAACCATATAAATAAATGCTGACTGTGGTAAACCTAAACTCCCCTCAGTGTTGTATATATTTTTTTTTAAACACCAGTAGCAGTCACTTTTCAGAGACAGCTTGGTCTGCATGTAAATGAGAAGAAAAGGCATGTGAAAAAAACTAATACTAATATTAAATGTATTAATCTCATACAAGTCCCAGAAGACAATAGTTTTGTCTATAGTGAGTCTATATTTCAGCATGGTAAAATTGCACTTCAAAATGTCTTGAATCGGTCAATGGGGTTGATTTACCAAAACTGGAGAGTGTAAAATCTGGGGTAGCCCTGCACAGAATCAGCTTCAGGTTTTTTTTATTATGGCTCAAAGGGATACTATACACACACACTGTTTAATTTACACTGTCCCTTCCATTTTTGTATATGGATCATGGCACTATAATTAATTAATTAAAAAAAATAAAAAATTAAAGTGCCTTTTTCCTAATCGATATACAGTTGTTACATGACCCTACTCTTTTCCAGTCTGTCTGCAGGGACACATAATAATAAATAATAATAAATAATAACAATAAAATACAGAGTAAAAATCAATTAATTTCAATAAACGGTTTTAAATGGTCATACAAATATATATTTGAAATCAAGTGTATTATTCTTTGGCAATACCATGGAGTGGGTGGATTTCTGCCAGTCACAGGCTGTGTCACACCCCTTCTGCCTGTGTCTAATAACAGGAAGGTGAAGCCTCCATCCATCTACATGCAATATCCCACCCCTATTGTGTTTAGGGGGTTGGTGGGCAAGGAGGAGGAAGGAGGTAATGGGCTGTCATTTTCCATTGTGTATAAGGCCACATATGTAACTCTATAGTTACATGGGCTGTTCTAATGTGATAGGTAGTAAATGCTCAGCATAGAAACTCAGTGAAAACTGGGCATGTGCAGAGTTTTCACCACAGCTGCAAAATCCCTAAATTAATTGGGGACATAGACAGAAGGGGGAGATAGAGCACAGCAGGATTAACCAGAATTTTTGTAGAATACAGAAAGGGAATCTCATAGCGACTGAGTGAGTATGAACAGCATGTAATACAGCATTTATTAATAGTGTTTTATGATGTGGGTTTTGTGACATTTCAATTGAACAAGCTGAAGTTAGAAGCGGATTGGCTACCATGCACGGCTGCACCAGACTTTTCACTCTTGAGTTTTAGTAAAACAACCCCATCATGTATTTTAAAAAGAAATGATTAATAAATCATTCATGCAAAAAAAGGTTTAGCCTCGATTTGCATAACTGTGTATACACTAAGGATCAGTTTAGATTTTATCACAAAACACACTCATCTTTCCTAAATGCCCAACTTGGTATATAATTGGTAAATTTTATGACTTACAAAACAGTTTACATCATAAAATGTTTATTCATTTCCCAATTTAATTTCTTTCCAATATATATATATATATATATATATATATATATATATATATATATATATATACATACATTGGAAAGGAATTATACAAACATTTTGTATGAATGTTTATATTCATACTAACAGCTACAGATTCATAGCTGGGTATATATTTGATAAATTCTAAGTAAAAAAACTTCTGCTGATCTTGCCAGAAATCCAGTGAGCTTCTAACTTCCTGTAGTAAGTGGAGCATGCTTTGCTAAAATTTCACATATTTTGCTTATGGTTTCCCCTATGGACTTCAGAGCATTTCCCCGTACACTATGGAAATACGGAGAATGTATGGTGTGCTGTAGTCCTGCGCTAGGGTGACAACACTGCTTCTCAGTGTATACGGTAGAGTGGGTTGTGTGTTGTCACCCTAGCACAGGAAAAGTGTTATTGGCAGGCTCACCAGGTCCTACATCTAAAAAAATAAATGGTAAGTAGCAATATATTAAACACTTCTTCTTGAGTTTAGATATGCATTATGTTCTTCCTTCATATGTTTTTACCTTAGACATGCTGCACTTATTATGAGAGGCTTTTCTAGCTTGAAACTGGGTCATTATTGCCGCAGGATGGTCAGAGTTATAGTATCTTTTAATCAATTCTATTTTACTTCAGTGTAAATACAGGTGATATTAAAATATATATATATATATATATATATATATATATATATATATATATATATATATATACACACACATACACATACATACATACATTTTTTTCTAATGAATAGTTATCACATCCATTTTATTTATGAATCTACATATAGTATGTGTATACGTTTCATCTCTAAATAAGACCCCAGAACAAAAAGCCATTAATGCCTTATACAAAAGCAGCAACTTTAAGCTAAAACAATGAAGAGGAGCACAAGGTATAACTGCTGTGCTGCAAGAACATTTCCCATGTACAAGCAATGGCACTCAGAGCAATATCAGCAGGAATCAGCTGGGAAAAGCAATAAGTAAGAGAGAGCCAGGAAGAATAAACAAGGTCAGAGCAGTTGGGGAGGAGAGTCTGAAAACTAAAGATACATAAAAAGAATGAAGGTGGATGTGCAGCCAAAAGAAAACGTTCCTGTCACAGACACCATTATACCGTCATGGCTCACCGTTATTTATGACCATCATTAAAATAGATACAGTATAAACGCAGAATTATACATTCTATATGAACTGATAATAAACTGTGAAAACTTGGTTGAAGAATGATCTCACCTCTGGAAAGATTAACGAAGATGACGTGAAAAGGTGCAAGGGATAAATATGAGCCTGTGAATAAAAATGCCAGGACTTGCATATTGTCTGATTGAGAACAGAGTCTTATGATCTACTCTGTGGGCCGTCCAATACAATTCTAAATTAAATTTCTTTGAAGTTAGCTCTAAACTGACAACCCAGCTACAAACTTTAGCATGCTAGTCTGTTTTTTTGGAACAAAAAAATAAAAAAAATGGCCTGTTGGAAAGACACTGCAGGAAAGTGAATGAAGCTTCTAATGCATGCAGGGCCACATTTCCACATGCCAATAACCGAGACCTTTACCTATTACACCTGGGACTGCCAGGAATGATATATGGTTACCAACACATATCTTTGATCCCTGCATTTTGCATTTTTGGTTGGTTGTAGAATGTACTGGTGTAGTTACCCACCTTTATGGTGTGAATACATGATTAGAATATCGCCCGATCATTCGACCACCGACTTTTGAAAAAGTATTTGTCGGTCGAAAACGTTGCCAACATACACGCTCTGAATATCGCCCGACCGTTGCCCGCCGACCATCGAAACAGTGTTTGGTCGAAAATGTTGCCAACATTAACATATTATACAGATTTAAACAGAACGACCTCAACATCAATGTATAGAATATCGTTCTTTCGCAAACGAGACGACAGAATTTTTTGGGTTTTTCAAACGGTATTTTTCGTTCCCAATATCGATATCGCTCATTGATGGCTGGGCATTAACGAGTAGAATATCGGCCGATCGCTCGCTGAACGGAAATTTTCGGCCCATTTTCTTATCGTGTATTCCAGCCATTAGTCCAGAACTGCTAGCAGAGCAAGGTAACAGTGTGCCTACTATTCCCATTGTTCGCTCCAGACGTACTGACTCAAAAACTGTTTCCTTCAGCTTCTCCACTTTCAACCTCAGAATTAAATGACTACAATGTCTTATTTGGCTAGTGTCATATTAAAGCTAATCAGTTAACTGTAGTAGGAGGGAAGCATCAAATGTTGGCTGAAAAAAAAAACAAAAGAAGAAATAAGTATAAATTCATCACAATATGAATGTGTGACTTCTGTGTGTTGGACCAGCCAGAGGGACAAACACTCCAATTATAAAAGAGCTGATATGGGCAAATGTCTAATTGCATCCTTCTCTTTTTGTGAGATGTTTGATGTTTGCCTGACTATGGCCTGCCTTAGGCAGGACATAGTAGTTGTGGGCAATTTCCTTAATCCTTCTAGAATGAAATGAGAAGTCAGCATTGAAAGAATTGCAAGCATATGCTACTAAAGGGTTTGGACAAAAGGTGGAACTGAATCTCACAATGTGTTGAATTGAAATGTTCTTAAAGTGACAATAAACCCTCAGTTTAAAATGCTTGCAGCAAATGATTTAACCGCTTACTATATAGGCAACTTCTTTATCCTTTACTCCTTGCCATTGCTCCAGTTTAAGCTGGTGCCACGAACGCTGCCCCAGGTTTCCCTTATCAGAGCGATTCCTTTTTTCTTGCAGCATCCTATGGAGTCACCCTTGCATGTAGGGACAAAAAGTATGTCTCCCTACACTATGTGCATCCATAGAAACACGCAACCCTGTAGCCTAAATTGACAATTCACTCTCTTGCTCCTCTAACCCCTTCCTTTCTCAAAGCTAACAGACTGACTTGAGACTACAAGCAATATATCACACAGAACTCACAGTTAGTGTGTAAGTCCCTGTTCACCGGGAGCTATAGGCTGCACCATAAAGGATCAATAACAGGGTGGGTGGGCAACAAGATATACTCAAAACAAATTAGGTAAGAATTAATCCATACAGTCCATAGTAGTAGGGAATATCAAGGAGAAGTCTGCAGAACAGATGGATCCACAGGTGGATGGGAATAGCACACAGTTACCATCCGCTCCTCAGTGGGAAATGGGAATTCCCTCAGACACAAACAAACAAAAACTGTATAAAGAGTACGTCTGGGTCAGTGTGATAGTAAAACCAAGAGACACTTTATACAGATACACTTACATACAATTATCTTGCAAGCTGCACACAGGGTAGATGTAGATCACCAATCAAGCAGCCAGCTGTCACGAGGGATGAGAATACCACTGTGGGGATAAGCTCAGACCCGCCATATGGAGGTATATAACAGGTGTCGTCTCCAGCTCTCACACCGGCTCTCACAGAGCTATCAAGAGACCAAATCAGGACGGGGGGCGGCCTCAACGTGTTTCCAAGACGTCGCCTGCTTCAGGCAACTGTTGGCTCGGTGGGTCCGAGCTTAGCGTTTCTTCTTATCTTTCGTGAAAACTGGCTGCTTCATTAGTGATCCATATCCACCCTGTGTGCAGCTTGCAGGATAGTTTTATGTAAGTGTATCTGAATAAAGTGTTACTTGTTTTTACTATCACACTGACCCAGGCGCCCTCTTTCTGCTGTTTTTTACTTGAGACTGTGCTGTCCATTTGGTAAATGTTTCCTGTAAAGTTCCGGAAAGCAGCACTGAGAGAGCAGGAGCCCGCAGCCTTGCAATTTGTAAAGTGGAAGTGTTAACTGGAACTGGAGAATGTTTATTTGATTGCGCTCATTGTGTTCAGCTAAAAGCCCTAAGGGTTAAATACTTTGCTAAGTCCCCAAAATAGACAAATCTAAGAACAGGGTACACTCAAAAGCATTAGGACCAATGATGCACTTGGAGAACAAAGGAGAAAAATGGTGCACTAAAATAAAATGCAGGGGCCCAATCTGGTATATTAAAAATAGTTTATTTTGATGAAAAAATGTTAATATTTCAAGGGCTTTAAAAATACTCCCATCACCAGGGCCTTTCAAACAGAGACATGCGAACTAAGATGGTTGGCTGTAGAGCTGTCACTTCCTGTATATACTGTTCAGTATCTTATGTCATTTATTCACACAAAGGATCGATACAACTAAATGGGGACAGTGTCTGCTCTAGAACTAATACATAAGATTCCATATCTCTTCATGTTCCCTGAAGAAGGGGGATTTTAAAGTCCAAGAAAGGTGTTCGCATTTTTACATCATAATAAAAAGAATTTTGATACACTATATTAGGGGAGAGTCTATTGGGTTGATAATGGATGCCTAAGGCAGAGTAAACAAATTTACACAGACTAATAACCCTAACGGAGAGGGAATAGAGATCCCAGCTGATGCCTGCTAACAGACAGGTAACAAATATGCCACACAACTAGATTTGTACTTACAGCAAGGGCTGAGAAAGTGTTATGCTAGTCTCTATATATGGTAATTATCACTCTTGTGCAAAGAAACCAGGTCTTCTGCTGGCCAACTCTTTTAGGTTCACTAAGAGACCCCTTGCCCTACACTAATGTTGGTGAACTCACCTCTGATACGTACAAATAGTCTCTATCTTTGCAGACCTCCTCACTACCCCCTACAGTCAGTCAATCACTCAGTATGAGGCACCCTCATGACTCTTACCAATCCCCACAGAACCCTCCCAAACCTTTGCAGCACTCTAGACCTAGCAAATCCACAGCCATGATTGCTTACCTTTCTCCCAATGCGGAAACTTACATTCACTCACATTTTTCTTTTTCATGGATGTCCTCTCATTACTCTTTTTGCTTTACTTTGATCTATGTTGACTATTTTTCAGACATGGAATTTTTTTTTAACGCCCTGGATAGGTATCTTCAATGCGGTAAAATTGCGCTCCTTATCATTTATGTTATACTTCTTCAAAACTCCCTCTATATGGGTTCTACCCCATTACTTGTACCTCCTTCAAAGCAAAATCTTCACTTTATTTGTGCATGTAAATGACCAATAATGCATGCACAAATTACAAGGTGGCCTTAGTGACCCTAATATAGGAAAAAAAATATAAAGCAGTACAAATCCCTAGACTTGCACTACTACATGCCACCAGGGATACCCTCTTCTGCATCCTCCTGGAACTCTCAAAAATTACACTTTTTACATTCTGTTTAGCCACACTTTCTTAGTGCCCAGTGTGTCATAGCTTAAAGTTAAGGCACAAAATCCATTACTCTATTAACCACTTCCCGCCCGCCCGCCCTATTACAGATTGACGGCGGGAATGTGGTTGTGTTATCCTGACCGGACGTCATATGACGGCAGCAGGATAACACAGCTCTGGGCGCCCCCCGGGGGCGCGCAGAGCGGCGATCGGTGATGCGAGGTGTCAGTCTGACACCCTGCATCTCCGATCTCGGTAAAGAGCCTCTGATGGAGGCTCTTTACCATGTGATCAGCCGTGTCCAATCACGGCTGGTCACATAGTAAAACAGGAACAGCCGTTGATCGGCTTTCCTTAGTTCGTGCCTGACAGGCACGAGTAAAGGAGCGCCGATCGGCGGCTCCCCTGACAGGGGGGGGTCGGCACTGGTAATCAGATCATTGATTACCAGTGCAGACCCTCGGGGGGGATGCCACTAGATCCACCAGGGATGCCCACTATGACCCCAGGGATGCCCACTATGACCCCAGGGATGCCCACTATGGCCACCAGGGATGGCAATCAGGGCTCAGGGAGTCCCCCATTGCCCTCCCCATCAGTGATGCCCACCAGTGTCCTCCCTATCAGTGCTGCCCACAAGTGCCCATCATTGCCATCCTTTAGTGTCGCCCACCAGTGCCCATTATTGCCCACCAGTGCCGCCTATCAGTGCCCATTAGTGCCCATCAGTGCCGCCCATCAGTGCCACCCATCAGTGTCCATCAGTGCCCATCAGTGCCGCCTATCAGTGCCCATTAGTGCCCATCAGTGCCACCTATCAGTGCCCGTCAGTGCCACCTATCAGTGTCCATCAATGCCGCCTATCAGTGCCCAGCAGTGCCGCCTATCAGTGCCCACCAATGCTGCATATCTGTGCTACCTATCAGTGCCACATATCAGTGCCGCATATCAGTGCCGCCTATCAGTGCCACCCCATCAGTGCCACCCCATCAGTGCCACCCCATCAGTGCCTCCTCATCAGTGCCTGTCAGTGCAGTCTCATCAGTGCTCATCAGTGCAGGAAAAAACTTATTTATTTACAAAATTGTATAACATAAACAAAAAAACTTTTTTTTTTTTTCAAACTTTTCGGTCTTTTTTTATTTGTTTAGCAAAAAGTAAAAATCGCACAGGTGATCAAATACCACCAAAAGAAAGCTCTATTTGTGGGGGGAAAATGACATAAATTTGGTGTAGGTACAGTGTTGCATGACCGCGCAATTGTCATTCAAAATGCAACAGCGCTAAAAGGGGAAAATTGGCCTGGGCAGGAAGGGAGGGAAGTGCCCTGTATTAAAGTGGTTAAAATGTATATACTCTTTCCTACACCGTTACTTTCCCTTTGGAATGGAGGACCCCAGGTCTTTTGGTTGTTGAAACTCCCATCTCTTCTCAAATGTACATCACTTTCTCATTTCACATCAGTTTCAGCATGGTTGGGCCTGCCCCACAAAGCTCAAATACTCACAAAGCTCACAAAAACCACAAATACTCTTAAAGTGTAATTCCAGTCAGAATCTAATGGGGTTGACTTACTAAAGGCAAACCCACTGTGCACTTGCAAGTGCATTTGCTTGAGAGCTTAGAATATTAGGTAAAGCTTCACTTTGCAAAGAATACCCAATCACATATAAGGAATATAAAAAAAAAACAGCATTGCTGCTTGCACACGATTGGATGGTGGTAGTCAGCTGAGTTTCACCTCATTTACTAAGAATTTCACTTAACAAAATCCACCCTTCCTCTTCGAAAACTGTTCTAAGAGTTGTCATGACGTCAATCAGAGAAATTATTCAGGGTCATTTACGGCTCTTTGGATGAAATACTGTGGAGCAGCACTAACAATAAAATGTGCCATTCATAGCATGTTTCCCTGCACCAGATTAGGAGTTCTCAATCGAGGCATAATAGAATTTGTAAATCTAGAGCGTCTGTAGAACTGGGAATCTAACATTGAAGATACAGAGCTGTCACAGTGTAGATAATCCTGTGCAATGGGTATCCAACAGCTAGACCTGGCCAATGCATTATCTGATAATGGTGTAATTATACAACTATTTCATACCATATATACAGTATATATATATATATATATATATATATATATATATGGATATACACACAGTATCTCACAAAAGTGAGTACACCCCTCACATTTTTGTAAATATTTTATTATAGGTTTCATGTGACAACACTGAATAAATGACACTTTGCTACAATGTAAAGTAGTGAGTGTACAGCTTGTATAACAGTGTAAATTTGCTGTCCCATCAAAATAACTCAACACACAGCCATTAATGTCTAAACCGCTGGCAACAAAAGTGAATACAACCCTAAGTGAATATCTCCAGATTGGGCCCAATTAGCCATTTTTCCTCCCCGATGTCATGTGACTCGTTAGTGTTACAAGTTCTCAGGTGTGAATGGGGAGCAGGTGTGTTAAATTTGGTGTTATCGCTCTCACTCTCTCATACTGGTCACTGAAAGTTCAACAGGTCACCTCATGGAAAAAAAAAACTCTGAGAATCTGAAAAAAAGAATTGTTGCTCTACATAAAGATGTGATCACAAATTTGAGATGGTCACCTGAACAGGAATAGAAGGGTAACCTCAAAATGGGGACATTAGCTCTAGTAACCTTGGTAACAACCAGGAATGTCTTCACCTTGGAACCTCTATCTTCCTGCTGAGGCTATGGGACAGGAAGTGAAGGTATATTTCCCCCAATGGGACTTAGATGGCAGAGAAACCTGATGGGTTATACCCAGAATAAATAAAAAAGTTTTTAGTCAGGGCAGTTGGAAGATCTCCCAAGACCCAGCAAGAGTCAAACTGAAACCTTGTGATGGGAAACTCAACCTGAAACTAGAGAAAGGGCTTTGGGTAGTTGCTGACAATTTGAATCAGATGAAACCTTCTTACATCTCCCATCTACTCCAGGGGCAATAGATTTGGAGATCCAGCTCCCTTTGCATTGTGGAAGAAGGTGGAAAAGATCATAGATTATAACAAGAAAAGAGAAAAAGAAGAAGGAAGATGGATACACATCACGAGGCTATGAACATGAATTTGGAGTAAGTGGTGGCATAGAGTCCATGCCGCTGTGGAGCTACATGCAGTTCTGTGATACATGCGCAACTTGACTTCTTTTAATTTGGAGGTCAATCCCATTTGGTAAGCGCAATTAAAGTGGATGGTGAAGGTGGATGGTGAAGGTGCACAGAAGTGGTGTTCCCTGTTTATACTTCAACACGGGCTTATGTGGACAGGACTTTACTTTCTTTTTAAGAAGTGCCTCATTTTCACTTATATCCACTTGGCATTACAGCTTTAACTATTACTTTAACTATATTTGGATTCCATTGACTAGGCATGGCACAATCTTTCTATTTTTTGCTTTTATATGTTTATGTCTAATATTTTATTATATTTAGCGCTGCACTTATTTATGTTTTCCTTTTAGCTTTACTTTAACTGGTTATTCTCAGATGGGTTAACTGAAACTAACAATTACACAGTTCTGATTTTTTCTTCTTTGTTGCCAACTCTTAATTTTTTATCAAAAACAACTTGTATTCTACACTAGGTTCCCTCTGGAAACATCATATTACACTGCACTGCTTTATGTGTTGTGACATTTAGATGCATTTACATGCATTTAATCCTAAATATTATTGAGTAAATCTGTTTATTGCCTGAAATAGGTCAATCAAAATGAATTCTGCTTTGTGCTAAAGAAATGACAACTGAAACGGACACTTTCTGAACAAACATCAACAATAATAATTATTTTAAGAGGTTTTCCCTAATTAGGTGACAAGGAGCCAAATTAGCTGGAAAAATTAAAGGAAAAAACATTCTAGTCATTTGACAACTGCCAAGTGTTTCAAGTCATTAATTGGCCATTAAAAAGTAACAAAATATTGTAGGCCTTAGGGCTCTTTCACACAGGCGGACCGTTCAGATCCGCCTGTCCGTTTTTTTGGCAGATCTGAACGGTCCCCCCATGCATCCCTATGGGGCATCAGATGTCAGCGGAGACATGTCTGCTGACATCCGATCCGTCAAATCTGGACGGATGGAAACCCTATTTTCCATTCTGTCCAGTGGATCAGATCAGATGGGATCGGATGAGAACGGACCGACGGTCCGTTCACATCCGATTTCCCCCATAGAGATGCATGGGGAACTGACAGCTGTGTCTCCACACACAGCGCGGAGACACAGCTGTCATCCTCCTGCTCAGCGGGGATCGGCGGATCAATCCCCCGCTGAGAAAAACGGAGTCCGTCCGACGGACGGAGTGTGTGAAAGGGGCCTTACTCTCCACCTCATTCACACTACCACTGTTAAACATGCCTGTGTTATTATTTCCTGTGCTATGCTCTTTCTATAATTCCCCTAGCTGCTGGACATTAGATACCACCCTAGATATCTGAATGATAGAACATTTATTGTGCAACACTTTGAAAAGCCCTATTTCCTCATGGGCATATTAGCAAAAAAAAAAAAACGTAATATGTAACATATTTAATAACATGAAACAGAAAATTAATCAAATCAAATATCAATAGTGCTCAATCCAAGTGATCCATATGTTGTTAGTGTGAAACCAATGTGCAGCACTAGAATGAACCTCCCTGTTCATAAACCATACTGGTGAAAAACAAATCCAAACCCCTGGAGTTTCAAATTATGCTCACACTAATGTGTGAAATAAATGCTTTCCCCTCTGCACCTCCCCTCTCCAAATATACTGGTGCTTCTTAACTCTATCCAACCTAAAATAGTGATGTATCCACACTTTGTGCTCTGCACTCCCCCAGTCTCAAACACTCCCCAAACATTGCAGACTCCTTAATTTAATAAGTGGATCCACAAGCACTTATACTCCTAATGCATTGTCTTCTTATGCAGTATGCTTTCCAACCTCAATGCTCAGCAATGAATAATCTGGATAATAGCCTTATATGCAAAAAAGATCAATTTCATCCTCTTCAACATAACAGCAACCATTAACAGAAACCGAGAAGAACCAAACATAGGGGTTGATTTACTGAAAATGCACAGTACAAAATCAGATGCAGCTGTACATGGTTGCCAATCACCTTCCAGCTGTTTTGCCATAGCTTAAATGAACAAGCCAAAGTTAAAAGCTGATTGGCTACCATGCACAGTTGCACCCGATTTTGCACTCTCCAGTTTTAGTAAATCAACCTCATAGTGTAATTTACAATTAAAAAGAAATCTATAATGCACTTTCGTGGTAATATGAAATGTCACCAGAAATGAATGAGAGCTTCCTTACTCCCACTACCACAGTCTGTGGAATGTGCGTTTCAATCAGCGGACTTGACATATGCAGATCCTGTTCAATGTATTTTGTCATCAGGAGCACTTGTGGACCCATTTATTCAATTAAAGGGGTCTGGAATTTTAGGTGAGTGTTTGTGACAAGCGTGAAGTGCAGAAAAAGATGTGTGGACACATCGCTATTTTAGATGGATGTAATTTAAGAAGAACCTGTGTATTCAAATTTCGGACTAATGTCACTTTTATTTTCAACAGAGGGTGAGGTGCACTATAGCGCCGAGGGGGAAACCATTTACATCATTCATTAGTGTGAGCATTTGTTTTTTCAACGGTGTGTTTAAGGAAGGAGGAGGTGCACTATAGCACCAAACATTGGTTTCACGCTAACAATGCATTGATCACTTGGGTTGAGCACCAATGATTACTCATTGATTTTCTCTTTCACATTATTAGGTATATTATAGATTATTACGTTTGGTTGCTAAAATATTTTTGTTAATATGCACATGTTAAAGTGAAGGTTTTGAAAGCACTGCACAATCCTAGTTGTGCTACTGTCAAATGTGCATTCACATGCGTTTGGAGGACGTTTCTTTTTTTTTTTTTTTTTTTTTAACAAAACACGTTTCCTTATTGATGCAAATACACGGTACACATTCAGTAACATGGAAATAAGAAAAGCAGTATGATATACTTTGATAATGGGAAAAGAAATAAGCATATTCCACATAATTTGGAGGACATTTCTAAAAGCATATAAATGCATGTAATGACTTTTGCATTGGTGCATTAAAATGGTGTCTTACCTGCATTTAGGTGCAGTCAGTTTAACTGTGCATAGAGAAAATAGACTTCTGTGCGTCCAGGATCCACTAAGACACTGTAAGGCCTCATTCACATTGGTGTATTTGTTCACACCCATGGTAGGGCTGTCTATACTTGAATGGCGGTCAAACTGGGACCAGTGGATGTGCCGTGCAGCCACTTTGTCCAAATTGACAAGAATGGCACTGCCTGCACATGGATACACAGAACACTTGTAGACCCCATGTGGGCAAACATGGCCCTTCTCACAAATGTACACATAGATACACCCATGTAAACGAGACCTCAAACGTAGTTAAAGCAGAGTTCCACCCAAAAGTGGAACTTCCACCCATTTGCTTCCTTCTCCCTCTCTGGTGCCACATTTGGCACCTTTCAGGGGGGGAGGGGAGAGGAGGGAACAGGTACCTGTTTTTGACATGTACCTTTCCCCACTTCCGGGAGACAGCACCGTGGCGCATTCCCTCGGAAGTTTGGCCCCCTCCTCCTTCCAATCCGAATGCGCAGCGCACTTTGCGCATGCGCAGTAGGGGCCCGCCCATGAAGCCGCAAGGCAATGGCAGCGGCAGCACCCAACAGCCGATGGAAACATTGGCTGCGGTGCCAACATCACTGGACACCAGGACCGGTAAGTGTCCTAATATTAAAAGTCAGCAGCTACAGTATTTGTAGCTGCTGACTTTTAATTTTTGGAGGGGGAGGCTGGAACACAGGTAAATGCATCCAAGAGTGGCTAAACCTCTGTAAAGCAGGAACATTAACACAGGAAAAAGTAATCTGAGAGGCATAAATGTTGTTTTCACTTCCTAGAAAAGCTAAATGCAACTGTATAAATATATTAAGAGGGATCAGTTGCTGCAGCTTCAAAAGGGTAGAAAGATCATCACGATCGTGGATCTGATGTACCCCAGCCCAATTGCAGAGGGCGGTATGTCAGGCACTGGACAATTCAGGAAAGGTGGTTGGCCTTACACTTTTGTTTTACAATCCCTGTAAATAACAAAATGTCTGCTAGTAGAGGCATCAGCCGCAGGATACGGCCACCTGCAATTTGGCTAGGATACAGTGGATCCATGACCAGGATGTTCTTTCTGCCCTTTTGGAGCTGCAGCAACTGATCACTCTCAATGTGTTAATACAGTTGATAGATATCAAAATTCCCTGAGGAAGCAGATCAACTCTGCAAAACACGTTGGAACTAATATCCAAAATTCTCAACTCCACGTATACCGTATCATATTATCATCTGTGTTTTGCTTTAAATGCCCATTGGGGAGTTTTTTTTTAAAACCTTGTGTGGTTATCTGGCATGATTCCTATTTTTATTCATTTGTAATAAAGCTTTACTTGATTTTAGTATATAAACTTCATTTTGTGGCTTCCTAGACATTTTGCATCCTAAAACGTTCTACACAGACAAATGGGAGGCTTCTTTCTCCCCATTTGTCCCTTTTTTTAATTTCCTAGTTTTCACAAAATCTGTCTGCGCCAGTCTTTATGAATTCCAGGGATAGTGTGTACCAGGCTTAAAATGGTGGCAAACCCTTACATATAAAATATACATACGGGTGAGGTCATAAAGATACCCTCTAAAGAGAGGGGCCCCATGTTTACTGTCCACTAATTCTCCAATTTGGTGTTGATCACCGCACCCAGAAAAATGCAAATATAGAAAAGCTGGGAAAACTCCCAAAACTAAAGTGGGTACTACCATTTGTATAACAAATTACAAAAATATCTTTAGTGATACACATTAGCCAAAATTACAAACAACAACAATTAGTACCTCCATCAGCCACCATAATAAAAAGAAAAACGACGTTACAACATGAACCCTTACATATACCCAGTGAAGTGACTGGCCTCAAATTATGCACAGAGATTAAACAAATCCACCTGCATAAATTGTACCTGTTTATCTGCAGTATCTCTTCTCTACATCCATTCAAATACCAGAATTTTTAAAACTTGTATGAATGGTTTGAAAAAAGGGGCAAAGAGCTGAAGTTCCAGTCTGCAGGGCTCAGCTAGGAGAGTTCTGACAGATTATTGGTAGGGACACACCCCCCTTCACACAGCACCCAGGAACAGAGCTGAGGCTGTCAATCACAGACTGAGTGCTGCAGCTCCCTCCCCTGTCCCTTTTTTCTATTGGTGTCAGGAAAACATGTCAGAATTGATTCATGCTGCTAGCAGGGGAACGAAGCAGCAGGCAGACATGACAGTTAGTGCTCTTAATTGAAACAAGTACATACTGTATGCTTTGTTCATATTTCATGTCTGAGGTTTACAACCACTTGAAGTCTATCATTTTTCAACAGAACAAGCTGTATGTTATGGGCTGGATCATCAGGTAAAAACAGAGGGGGAAAAAAAGTTTTAAAAAAGAAAACCATGGCAACCACAACATCTAATGATTGTTAAGATACAAAAAAAAATGACATGTTTGGTTTGGTTTAATATCGCTTTAACAACAAAAGCACAAGACGAAAACTACTCAAAGTGTCTTTGCCATTAAAAAAGTTTGTAGGCTGCCATTGTTGACCTCTCATTTAAAAATGCCAGTTTCCTGGCTGTCATGCTTTGGTTTCAATTCTTTCGAAGTCTCTGACCTGAAACAAAGGTAGAATTGAGGAATTCTAACTTTTAAGTTATTAGTAGCATGTTTTTTTTTTTCTGGGCCTGTGTCTCTAATGTTTTGAAGTTAGATATAGTCACTTTAATAGACTGCCAAGAATGTGTCCTTTACGTCACGGCAATAAAGGAGTTAAAAAATGTTTATGGCAGCAGTTATGAGATTGTTAATGCGGACTCGTGGCTTTCAGGTAAAAGTAATCTGGGCTACTGCAAAGCCACCTGCTAACTTTACAGGGCTCTGAATGTGTGACATAAAATGTGCAACTACCATTTGTTTTATTGTACAGGCCCTTTCAGAATATATCTGTAATATATAAAAGGTATTAGGTATCCTTCGCGCCAAAAAATGCACATTTTAGCATGTATGTTTTTGCGTTTTGTTGCACACATTTAAAAAATTATTTTAGGTATGAAGACTGGAAAAACCCCCAAAACAGTACATATTTTCTGAAAGAAGGCTCCTTAGAGAATAAAGCAGTGGTGGTTCCAATTTTTTATGTTACACAATATTAGCGCAAAGGTCTAGGAAATGCAAAAGTTCTGTAAAAAAAACACAAAATCAAATTTAACACAAAAATTAATTTTAGGACGCGCCAACACAAAAAATTACCCAATTTTTGATAAAATATAAAAGAGGAGGTTGCGCCATGTAAATAAATACCTAACATGTCAAACCTTTAAATTGCAAGCACCCATGAAATGGTGACAATTTCAGTACCCTATAATTTCTAGGTGAACTTTAACCACTTGCCGCCCCTTAGGAAGTACCCAAAAGTCCTCGGATTTCAGTGGTTATACCGGGGTCATGGCTGCAGCTGCACTCATGACCCCAGTATCTTTTATTTTTTCAGCTGGCGATATAGAATAATGTAAATTTAATCTGAGTTGCTATACAGCCACTGGATCAATTTTACATGTTGCGAAAAGTAGTTACCCCCCACCCTTGCCACCTTCCCAGGATATCCCGTTCCACCAGGGAGCCTGGGACTGAAGCCAGTGGCTCCACCACCTGACCGTGGGGATTAGGGAGGAAATGTATTCCCCGATTGTCTCTATGGTTTATGAAATCAAAAGCGGTGAGGATTTTGTTACTTTCATATTCGTTTTATTGCTTACAAGTCGATACCGGCTTGTAACAGCATCTGATCAAACCGATCTCAGTATGATCAGATGCTTTTAAAGGGCAAAGGAGAGATCTGTGTTCAAACAGTAACTTTCATAGCCAAGATTATTGCAACATTCTGGATGCAGCCATGCTGGGCATTTATATACAGGATCCAGAGCTTAAGCTTCATTAAGCTCCTGTCCAGTTATCTGTAAAGTGATACACGATAAACAAGAGACGCAAAAACGCTGACTTACTACTGAAAACTACTTGGCAATGACAACATGAATTTCAAAGTGTGATTTCTACAGTGATTTCCCCTGTAATGCAATGATCTTCCCTCACATATGATAGGTTCATGCCAAAAGTTTTGGACCCAGAAACTAGTAATAATAGAAGATTACAGCATGCATTTAAAGCATGGGTGTCCAACCTTTTGGCTTCTCTGGGCCACATTGAGTGTAGAAAAATGTTCTTGGGCCGCATATAAAATGCAAACTATAGTTAAGGTATATAAGTAATAAAACGCTGCCGTGCCCTTCCTGCGCTGCTGCCCCCCCAAGCACTAATTTAACACTACTAGAGGATGATCCCTTCTCTGCCTACAGTTAGTTGGAAGCCCCTTGTGGCCGTGCCCCCGACCCGACTTCCTTCTTCCCCATAAAAAAAAAAAATTGTCAGGAGGCAGTGGGTCGCATTGTCTGGGGCTCTGGGCCGCAGGTTGGACATGCCTGATTTAAAGTATATGTAAACCCTCACATCGTAAAACAACCAATTTAGTTTAAAATAAAAATGAACGGCAAAATAATTGTGTATACATAAAAAAAAAAAACTTTCTAAATACCTTTTCCCCCTTTTTTTATAAGTGATCACATCCCTCTGCTCTCAGTTGCATAGGGAGCTCAGAGAGCTACGGGAGGAGAAAAAACAGTACACTAGACTTCCTAGTGAATTACCATGCAGGGGTGTGGGGGTTTCAGGACAAGTCTAATTATTGGAGGAGAGCAGAAAACTGACCACGCTGTGCTTTCATGTCTAGTGTGGTAATTTTTGATAGGAAAGCAGGGAGACTAGCAGGAACATGAATAAGAAAGCAATGCAAAGAGAACAGGATACTTTTTCATTCAAGTACATGGTACAGCAGGCACATATCAGAAATATGAAATGTCGGGTCTACATATTCTTTAAGACAAATGTTATATGCCACCTGGTGATTTTACAGGCATGTCTGAATGTGCCTGAGCAGTGGTCTCTATTCAGGCTAAGAAGTGACACAAGCACACATTTAGTAATAGTATGCCAAGCCCAGATTTTTAAGACCAGAGATTGTTCCCGGAAGGTATATGAAGCTGCTGGTTACACAGCGCTAGGCAGTAAGAAAAATCCAAGTTCCATTATAAAAGAATGGGGACACATCAATAAGAAAAAAAATGACAAGACAATGATTAATTCCTCAAATGGCAAGAGGCTAAGCACCTACTATAATGGCAGTCTAGAACTAATAAATGAACAGTCTTAGGAATTTTACTTGAAATAAATTGACTTAACATGCTAGCTATTTCATTTTTCATTTTTTTGTAAGAACATTCGATATAGTTGATGAAGGATTTTATGCTTTCATAATCCAGATTTAAACCCAATAAGCCATGACTCACTCTCATTGTGCAATGACCTATTTCAGGCAAAAATCTCATTATTATTTTACCTGAAGAATCATTCCTAATTATGAGGAAAATATATGTCATATCAAACCTATAAAAGGGCTTAAAATATTGTCATCTCATATAAATGTATTTTTTAATCCATTATTTAATTGTTGTTATAACTCTGTTCTCAGTTCCGTATTTCAATTAATTTTCACAGTTAAGTCTGGAGAAAGATAATACACTAAATATTTTACTGCTGTGGAATGCTCCAGAAACAAACTCTGCTGTAGGCCTTATGCAAAAACAAATGGTTAACAGATTAGGCTGTTAACGAACTAAGGAAATATTTTTAATAGATGATTAAATAGCTGTGGGCTTAGATTATTCTTTGTTGTTTCAGCAAAAAATGCCTCAAAATAACCAATGCCTCCTTGAAAGCACAGGGCAGAGATATTTTCAGTTATTCAACAACTTTAACCCCATTACCCCTTATGGTCATTCATCAGTGAAGTACCGCACTGGTCTGTTGACTTGTCCTGGTCAACCTTGAGGTCATTGCCATAGCAACAAAGCTAGAATTATTTTTGGCTGTGACATTTTACAGTTAATAAAGATAATACATACAAAAAAAAAAAAAAAAAACAAGATTTAGCAACCCAAGTAAAAATGTGGTAAACACAAAAAAACTGAAATATAACCGGGTTTCCAATTCCATATTGGTTGACTTTCCAAATATAGGAAGTCATTAGCGGAAGTAGGCACTAAAGTCAGTAGATCATAAAAACATGTCTGAGACCATTGAACTCATTTTGATGCCAAAAAGACTTCCTAGAATTTATTTATAAAAGTGTACGCCATAGGCCATCACAATGAGAAAATGTGGACATTTTCTGTACTATGAATTGTATAGCTGGTATTTACTGTAGTAGGAAAAAAGAAAGTAGATAAAAAAGGAGGAGGATTTATACAGTAGGTCATAAAATACACTAATGCTACACTATCAAGGTAGGGGTGTTTGGTTAGTCTTCCACCACAGAAAAAAACATACAAGACCAATTGAAGTAACTCTTCACAAATCTTAGGAGCCCACCAAGATGATTTCCTATTACTTCTACATATATTGCTAATCTTTATGCCTCGCAATGGTGTCCCTATGTACCTTCAGTATAAATGAATAATCTAGCAGGGCAAGATAAAGGGACTGCTAGGCAAAAATGTTATTATATAATCCCTCCTTTATTACCCATGTAAGACCATTTCAGTGCCCTAGGCTGGATCTTCTGTGGCTCCCACACTACTCTGTGCTATCACCAAACATTATCACACCATCACTGCCCTTGTTATCTTTATTTACTCAGGTCATGCCTTACCACCCAGCTCCCCATCTCAGGTCATACCTTACCACCCAGCCCCCCATCTCAGGTCATGCCTTACCACCCAGCCCCCCATCTCAGGTCATGCCTTACCACCCAGCCCCCCATCTCAGGTCATGCCTTATCACCCAGCTCCCCATCTCAGGTCATGCGTTATCACCCAGCTCCCCATCTCAGGTCATGCCTTACCACCCAGCTCCCCATCTCAGGTCATGCCTTACCACCCAGCTCCCCATCTCAGGTCATGCCTTACCACCCAGCTCCCCATCTCAGGTCATGCCTTACCACCCAGCTCCCCATCTCAGGTCCTGCCTTACCACCCAGCTCCCCATCTCAGGTCATGCCTTACCACCCAGCTCCCCATCTCAGGTCATGCCTTACCACCCAGCTCCCCATCTCAGGTCATGCCTTACCACCCAGCTCCCCATCTCAGGTCATGCCTTACCACCCAGTTCCTCATCTCAGGTCATGCCTTACCACCCAGCTCCCCATCTCAGGTCCTGCCTTACCACCCAGCTCCCCATCTCAGGTCCTGCCTTACCACCCAGCTCCCCATCTCAGGTCATACCTTACCACCCAGCTCCCCATCTCAGGTCATGCCTTACCACCCAGCTCCCCATCTCAGGTCATGCCTTACCACCCAGCTCCCCATCTCAGGTCATGCCTTACCACCCAGCTCCCTATCTCAGGTCATGCCTTACCACCCAGCTCCCCATCTCAGGTCATGCCTTACCACCCAGCTCCCCTTATTACTTTTCCTTCTTCTAACAGGATTACAGTAAGTCCCCTACATATAAACATTCTACTTATGAACTTTCACAGATACAAACATGTCCAATCCAGTAAAGCTGGGTACACACACACTCTGCTTTTTTTTTTTTTTTTTTTCAACCCAGCAGGCTGCATGGAAAATAACAGACTGATCACCCTACCAACACTAGCAATGTTGGTGCAGCGATCTCCAATGCTGTGCCTGCTCCCACCGCCAGAACAAACCGATCAGCGCTTGCAGCCTATATCTGCAAGCGCGGATCTTTGCTGGACTTACAAACAAGTTGAACTTATGAACGATCTTCCAGAACGGAACTTGTTCATAAGTAGGGGACCTACTGTATATAAATGTACTGTATATACAGTTGGCTGCTGTGTCTGTCTGACCTCATACACTGTTCTTCTTCCTTCATCTTATAGTGCACTTCAAAGAATATTTTAAATGCGATAAAAAGCTATGTTTATATTAAGGGGGCAGACGATACTGCCTTTACTTTTTATCTACACCAGTAGACCCAAATCTCTTTAAGGCCACGGTTAAAACTAAAAAAATATCCTAATGTTTAGGGACTCATGTTCCTCGTGCTCTGTGGGGTCTAATGTGAGTATTCTCTATGATTCCATTATGGACCACTGGGAATTCTGAAAGAAATATAGGTGTGCCATCAGTAAAACAACATTTTGCAATCCAAAACTTTCATAACAGTTTTATTAAAGTGGTTCCAAAACATATGTTACCCTAATGCATTCCCTGAAACAAGGTAAAAAAAACATGTTTACCACTTGCTGTGCCCCCCCCCTCCTTTTCTCCCAAAAAGACCTACCCGAGTCCTACATTGGTGCAAGCCTGTGCCCAGCTACCAGTCTTCTGTTCCTTTTTCCCTTCTCTCACTACACTACACCTAGAGCAGCAGGAGCCAGTGGCTCCTACTGCTGTCAAAATCCTGTAAGTAGAGAGCGGGGGGGGGGGGTGAGGCCAAGTAGCACTGTGTGTGTGTCTATGGGTGCACGTTCAGCCCGTCTGCGACTCCTTATCCCACGCTGCAGCCTGAGACTTACACAAGCACCGACAGGCTAACAGGGACACACATAGCTTGTCAGCAGCTGTGGGAAGATTTACCCCCTCCCTCTTCTTCTTTCACTGTTCAGTGAGTGATAGGCATATTCACAGACAAGGTCTGCCCACTCAGGTCCCTCCCCTGTTTCTCCATTGGCAGGGAGAGCTGGCCAATCCAGGGAGGACTGCAAGAACCGCAAGTAACTCTGGAACATGTAGTTAACAATACAGGCTGCCCCACTGTAAACCCTAGGGGGAAAAACTACACATCCCAGCAGCTCACAGTGAAAGAAGGAATCTTATCCCTAGAGGCTTCCTGGGAGAAAGGAGAGTAACCACGTGGGAGAGGAAGACTGGATGCTGGAGAAGGGTGCTGCGGTCCTGAGCTGGTATGACTGTTCCTGCCACAGCTCCAAGGTCAGTGACAGACATTCCGCTAGAGGGAGGACCCTGAGTGCATCTCCAGGCATCTCTGAAAAGTGTGTGGTGTTCACATGAGGAGGTGGCCAGTTGAGCAACCTGAAGGATCGGTTCAAGAATATTTCCCCCTCAGGCCTCCGGACACAGGATTGGTGAGAGGGCACTTGCCCAATCCTCCCTAAGCCAGAACACTGAACTGCTGTTGTTTCTCTGCCTCAATTAATTAAGAGAACCTGTGATGCTCTTGCACTCTGCTTGGCAGTGATAGTACTGGCCTGATTTAGCTTAAGGGCTCTTTCACACAGGCAGACCGTTCAGATCCGCCTGTCCGTTTTTTTGGTGGATCTGAACGGTCCCCCTATGCATCCTTATGGGGCATCGGATGTCAGCGGAGACATGTTCGCTGACATCCGATCCGTCAAATCTGGACGGATGGAAACCCTATTTTCCATCCGTCCAGTGGATCGGATGAGAACGGACCGACGGTCCATTTCCATCCATTTCCCCCATAGAGATGTATGGGGCTCTGACAGCTGTGTCTCTGCACACAGCGCGGAGACACAGCTGTCATCCTCCTGCTCAACGGGAGATCGACAGATCGATCCCCTGCTGAGATAAACGGACTCCGTCCGACGGACGGAGTGTGTGAAAGGGGCCTAAGACTGCCAGCACAATTTGAATCACCCCTGTCTATCAAGTACTATCTGAATATACTTTATTTTTGCTAAAAGGATATCAAGTGCACCAACACAAAGTCACCTAAAGACAGAAGGGCCCTATCTACATTCAGGACTTTAGTCGCTATACGAGTGGGTTTAGACCTTGGGAGTTAATTCAGTGCACTGAATAAGTTATTATGTCAACAGTGTCATTTGAGACTGTGGTGCGGGGGCGCAGAAGGGAGAGAACTGACATAAAGAACAAGGTCATTCCTCTGGCCTCCTCCTGCCTGGGCTCATAGATCCCAATTTACATAAAGTTGGTAGTTAATCCATTTAAGCATTATCATCATTACTACAATTTGTCATTTTGTGCGTTTACCTCTGTTCCCAGGGTTATTCACTTTGAGAAGTCCCCTGAAAGCAGTTGTATATTATCCTTGAGGTGTTTCGCTAATAACCTCTAGTCCTTGTTATTGTGGTTTAATTTACTATACATATTTACCTATTACCCAATACTTTTGTTACTGTCTGTTCTTTTTATTCTTAAAGCAAGCTCACAGTAAAGATAAATTCTGTGTTCACTACAATCTGTGTTCATTTACTATAGTGTGTGCACTAACATTACTGCCAGGTGTGCCAGTGGGGCTGAGTCACGATCGGAGCCTGGCACTCCACAAATTCAAATGCCTTTAGATCACCTGGACTGTATGTAAGGGGCTGAGACTGTTATTAGGGTTGAAAGGCAGACTAAGGAACCGAATATATTCAAGCAGCTCCTGCGGGGGTAGCGCTACACTTGTATGGGTCATTTAGCAGAGCCTATGTGTTATTCTCTATAACTGTGGTGATACTTTTATTATAACAATCATTTCGTGTTTTTTTGTGCACAATAGCAATTATGAATTAGTGTGGCACAGCTAAATTTTATTTTATTTTTTTTCTTAGATAAATAAGCAAAATATACATAGTGTCAGCAGCAACTGCTTTTGTTATATAGATTTTTTTCAGGTAAGGGTATTTTTTGGCTGCATAGGGGTAATTAATTAATATATATATATATATATATATATATATATATATATATATATATATATATATATATATATATATATATATATATATATATATACACATATATATATATACACACACACACATACATACATACACACACACACACATATATATATATGTATATATATATATATATATTTATTTTTTTATTGGAGACAAACTGTCTAGCTATTGGTACTTCCCTATAATAGTTATATTTTATCCTTTTTCTCAAAACGTATTCAGAAATAAATGATAATATACCCCACAACCCTATTTGTTGCTCCGCAACTACACTGCTGATATCTGTTCTCTGTTAAACAGGCAGCATATATACATTACCTGAAATAATCATTTATTTAAAGTTTATTCATATTTTAAGTAGCTGTTTATCTTTGACAAGGGAAAGCTGAGTTATAGGGCAGAAATGTGAATTTTTCATGCTATACCAAATAACCTTTGTTTTGTAGCAAACTGGGCTACAGTATACAGGGGTAGTAAAGTTGTTAACATTTCAAAATGGTGTCAGGAAACCATTAGAGTTTACAGGTCATATGATTTTTTTCTATCTGCCTTTTTTTACTTGCTATGGGCAGGACCCAAATAATAAAATGTAAACATTGTTTTAGTCTGTAGATACGAAAGGTTGCATACTAATATTTAATATTTTCATATGCAGCCAGAACATGGGGTTCCTTTTTCATATTTCCCTAGCTGTTTTTAGCTTGTTTGTTGGTAAAATGCCTGATGGTGACAGAGCTCAATAGCTAAACTCTACAGAGAAGTGATTTATCTACCATACAATGTTTATGCCTGAAAGAAAAAAGATTTTGCTGTGCTGTAGAAACCCTGTAATGTCCTGTGAATGCTGTGTAAATGTTTATTTGAAAAACAAAGGCACGTGTGATTTATAACCTAAACCTATCACAATGGCAAATCTGCCAGGAAAGAGGAAGGTCTCTGTATATGACCTGCATGCTTCCTTATTAAATCCATCTTGAGATGCCTGCCTTGGTCTTCCTTTGGTTGAGAAATTTAAGAATGCTGCGAATTTGACTTTTTCGTGGGTGGTTGTCCACCTGGACCAGCAATGGTCAGTCACTGCAGCCCCTTGTAGGCTCTGGCATGGGGGACAGCTGTGCCTTGTTAATGCTACTGCTGCTGGAACAAATCATATCCTCCCAAAACTCTGGGTGATTTTAGATACCCCGTTTAACCCTGATGAAGATTGTGGAAGTCAATTGAAAAGCGTTGGGAGTTTTTTTGGCAGAGCCCTGATAAGTACGTTATATGTCACTTTCCTACCAGATTTTAGAGGGGTGCACAAACATGTTTTTATGACAATAGAGGAGTGATGGCAAACCTTGGTACCCCAGATGTTTTGTCATGAGCATCATGGGAAATGTAGTTCCAAAACATCTGGGATGCCAAGGTTCGCCATTATTGGACTAGAGTATTGATGTATAATATTGCAGTCTACATCAGCAGTGTGTCTCAATGTGACATTGCGGAAGCACAGTTGAGAGAAAGTGGACACCTACTAAGAAGTAGCAGGATCACCAATATTATTTTAGTAAAAGTTTTTAAGGAGACTGAAACTAACTTTTTAAATTCCATTAATATGTTGAAACTTCTACTTGAAGATTTTAGCAATTGGATAGCACTACATATACTTTAACCAATGTGGATTTTATTTATGATACAAGTCCTGTCCTGATGTAACATATGCAGCCACCACATGAAATATTGTGCTAATGTACCAAGAATCCACTGTTGCTTGTTTATTATTAGTGTAGAGTTGTAGAGATTAGAAAGCAGCTTTGGCAGCACTACACTAGTGTTTTATTGCACTTCCCGCACAATAGCCATTGTTTCTCTTTCCATAACAATGGTCCCTTCACCAAAGCACTGCATCTGCGATAATAATGTAATCTCTGTTCTGCAGTCAGCATTCTCATAACATGAAAAGCTTAAAATGTATTGCATCCATCTGGTGACAAACAATGCAAAAGCATCCTCCTAAATAGGTTATTGATTATGATAAGTGTGCTGTAGCAAGCACATATTTACAGTGTCATGTTAAATGATTCCGGTAACAATGTGTTCAATGTTTTCGCTTAGCCTTTGCCTAATAAATGAAACTCAGTAAAAAGAGCCCTATCATTCAGTTTGCGATCAAAAATTCTGCGCAAGGGCATTCAACTGGACATTGCAGCTTAATAACCCCGGAGTCACAAATGCAGATGTCTACATTAACTTAGCATTTCAAGGAGTAGCAGATGGTTAGTAAGCTCTTACTGAGAAGGCTATAACGATTTCCAAAGGTAAAACAGCAAGTGGCTTTTATGTATAAATGATGGCCCCCGTATGGCACAAGTGATTAAATATTTGAGACAAAAATCTAATTATTACAGTAAAGTTGAATACAACACAATCCAGTTAAAAAAGTTGAATCTTCTCTAATAAATGTTTCAAAATATTTTGCATAAAATTTATTTCTGATTTTGCAATTTTTACTTTTTTTTTTTACTGTATATGTATATACTTTCTTTTGTACTTGACTTGTACATATACTGTTTATCCTAAGAGCATTGGCTATACTATGACCACAGTGTACTAATCAAGGGTTCATTCACACATCCATTTTCCACAAATATTTTATCACACAAAAATACAATTATATTTGTATGAATTGACGTATTGATCGATGTGTGACTAGATTACATCTATGCACTTTATTTTAGTTCCTTTTTAAAGGACCTTTCACATCTGTCACATGTGCTCTTTTGTATTGCTACCAAGCACTGAATTCCGGCAGTCCCTTCAATTAAAATGGGCCCCAAAGCAGAAAAAATGACTGCTACTCATTTTTTTTTACCACAATATACTACAACACTTATGGTGTGTTTGGTGTGCTATAGTGTAGTTGCATTCTGTAGATGCATATGGGTGCCACTCAAAATAAACAGCACCACACTACTGTGCATTACAGCAACACATTTATTTTTCCACATATTACTAGAACAAGGTGTTGGAAACAGGCCCTTATATATAAGGCATATAGAACTTTGGGCTTTTAAATGCATTAAGCAGGCCCATTGAAATGAAAAGTAAATACATATATATCATGTAATGCTGTGTATTTGTATTGCACCTGCACCATGGAAATCTATCACTTTGCACAGAAGGGTTGATTTACTAAAGGGGAATGGGGAAGGGAAGTTGTACTTTGTAAAGGGATTTTTCCCAAGAGCTTAGTGAATGTCGTGAAGTTTCACTTTGCAAAGAATACCCTATCACTTACAAGAAAAAAAAAAAAAAGCCTTTTTGCTTGCACATGTTAGGATGTTGGAGCTCAACAGAGCGTCAGCTCATACATAAGACAAATTTACATAAATCGCATGCAGTCAAATAAAAATGTTTAATCTAAAAGAACTAAAACAGAAATATTCCAAGAAGATAAAAAATTTCAGCAATCTGTGCTTTACATTTGTGTTGTGCTACCAATACCATATCTCAAATGACTCAACACATTGAAGTAACTGTGCACATTTAAAAAAGAAAAAACATCGGTTTTCGGCTGATCACAAAAGAAAAATTTAGTAAACGTAGCTGAATTTCTAGGTACTGCATTGTGTACTGCTGTGACTATTCAAGACAAAGTAGCAGGTTAACTTCCTCCAAGTAGATACTTTCTCCACACTATACCATAAACCAACTCAGTGGCCACAACCCTAAAATTATCTGGTACTTTTGGATAGCAGGTACTTCCTAAAAAGCTTGAGACCCTCTCCCATTCTTCCCATGATACAGAGTTTGATTTCTGACAGGCAGTAGTCAGACCCCAGCAGTGTCAATTCTTGATGGAGATAAGGTATTGAGCCCGGTGAGAGACTTGGCACAGACCAACACTAAGATTACACAAGACTTTTTACTCTGCTTTTGCAAGGGAACTGGAAGGGGAAAGGGGGGGGGGGGAGAGAAGTGTGGGAAAGGTAAGTATCATTGTAGGAGAAAACAGTCTATAAAAAAAACCTCAAACTAAGCTATATGCCTCAGTGTATTCCCCCTGGAAGTAGACCAATGGTGCCTCAAAGCTCAAGTTGTGCTTGAGTTGTTTTATGGCTACGAATACGTTTTTTTTTTTTACTGAATTGTGTAAGCTGCTGTAGCTTCCAAAGCTATTATCTGGCCCGAGTTCTGAGATTGCCCCATCAAATTCCTGAACTCACACACTGAACTCCAGATTCAGTCAAACTCGAGAAGCTACAATTTTGAGCAACTGGCTAAATCAGGAGATCTCACTTGGGGGATATTGGGCCAAACAAGGAAAGCTCAGTGAAGAATTTCTTCTCTTTAAACCCATATCTACTTAGAGGTTAAAGAGGTTAATACCCAACACCAGCCTTTTTTTAGTTTTGGATACAGTGGGTAGGAGTTAGCATTTCTGTCAGGTTGCATTTCTGTTACTCTGGGTCACTGAGAAGATTTTTTGACACAGACAACAATAAAACACTAAATGTGTTTTTGTCCTCAATCGACAGATTTCCCATCACTTTTGGGTCTTCCCAGAAAAGAGAAGTAAGGGACCTCCCATCACTTTGTGTCTTGACAGAGAAATTAAATAGGGGTCCTCTAAAAGTATTATGGCTAAATGCTAAATAAATGCTAAATAATGATAAAGCTCCCAAATTCACCTGATTCTTGGTGGGTGGAACCATCCACTGAACTTTGGCAATTACACTTATATTATGTATAAAAGTTCCCTGCAAGAAAAATGTAATTTTTGGGCTCTTTCACATGGTCCGCCTCCGCAGGCGGATCCGTGTTGCTCAGTGGGGATCGATCCGCGATCCCCGCTGAGCCGGGCGGATGACAGCTCCGTCTCCGCTTGCAGAGCGGAGAGGGAGGTGTCTCAGCACCCGCTGCCCTCTATGGGGGATCGGAGGAGAGCGGACCGCTTGTCCGCTCTCATCAGATCCGCTCCGCTCCGATTACTAACGGATGGAAAAATAGGGTTTCCATCCGTCCAGATTTCAGCACAGGATCGGATGCGGATGGCAGCGGGTGTCAGCGGATGTGACCACCGCTGACACCCGCTGCCCCATAGAGCTGCATGGAGGATCCGATCAGATCCGCCTAAAAAACTGACAGGCGGATCTGATCGGACCGCCCGTGTGAAAGAGCCCTTTTGGTGAGATACTGCCAATAGGAAATCACGTAGGGAAGCAGACCCTGCAATTTTCCTCATTAGTGCCCTGCAGGTGCAGCAGCTGGTTGATAATTAAGAAACCAATCTCATTGGATTACCTTACCAGTACCACATGAATGCAGACAATCACACAGGGAATCTGCAACAAAGTTTGTTAAAATCCTTGTAATGTACATAGATCACCCAGAGGGGAATGTTTGTTTCTGAACAAAAGTGGAGTTACACTTTAAGCATTTTATATAAGAATAATCAGCAGATACAGTGAATTGATTCTTCTTCAATGTCACCTTTTAGACATTATGTAACAGCGAGCACTACAACAACAGAACGCAGATCTTCCATACCGGAGGTTGTGCAAGGTGTACTTCTTTAGGTGTTGTTTTAACTATAAATTCCTACAGTATAGTTTTCTCAGCATAGCCACTGTCCTAACCCAGCCACTTTTCAGAATGTTTCCCAGTGTTTCAGCACACTAGCTATGAGCTTGGAAACTTCTTCCTTCAAGCTATTCTATTTCAGGATTTTCTGGCTGGAGCCTAAACTTTCCCCCACCCATAGGAACCTGTCCCTATTTTCAGGCATAGCATCTCTCTACCAAGTAGGGTTTTGTCCCTACATATATTCCTCACACTGCAGGAGCACTAGTGTGATGCAGAGGGTGATATTTATAACATCCATGTGCCAAAGATAGCTGCCTAAATCTCATGGGAATTTGGGGTCTATAATAGGCAGTAACTTCCCCAAGATGGCCAGTCACAGTCCACAACAGAGGGCATACCAGCCCTCAGCCAGGCTCCCTCTATTGCCAGCAGTGAACGGTGACTGCTTTGTTTACTATTGACAGCCAAACAAGGAACTGACTGAGCAATCCATGCTTCATGCCCAACACAGCAGTCTCAACAGGATGAAAACTCAGCTAATCGAATGCAGTGACAGCTCGGCACACTGTGTCTAGAGGCCACATGGCTTAGCAGAACAAACCACTGTGAAGCTTTAACTGTAGCAGGATGAATTGAAAGTAAAGGGAACTTAAAGGGTTACTAAATCCAGGACCCTGCATTCACTTTGGAAGATAAGAACAGCGCCACTCTAAGTGCAGTAAAACCAATACTTTATTTGACATATAATAATGCTGGGTACTCACAAGATAAAACGTTTAAAAAGCATGGTAAACGTATGTAGAAAGATCCATTAATCCAGTGCCTGGGCAAGGAGGGGCTGATGTGCTCCAAATAGATCCGTCCGACTGCGGGAGTGAGCAGTATTCGGACCTCGAGGACACCTGCAACGCCTCCGGCGGCGGACTTCCGGGTTGGGCGTAGAGCGTGGGCGTGATGACGTAGGCGACGCGTTGTCGGAGCATGCGCTCCTTCCTCAGGCCTATGAACCCGCCATCTTGGAGAAGGGCATTATATAGGGGAGGAATGCTCGACTGCCGCAGGGTCCTAAGAGGAGTCCTGTGCGGCAAATACCCACACTGAGGACACATGGACGGCAGTTCTAACCTAAGAGCTAAGCGGATATGGTAGAATGTATGCACACAGGGTATACATCAATAGATAAACGTGGTCATATAATACAAACTATAGAATTTACTAAAAGAAGGAAATAGACATGATGAATAAAAACCTAATAGTAGGAAATATTGTATCTGGTACCGATCCTGATGGTAGCAACAAATAATAATAATAATGATGAATAATAAATATAATGATAAATAAAAAATTGAATAAAAAAATTGAATTAATTTTAACTTTTTATACAAGTCCAGTTGGTATTTTAAACTTGATAGTGAATGAAGGTTGCGACACTGTTTGCATGTGCACACAGTTCCCCTTCTTCACATCTAAAAGTAGGTTGCGAGAGTGTATGCTATAGTCTACTACTCCCCTTCTTTTTATCTAAATTGTCACTAGCTCCATCCATTCAAAGTTATTCCATCAGGTTTCATTTAGTTTGTTTGTTTATTTTATTTATTTCATTTTTATTAATTAGTATTTTTTCATTTAATTTTTTAATTTTCATTTAATTATTATTATTTCATAATTATATAATTTTTTTTTTTTTTTTTTTTTTTTATAATTTTTTTATTCAATTTTTTTTTTTTTTTTTTTTTTTTTTTTTTTAATTCAATTTTTTTATTCAATTTTTTATTTATCATTATATTTATTATTCATCATTATTATTATTATTTGTTGCTACCATCAGGATCGGTACCAGATACAATATTTCCTACTATTAGGTTTTTATTCATCATGTCTATTTCCTTCTTTTAGTAAATTCTATAGTTTGTATTATATGACCACGTTTATCTATTGATGTATACCCTGTGTGCATACATTCTACCATATCCGCTTAGCTCTTAGGTTAGAACTGCCGTCCATGTGTCCTCAGTGTGGGTATTTGCCGCACAGGACTCCTCTTAGGACCCTGCGGCAGTCGAGCATTCCTCCCCTATATAATGCCCTTCTCCAAGATGGCGGGTTCATAGGCCTGAGGAAGGAGCGCATGCTCCGACAACGCGTCGCCTACGTCATCACGCCCACGCTCTACGCCCAACCCGGAAGTCCGCCGCCGGAGGCGTTGCAGGTGTCCTCGAGGTCCGGATACTGCTCACTCCCGCAGTCGGACGGATCTATTTGGAGCACATCAGCCCCTCCTTGCCCAGGCACTGGATTAATGGATCTTTCTACATACGTTTACCATGCTTTTTAAACGTTTTATCTTGTGAGTACCCAGCATTATTATATGTCAAATAAAGTATTGGTTTTACTGCACTTAGAGTGGCGCTGTTCTTATCTTCCAGTATATTGCAAGTTCCTTCTCGTCTTGAGAATCAGCAGCCTTCTGGAGTGCACAGACCGGTGCTTTTTATGGACTTTTTGGACTTTGCCACACAACATCCAGGTCCGTGCATCTTCCCATTAATATTTTCCTAGGAGGTTATTGAGGTTCATTTTTGAGTCCTGTTGCGCCAGTTTTTTATGTTTGTTCCTGCATTCACTTTGTCTGGTCTCCCACAGTACACAGAAATGCAATTTTTTTGTAAATATAAACTGCTAAATACTTTTTCTCATCAGCAGTATATGTTGCAAACAAAACATACATTTAAAAACAGGTCATTCTAACTTTGTTTTTATTATTCTAAATAGCACTGCAATCAGGGCCATCTATAGAAAGGTACAGCAGAGGGAATCAGATGTGGGCAGGGAGGGAGATTGGTGCAGTGGAGGGGGCATTTACTGGAACCAATCCCCTGTATGGCTCTCTCAGCAGCAGCTGAAATTCAGTTTATCCTTCCCTCTCCCCAACAGGCTTTCAGCAGCTGCAGAGAACGCCATACAGGTAATCAGTTCCTGAAATTAGACCCCCCCCCACATCACCAAACACCCTTCCTGTGCATAATTTTCTGCACCCTGCTGTCCTGGCCCCCTGTGTGACCCCTCTCCCCCTGAAGCATTGTCAGTTTCCCTCCTCTTCTCTCCTGCATGCACACAGGGGGATGTTTCAGAATGGAAAGCTGAGGAGGGGGCCTGTTATTATGTCATATTTACCAGCCCTCTCCTTTCCTAAATGAACACAATGAGTGATTGGTACTGATCACTCTCTGTGTTCATTTATAACTGAGGCATAGTAAACTGTGTTTACTATGCGTCAGTTTGTGACCGAAGAGGAGCCTCTGTATAGAGCGCTTTCTGTTCATTCACTGTGTGCAAGCCCCCCTCCCCCCAATTTGTGAAAAAACAAATAATTTTAAAATTGTAAAAAAATAACTTTTCTTCGCTTGGGGCCGTACATCTGCACCCACAGACCAGTCAAAGACCCGTATTCACCCTATATAGGCCACAGTACTGTTGCCTTATGAGTTTATGTGTAATCTCCATTACTGTGCTGTGATGAGGAGGAGTTATGTATAAATCTCCATTTTGTAATTGCAAATATTAATGTAAATATAAATGTACACATTATTGGACTTCAAACTCATATTTGCTATATGATTGGTAGATTTGTAATTTGTATAACACAGACAGGCAGTAGTATGAATCCAGTTTAATGAGTCCATTTGAAAGGCCAGCCTGCTATTAACATTTAAACACATAAAATGACGAGTTGTCTGCTAGCCGGGAGGGGGCCTGTTGATATACCAAATAGTATCAACCTGTAAGCCAGACTTCCTGGGGCCAATGAAACTAGGTGAATAGATTACGTCACGTCCGCCCTTATTTCAATCCTCCATATCAAAGAACTCTCATTAAGATAAGCAATGAAGATTGACTATCGGTTGAAGGGTTGGACAATGGGCCCTGGAGATGAACCTTGCATCTTAATTTTCAATTTCAAAGTAAATTAACAGGTTCTCCCCCCAACAGAGAGGAGTGGTTAGCAAGGGGCTGAATTATGCTAAGCTAGGCGAGGAGGAAGTTGTTCAATCCTGAACGAGATACGCCCAGAGGGAGGAACAGGGCAGGATAGCTGAACCAATCAGAATAGCCCTATACAAGTCTATGCGATATGGTTCTATATTAGTTTAGGTGAGGGGAGAGGGGATTCGGCTCTTGCATGGCAGACCAGGATGAAACACTCAAAGGAAAGGTAACTATGAACGTTTAAGGTATACATTACTTGTCCTCTTTGTGTCGGTCGTATTGTGTTTGTATATGAGTATATGCTCTATACTTGTTCAGTTAAACTAGGAATATTTTCCATTTTGTTGCATGTACTATAGATAGATTGTTGTAAATTAATTTAGGCTTTCAGACTATATACCAATAAAACTAATATTGCTGTTTTGAAGCTTTCATTCATAGTCTCATTTTTAACCCAAATATTGTCTGAGGTAAATTAAATCTCATATATTCCTGGGTAACAGTACCAATGTGAATGAGCCCCAAGACCTCATTCACACACAGAGATGTATTTATCCACTCAATACAGTTTTAGCTGTTAGATTTACCAGGAATTTTGTAAGTTATGTTATGTTTATGTCCGCTAATAATGATTTGAATGTATTTTTAGTGAAAATATAGCTTTGATATTTTAGAGGGTGTGGGGCCCTGTCAGGTATACTGTACAGGGCACTACAATTTTTAAGTATGACGCTATGAAATCATGCGAAGCCAGAAATAATATTAAAAGAGCATCAGCCATTGATCATCAGCGAGACACAGCACATAATATAAAACCACAATAAAACGATATGCTGTGATTTTAATTGTATCTCTCTCATCTTTTAAATGCTCTCACAGGTGCTGCAGCTTTTCTACTACCCTGAAGCTAACAACAGCTTGTTTACTCTAAAGCATTTCCCGATTCTTCCCAATACACAATGGTAAGCTGAAAACCATCTCTTTCCACTAAGTTATTATCGCTGAAAACCCCTTCTGTTTCAATGGCACTTCATGATAATCAGTTTCCTATTTCTTCCTCATGTGTAATGTACAATAATAATGTATTCTTGTCCTGGAGTAATTTATTTATCTCCACATGAATGCAATAAAGACAGCCACCAGACTGTATTTCTGTCTGACTGACAGTTCTATGCACGATTATAAAATAACATTTATTATATTCATATTACAGCTCCCAAGATCCTGATATTGCGCTGCTCGTTTGAAGCAGGGATGAAAGGAGCGGCTGCAGTTTTAAAAAAAAAAGAAAGATGAAAAATTAAATCTTTGCAATTGTTTCCAGACATTTAAAATTATTATTGCTACATGAAAGTATAAGAGTCAATATTCAACAGATATCCAGCATGGCAGGATTTTTTGAAAAAAAAAAACACTAGCACATTCTGCATACCTTTTCTATCTTAAAGTAAACCTGTCATGAAGGAGATAGAGGGGCTGCCAGTACAGATCTCCTTATGAAGTGACAGCTGTTTTGCTGTCATGCTAGCCTCACCATTAAAACATTATCACTAAATTTGGAATAAAGATGGATTTAATAAAATCAATAAATTGTCTCGGTATTTGTTCCTGGTCAGTCACCGTACTGAAGGCAGTGGCTCAGTATAACAGCCAGACAAATAGCGTTTTCAGGAAGAAGTCTGAAATGACAGCTCCCATATTATTTCCATAACAGGTTTTACTTTAAAAGGATAGCCCATTCAAAAATAATATTTTAGTTGTAAATGGAGATATAAAAAAACAAAAAACAAAAAACAAAACGTAAGGTAGTGTTTTCTGTCAAGACAACCTTTAACCACTTAAGCCGCGGAAGATTTTACCCCCTTCCTGACCAGGGGGTATTTTGCGATTCGGCCCTGCGTGACTTTAACGGACAATTGCGCGGTCGTGCGACACTGTACCTGTACCTGTATGAATTTGACGTCCTTTTTTTCCCACAAACAGAGCTTTCTTTTGGTGGTATTTGATCACCTGTGCAATTTTTTGATCATGCACTATAAACAAAAAAAGAGCGACAATTTTGCAAAAAGAACAATATTTTTCAAATTTTTTTTTTATATAAAAATTCCCCCCAAAAAAATGTAAAAATCAAATTTTTTTTAATTTTTGGCCAATTTGTTTTCTGCTACCTATGTTTGGTAAAAAAAAATCACAATAAGCGTATTTTGTTTGGTTAGCGCAAAAGTTATTGCGTTTACTAAGGGAAAGATTTTTGTAATTTTTGTTGTTTTTTTTTTTAACGAGTAATGGCGGCGATCTGTGATTTTCTTTGCGGTACTGCGACATTGCGGAGGACAGATCGGACCCTTGACTGACATTTTTGACACTTTTGGGGGTACCAGTGACATTACTACAGTAATCAGTGGTATACATATGCACTGTTACTGTAAAAATGACACTGGGAGGGAAGGGGTTAACTTTATTGGAGAGGGAGGGGTTAAGTGTGTCCCTAGGGGCGTGTTTCTTACTGTCATTGGATGTGGCTGTGTGTGTAACAGCACAGATCAATGGTCCTACATAGCAGGACCGATTGATCTGTGCTTTTACACAGGGGACAGTGACAGGCGGCTTTGTTTACATTAGCCGCGTGCCTATCTCCCTCTCTACCCGACGATTGCGAATGACCGGCGGACATCAGGACCAAACATCTTTAATATAATGAAAGGGTCTACCCATAAGACAATAAAAAACAAAAAAAAAAAAATATATATATATATATATATATATATATATATATAAGATAGATAGATAGATAGATAGATAGATAGATAGATAGATAGATAGATAGATAGATAGATAGATAGATAGATAGATAGATAGATAGATAGATAGATAGATAGATAGATAGATAGATAGATAGATAGATAGATAGATAGATAGATAGATAGAGATTCGTTTTTATTGTCTTATGGGTAGACCCTTTCATTATATTAATGAAAGCGGATGTTCCGCGAAACGTGTTGACCCTCATACAAAAGATCTAAACTGTACCCTCCTTCTTTCTAATATATTCTGCACTATTTAAGACATGTTTTTATATTGTATAAAATAAAAGATGCATTTTTTACTACTATTGGTTTTGTATATACTGATGTGACAAGAGAAGTATATTTAAAGTCCCAAATACAATGTTCTTTCTCTCTCCTATTTAAATAGATTTGAACACTGTCTGTCCTAACAAAGCAATGGCAAAGAAATATAAAAAAAAAAAACAAAATAGGCATGCTGTATGAAAAGGAACATATAACATATAGTGAGTTCTCTAAAATGTTATTGCAAAAGTAGAAATACGCTTTAAGATACATTAGTATGATACTATTATAAAATATTATAAATATTAGCATTACACAGTCTAAAAATAAATAAGAGTGTGTGTGTGTGTGTGTGTGTGTGTAAAAGTTAAAAAATTCTATAGCTTCTCTTCAAAACACCACTGGCAAATTTGAAATACATAAGTAAATAAGCACATTTTCCAGGCAGAAACAGGACAAACAGCTTATTCCAATTTTGTCCTTCAGGGTCTTGTGCCTTCCACACTACTGAACAATCATGGTTCCGCTACCATCCACACATAGAAGTGAAATGTCACAATGGTCATGATGAGGTCCAGGAGCATTTTACATCACTGCACTAGTATATTCAGCATGTGTATGATCAGAGTCCAAACCCCACCCCAGGAGAATGAGTCAAATAAGAGAAACAGAGCCCTGTCCTTGACAACCATGTGTGGAAAACATGCTTCAAGTACTGTAAATCCTAGTAAGCTTACAATAAATAGCAACTCCCTAATTTACTGTAATTGAACCCATGACTTTCATGTAGATTGATATTTATGTGACATGGCATATAACCTGAAATTTCTCAACTGCCACTCTTTGCTGGGAACATTTGTCTTGCTTTTGTTCTCACTTTTCAGCAGAAAACATGGAACTCAATGCGAGATTTAAGAAGGTAACTTTTACAATGCTAAAATAAGCTAGTCTGAAATATTTACAATGCAATAAACACTCAAATTCTTAAAGGTAACCTGTCATAACACTTGCTTCAATACTCTATATTATTTCCATAATGACCTGGATTATTACTTCGATATTGACTCCTCTTAACTCCTCTTAATTTCCTGCTCAGCATACCTGTACCAGGGTAGGGACTCAGAAATGGCCTAAAAACCCAAGTCATTACAGGACTTGATAGCCCAAGCAGCAATTCACACACACAAGTCAATGGATCAGAGGGGTGAGTCAGCACCCTCGCTCCATCCGTCCTTCCTCATATGGCTCTTTCTGAGGTTTCACTAACAAACAAAGGGGCTGATTTACAACGGAATTAAAGGTAAGACTCCGTTCACACTGGGGCGACCTGTCAGGCGACCTGGTCGCCTGACAGGTCGCCTGCCATAGAGTAGCTGTGGACCCGTTCAAATAGGAGCGACACAAGTCGTTCCGACTTAGAAAAAGGGTCCGGAGCTTCTTTGGGGCGACCTGGAGCGACCTGCATTGACTTCAATGATATGAAGTCCGTGCCGGCCGCTCCAAGGTCGCTGTGCGAGCTGTGCACCGCGACCTGTGAGGTCGCCCCGGCAAGTAGCATTGCCCCAGTGTGAACGGGGTCAAAAGACTAAGTTTAAAGAGTAAAGGTAAAAAATAAATAAATAATGTTTGCACATGGCTGATGTACACAGTTTCAGTTCATTCTCTAAGTTTAGCAAACATTTCACTCTGCAAAGTGAACATTCCTTATATCTTTAGTAAATCAATCATACTGTCAGAAAGGAGAAAACTACTGTTGTGCGCTCTCTTAAGAAAACCCACAGCAAGTACCAGAGAATGCCAGGTTACTGATATACAGCAGACCGCCTAAGGTCTCAATTATACGGCTGTAGAGGCATGCACACTGTATGGAATCTGCACATGCGTCCAAGGCAGCTCATTTCTTTCTATTCAGCTGTACACCCCCTTCATATTCAGTGGTTACATGGGATTGGGGACAGATGAACCTCTCTAATAGGCCCTTCCTAAACAGAATAGCCCCCCTCAGGTTAGATCACTACAATAATAAAGGTAATATGGTTACTAAACTAATTACATCCTCGTTAGCAGGGACTCTTTCCCCATAATCCTCTGTGGCATTAAAATCATCATTTGCATTTGATCCTGTCAGTCAACTAGGGCAGGGATCTCCGAACTACGGCCCTTCAGCTGTTGTGTAAACACAGCCAACAGTTCTTCTCCCTGAAATGATCACAGAGCTCATGTGATCCTTCTATATAGGATCACAGGTCTCTATGGTCATTTCACAAGCCACACCCCCCCACAGTTAGAATCACTCCCCCAGGCTCACATTTAACCCATTGATCACCCATAGGGTTAACCCCTTCCATGCCAGGTGTCATTATTACAGTAACATTGCATATTTTTAGCACTGATTACTGTAGTAATGTCACTGGTACCCCCAAAAGTGTAAAAAAATGTCAGTTGGGGTCCGATCTGTCTGCCGCAATGACGCAGTCCCGCAGAAAATCGCAGATCGCCGCCATTACTAGTAAAAAATACAAAAAAAAAAAAAAACAATAAAAATGCCTTATCGTGCATGATGCCACATCTGTCACTTGTGCCAGAAATTTCTGGAATCGAGCAGTGGTAGCCTCCAGTGGTTAATAAGAGCCATGGCAATAGCCTTACTCACAGATTGCCTTTAAAACACTATTTTCACCACAAGATTGCAATATCCTTTATTGCTTGCTGTCTGTTAACACAGAAGACAGCAAATCTAAATTGGAACGTGCCCTGTAAGTTGAGAGTGCATTGGAATCGGTCCAGCAGATTTAAAAACAATTTTTATTTGACATGGAAAACAGAATATTCACAGGAACACTGTTTGAATTTTACCGGATAAAATAAATATATAATAAAAACAACAACACTGACATGGCCAATTACTTTAAACGTGTCATCTGTCCCCACTACAAGGGCACGGTAAGGATTCAGTTTGTTTAGACGCTGCGTGCTAGTTTGCCTTATTCACATTTCTCAAAGTGTGCTATCAAAAAGTTTGATTAAATGTCCTATTTAACCTAGGGCTGAAGTTAAAGGATGACAAGGAAAAAAAGGCAAGAGAAGGCAATGTACTCCATGTATAATGCAGTCCAGTATCTTTTACAAAGTCAAATAAAGGACGTGTAAGCAGCTGTGTGATAAGATACAATGCAATATTCTGATGGCCAAGGTTAATAAGCCCATTGAAAATGAAAGGGAGGGCAGAGACAGCTTTATAAAGTGCTTTATGTGAGCTGGCAGAAGAATGTGGCTCTCGGAAAACATACAGTATGATAAAATGACTGGCTACAGAAAATTTGCTAGGCCTCAACGGAAAGATGCAAACCTATCAGAAAGTTGCTAAATTGATTCTGAAGTAACAGTTGAGGGAGCAGGTAATTGTTTTTGTGCACCGCTCAGCTAAACCTAACTAAATCCTCAAAATACAGTAGGCTCCATCAAATCAGTAGCAGCTAACACTTCACATCGTAAAAAACATTTCTCGATAATCTTGGAAAGTAGTAATGATGGGATTTTTGACTTTACTGTAAAATCCATTTCTCTGATGTTCATTGACGAACACAGCTCCTGATCTTCTTAATCATTGGGCTATACTGCCCCCTACAGGAGTAGGACACTAGGCAGAAAAAAAAGTCTGGCTACGCCTATAGGAAGTCTTAGGGGGTATACTCCCTCTCTGTGCTATAGGTACTTAGTTTTGTTACATGCAGTGATTACAATTCCACAGAGGGGTGGGTGCTGTGTCCGTCAATGAACAGAGAAATGGATTTTACGGTAGGTCAAAAATCCCATTTTCTCCTTCGTTCATTGACAGATACAGCTCCTGATCGTCTTAACCATTGGGACGTCCCAAAGCAGTGTTGAACATGAGGGGTGGGAACAGAAAAAAAAAATTCCCAAGGCTAACTATAGCCAACCAGGTAAACAGGAGCTCAACCAAAACAACTGGAGCTCACGTGAAAAAAACAATACACCCTCAAAGAGGACCAGGTCCTCTAAACAGCCGCCTGCAAAACCTTGCAGCCAAAGGAAGCATCCACAGATGCCAACACATCCACTTTATAAAACTTTGTGAAAGTGTGCACCGAAGACCAGATGGCCACCTTGCAAATCTGCATCACTAACACCCGATGACGGAAGGCCCAGGAGGCACTGAGCGCCCGAGTAGAGTGTGCCTCGACAGGGAAAGGGGGAATCTGACCCTTGATGGAATAGGCCTGAATCACTGTCTGTCTGATCCATCTGGAAATGGTCGTAGAGGAAGGGGACAACCCTCTCTGAGGCCCATCAGTAAGCACAAATAGTGAGTCTGATTTCCTAAAAGGCTCCATAGCTGCCAGGTACACTCTGATTGCCCGGACCACATCCAAGGCATGCAAAGCAATTTCCTTCAGATGTTTTGACCCAGGACACAGGGAAGGCAACACAATGTCTTCATTCAAATGAAAATCAGAGACAATTTGAGGAAGGAATGACGGACAGGAGCGAAAAACCACCTTATCACTGTAAACCACCAAGTAAGGTGAATGACAGGGTAACGCCGCCAACTCCGACATCATGTGCGCAAAGGTGAAACCCCCCGGGGACAGCGCAAGCAGGGGAATCTCCCAAAGATTCTCAAAAGGAGGCTTCTGTAGGGTTGAGAGCACCAAATTGAGGTCCATAGGTGGCAACAGAGACCGCACCAAGGAGTATGTGCCATTGAAAGAAGACCGCTAAGGCTGACACCTGACACTTGATAATTTTCAAAGCCAGTTTCTGCGCAACCCCCCCTTGAAGGAATGTCAAGATCCGAGCCACCAAAAAAAGAGCAGCGATGAACCCCAAGAGACTCACACCATGCAATGTACGTCTTCCACGTACGATGGTAGATCTTCCTAGAAGTAGATTTCCTATCTTTTAACAGCGTTGGAATAACCAACTCAGACAAACCTCTATCCATCAGAACCTGGCGTTCAACAGCCAAGCCGTCAAAGCCAGAGACTTTAAAGCAGGATGGAAGATTGGTCCTTGGGATAGCAAATCCCCCCTGAGAGGAAGCCTCCAAGGAACATCGGAGACCAGCCGCACCAGACCGGCGTACCAAGCCTGACGAGGACAGTCCGGGGCCACTAAGATGACTGGAATCACTTCTGCCTCGATCCTGCGTAGAAGTCTTGGCAGAAGCTTGAGAGAAGGGAAGGTGTAAATCAGATGATACTGACCCACGGGGTCACCAGCACATCCGTGGCGTCTGCTAGAGGATCCTGTGACCGAGTCACAAACCTCTGCAACTTTCTGCTGAGCCAGGACGCCAACAGATCCACCTAGGGGATTCCCCATGGAGACACAACTGATGAAACACCTCTGAATGAAGGTACCACTCCCCTTGGTCCAACACTGACATAAGCCATGGCATTGTCTGATTGAATGCGCACTGGACATCCCTGAAGACAATCGGTCCAATGTTCCACTCGCAGTCTGATCACTCGGAGTTCCAAGACATTGATCGGTAGTCTGGACTCTTCCAGTGTCCACAGCCATGAGCAGAAATTTTGCCTAGGATGCCTCCCCAGCTGGACAGGCTGCAATCTGTGGTGACCATTGTCCAATGCAAGGGGAGAAAGAATTTGCCCAGCCAAAGTGCCGAAGAACAAAGCCACCATATTAGGGACTCTTTCATTCCCTGGCTCAGCTGGATCTGATTGTCCAGAGACTGTGGATTCTTGTCCCATTTGCCCAGAATCTCCCTTTGCAGGGACCTCGTATGGAAATTGTGCAAACGGAACCACCTCGAAGGTAGACACCATCAGGCCCAGCACCCGCATGCAAGTCCGGAGAGATTACCATCTGCTGGATAGCAGGAGACAAATTTTAGCCTGCAGTTTCTGGAGTTTTTCCAAAGGAAGAAGGACTCTGGCTAAGGCCGAGTCATGAGTCAGACCCAGATAGTCCAGCTTTGTGGATGGAACCAGAGCAGACTTCTGAAAACTTAGAATCCAAACACCCTCAAACTCGTAAGGTGATTTCCAGGTTTTCCACTGGAGCAGTAGGAGACTCAGATTGCAAAAGGAGGTCATCCAAGTAGCCCAGTACCGCAATCTCCGATTGGCCTAACAATGTTAGCACCGGGGCCAACCTTTTCGTGAAGACCCAAGGAGCAGAATCGAAACCAAAGAGTAACGCCACAAACTGAATGCTCCTCTCCCATAGCAAAGGGGAGAAAGCCCTGGATACCGACACATATTGGAATGTGAAGGTAAGCATCCTTGATGTCAATGGAGGCAAGAAAAATCCCCCTGATGCAGGGAAGCCACCGTCGTGCGAGCGGACTCCATTCTGAACTTCTGCACCCCTGCACAAAGTTGTTCAGCGCCTTGAGATCCAGAATTGGATGCACCTTGCCTTCCTTCCTGAGGACTGTAAACAGGCTTGAGTAAAACCCCTGAAAACGTTCCAAAGTTGGAACCAAGACCGTCACCCTTTAAAGCAAAAGGTCTTGCACCGCCCCAAAAAGAGACTGTAAGCGGACCAGGGACAGTCGCTTGAGAACGAAACTCGATCTTGTAGCCGGACCGAAAGACCTCGTGGAGCCACCTGACTTGTACCAGGGGAATCCATGGGTCCGAGAACCAGCGAAGATGTACCCCCACCCCAGATACAGGTGAGGGTGCACCCTCATTCTGAAGTGGCCTTGTCTGCAGAAGCCCTTTCTTGACTTGCCAGACGAAATTCATTTGGATCCTCCAGAGGAGGCTCTGAAGGGCTCCGATCCCTTGTCAGTTGACCCTGAGGGATGAAAAAAACTTCTTATGAGCCGAGAAGGAGGACCCACATCTACGACGAGGGTCCTTGCCCTTAGTAGCCTGCGGAAGAAAGGTACTCTTCCCCACCGTGAGACCTTTATGATATCATCCAGGGTAGCACCAAACATGCGATCTACTTGAAAGGGAAGATCAGTCAGAGAAGATCAGTCAAGGCCTTTTTTTAGAAGTCTGGTCTGCAGACGAGCCTTTGAGCCAAAAGACATGCCGAAGGACCACTGCTGGAACAGAAAGCCAAGCCACTAGGGGAGCCGCATCCAAAGAGACATCACACTCTGATGGTCTGCCAGCTTAGCAAAGGCAGGGGGGAGCTACTCCCCCTCCAGGTCACGGCGCAAAAAAAGCCTAGCCCATTCGGTCAGAGTCTGCGACACCAGGGCAATGGTTAATATCGGCCTCAGCGCCGAACCAGCAAGAGTGTACATATTGCAGGCCGCAACCTCCGCCTTCCTGTCAGCTGGGCCCTTAAAGGCTGGGGACTTCAACCGGAATCATGGTTGCCTTGTTTAATCTGGAAACTGGAGGGTCCACCACCAGTGGAACAGTCCACTTCTTAAGAAGGGACTCCTCATAGGGGTATCACCTAGCAAAATCGCTTAGGGTCCCCAAGGGGACGCTTTGGTCATCCCCACTATTTATATATTGTCAAAATAGGAGGGGAAAGGGAACACCTTTTCCGCTCTGGATGGCTTGTGAATGCCAAAGGGAACCTGCATCCTCCATCTTTAAGTTCTCACGCACAGCTACAATCAATGCGTCCACCAGCACCTTTTCGTATGTGGTTGCAGAAATGGAGGAATCTTCCTCACTATCTGGGGATTCAGGGCACATGTTCGCTCACCCAGGGTGACCCATGTCCGCAGCGGCTAAATCAGATTCAGGATCTGATGAGACAGATGAGGCAGAAGAATGCAGGGGGACACTTTTTTCCAGTCCATCGCCCAAAAGCTACCTCCACCCAGGACAACAAGGACTCCAGGACCATGATCAGTGCATCGATTGATGGATGGGACCCAGAGGGGCCCACAGCCTCAGAGAGGGGATCAGGTGGGGAAATGTGCTCCAAAGACTCTATGAGTCACCAGGGGGATCCCACAAAAAGTGTAAAGCACTTCTACGGGGAAAACCCCACCCCGTTGCCAGCCACAGAGCACTAATCGATCCTCAGTAGAGAAGGAGAGGGCCCCACCACCAGACTCACCACCTTCCAGAAACTGGGCACTGCAGCTACCGAGAAAATCTGCACTGCACTAGCGGCAATCAGGAAATGAAAATATCCAGGAGTCAGCACCAGGGGAAGAGTGGGGAGGGGGTTTTACCCCCCACTGAAATCGCCACCCAGAGGGCTCCACTGTCATGGACCCTGCTATTTTCAATGGCAAACCACCGAAAAATGTCCAAACTGCACAAACATAGCCACCGTGCATTAGGCACACAGGCTAAAAGAAAAGGACGGCCCCATGCAGTACCACGAGCTCCCGGGGACCCAGGAGGGTTTCCTAGGCCTCAGAAAAATGGCACAGGCAGGAAGGGGGGCCCCTACAGCTAATCACCCAGTTGCCGGCACCCCCCTGCCCCCATTGCAAGCACAGCACCCTGGCCCCATCCTAGGTGGTGGACCAGGCCACCCCACAGCCGCAGCGTCAGTGAAGGAGAGGGAGGCTTATGGGGGCGAGAAGGTCCATAGGGACCACCAGCCTATAGAGGGGGTGCCCTACAGGAAGGAGGGGAACCTAGGGGTCCGACTGTCCCATGGAGGGGCCCATGTCTACCTCAAAACCCTCCATTGGGAGAGGGGGGACAGTCACTTACCATAGAAGGAACCAGGCGGGCACTGCTCCAGACAGAACCTCCTCTCCATCGAAATGGGAGGCTAGGAGGAACACTGCGACTCGGGCTGAGACCCAGACGTATGCGACCTTGCGAGGTGTTTAACTCGCAGGCCAGCCCCCGTCTGGTGGGGCTATGTCGCGGCCAATCTAGCACGGAGCGGAGGTTTGCGCACGCTCACTGGCCGGACTAAGGGGGCAAACTAGATCTAGATTATCCAGTCGCCCAGTCCGGCAGTTGATTGTAGATCTCTCAGGAAAAAATACAGAAAAAAAAAATTCTAACTAAAAAAAAAAAAAATAATTGCCAAAACCAGATATCCCAGCAAGGAACTAGGTTCTTACTCCTGACTAGGCATGAAAAACCTAAAAAAAAGTACCTATAGCAGAAAGAAGGAGTATACCCCCTGGGACTGCCCATAGGCATAGCCAGACTATTTTCTGCCTAGTGTCCTACTCCTGTAAGGAACAGTAAAACCCAATGGTTAAGAAGATCAGAAACTGTGTCAGTCAATGAACGAAAGAGAAAATGGTATTTGCCTTTCCATTTAAACATTTCTTCTGGCACCAAATGGAGTTTAAATTAAATTGTCAAAAAACAAATACTGGGAGTGTGATTTAACCTGTGGTAAAACAAATTTTCCATTTCTAAAAAGCTAAGCACTTAGGCAAATGAATTCCTAAATACAAAACAAGCAGAAACGTTTAGGAGACATAAGTAGCAATAATGATACGTTCACAAATGTAATGTGTATTTACAGCTGGAGGTTACCAGCTCAACTTCAGCCAAAACTGTTTCGGTTCGCATCTCTCTTGCAGTTTCAATAATATGTCCTCACTGGTAATATCTATCCTCAAGTGCAGTCACAGAAATAGGGTTTCACAGGGACAGATATGGATGTGAATACACTCCAAAAGGGACAGGCCTTTAAACAAAATTAGAAGAGGGAAGAAATATTAGAACCTCAAATACAATTCTTTAGCACTTTATGCCTTTCACAGTCTTACCTGTTCCCTAGAGTTGAATCAGAGTATAGAATAGCTAATCTTCCACTTCAACAGAATGCCTGAGACTTAATGGCTATGATTTTGGCTATATGAGCAAGACTGGAGGGAGCCTGAAGCAGCATTTTCTCCATGAAAGTAAAATGTCAGTTTTTCTATAGTTCTATTTCTTAAACCTTACACGAATGGCATTTTACCTATCCTCAGCTATTGCAGTCATCCATATTCAAAGCAAATCTGTTGGAAAATTGTTATATTCACTGTTCAAATATGTTGTTATGTGTGCACTTTATTACCTAATAAAATATTTGTAATTATGTTCAGCTAGTATTGGGATCCATGCACTACTCAAGAGCTGCATAACCAAGGTCCCTGACCTCTCTTTACTCCCCGATAGTCAATCAGAGCGTCTTGGTCAAAGACCTACCAGCAGGTTCCTGACTGGATAGTAAAGGAGCAGCAGCTCACTGATAAAGTTATCCCTGTGTTCTCTATTTCTGTAAGGAACTTTTCAGGCTTAGATACATTTTCCCTTTCTATCCGTAAAGAGAATTTGTCCTGCAACTTGTCCTGCATTCCATTCTGTAAACAGTTTAGCTCCCACTCCTCCCCTCCGCCAGCCTTCCAATCGTAATGTGAAAGAGCTCTTGAAGGAAAGAGCATTGTGATCTGAGAGAACAATTTGGACAACCTCACTGCCTGTGTTGTGAACTTTGAGGATGAATTGCTCTATGGTACCTGCAACTACAGCAGTAACTAAGGGCGTGTTTTAAAGTTCAATCACTGCTTGATAAGAATATAACTAGTTGGATGTCCATAGCCTGTCCACACATTTACTTGTATGCTGCTGTCAAGGAAATACTCCAGGCAAATAAAGACAGATTGAACTAATAACAAGAGAAAGGTTTGGGGTGGCCAAAAAAAGACATACATACATACATAGAGCCTGGGGACGGGGTTGGCTTCACCTTTCAACCACATCCTGAAAAGTGAAGCCAGCTGTCAAATCAGGTAGCTGGGTAGATCCCAACAATATTGCCAGGATTCTTCCCATACTTAGCATGGCTCTGCTCTTCAGAAAATAGCGGCTAAATGGCCGGCTCCTGGCTGACTCTGAGTCACAGGGCAACAAAGAAAAATGTATTACTTTGGAGCAAAAGAGAAGTATACCAAAAAAAAAAAAAAAAGATTTGGCCTTACTTTACTCTTAAAACATTTATATGTTTTAATGACTTCATAACTGAATTTACCAGAGTTTTTTATTGATCTACAAAATCTACTTTACCAGCACATTACTCTTCTGCTTCTGGTCAGAGGTTCAGTATTGTTTTGGGTCATCTGGCCAATTTGGACCAAAGATGACAGATGCAGAATGCTGAAACCAATCTGAATCCAAACAGAAATGCTGTCAATAAATACATGTGGAAGACAGAGTGTTTCCTCTCAGAAAATCAAACATTTGAATGTTGTAAAACTCTACAACCATGCTTGCTACAGCCTATGAATGTTTTACTCTAGTTTGCTTTGTCTAGTTCCTATCACATACTATGTACTTTTCAGATTCTGACTAAAAGGTGTTATAAACACACAGACCTTTATCTATGTCTGTTCATCCTCTCCACCTTTAAAAATCATAAAAAGAGATTTTTCTTTTAAACTTCTCAGGTGGCCAAGTGCATAACGCACTTGGTCCCATTCTGATTAATGGCCCTGTTTCCTTGTTCCCTTAAAGTGGTTGTAAACCCTTAGATATACCTAGTGAAGTGACTGGCCTCAGGTGATACACAAGAGATTAAATAAATCCTCCTTCATAAGTTGTACCTGTTTATCTGCAGTCTTCTCTTTTCTACATCTGTTTAAAGTCTAGAATTAATCACGCTTGTCTGAGTGTTCAGAAAAAAGGGGGCGCAGAGCTGAAGTTAAATTCTGCAGAGCTCAGTGAGTAGAGATCTGAGAGCTGATTGGAGGGGAGGAGGAGAGGAGAGTACTTCACACATTACATATAAACAGAGCTGGGGCTGTCAATCAGCTGTAGCTCCCTTGTCACCTTTTTTCTCTTGGTGTCAGGAAAACTTGTCAGAAATGATTCATGCTGATAGAGGAATAAAGTAGCACACAGAAATAACACTTAGTGTCCCTAACTTAGATAAGTACACACTATAATGGATAGGCTTTGTTTATATTTCATGTCTAAGGTTTACAACCATTCTAGCCCCACCCCCTTTAAAAAAAAAAAAACAAATGATTGGCATTCCTGTGGGAGGGGTACAGTTAGTACAGAGCCTCACTCTCTCTGTAAGCGGAGTATTTAGACTGTAACTATTATGGATAAAGAACAAGGTCAGAGCAACTCCTCTTTATAAGGCTTTGATTATTAGTTATTACAAGCTGGGTCTTATTATTAGTGTTTGGAGGGTCTCTGTCCATTTTTTTCCATAAGTGATATACGTAAACATATATAGTGTATTTAAGTATCAAAAAGGCAAAAATGAGAGTAAAGTATTAAAACAAAAACAAAGCAAAAAAAAAGCAATTAATGTAAAACAATATTTAAATCTTTGCAAATAGCAAAGCACTATATATATATATATATATGTAAGGCCTCTTGCACACTAGCCATTTACCCCCGATGCAAGAGGCTCCAGCATGTAGCTGCAGGTGGAAGGCACAGGTGCACCATCCAGCCTCGTTGCTGGCAGCCTGTCAAAACATATGAAAGGCTGACAGCTGCTGCGTCTGGACAGAGCACCTAGTGGTGCTTACATTTATGGCAGTATGAGTCCAGGGACAAATATTCACAATGCAGACTGCTCAGAAAAGACAGCCACAAAACAGATATTGCAGATTTCAATGGACCTTGGTAGGCTTTAGGCAAAGATTGATACAATGATTCTGCATGTGCACAGAAGCTCAAACATACAAATGGGTGCATTAGGTCAATTTCTAAGCAAACCACATAAGGGCCTAGGCTTAAAACTTTCCCTTTAATTTTTGATTATCAGACCCCTCTCTGTAGAGAGACCCAACCATAATATTAGGGTCTACACTGTTTCTACACTTGCTAATGCCCTTCTTTGGTGGTAGGGACAATAAGCCACTGCACCAAGCTTTGCTTTTCTGCTCCATAGCCTTCCCACCAACACAGCCTGCTGTCTTTTCTGTTTGAATTCTGAGCATCTCGCTGATGCAGGTGCTGTGGTAAGGGCAAGCTGTGAGTGCTTTTCTCTCGGACTCCAGCAAAGAAACGTCCCCCCACACTGATCTCAGCTCAGTAATCCTTTTATTGAAATATGTTTGGGTAACTCTCCACCTGGGTCCACTGATCTAACCCTGTAAAATTATTTTATTTTCCAGTATAAAGATTTCTGAGCGGAGATGTGGTGGTAATGTTTGTTTACTATGGGACTTGAAGTCAGCATCCGAAGCAACTTGAGAATGTTGAAGAAGATTTTGGAGCAGGATCATTTGGTCTTCAAAAAATGTCCCCACAGTAGTTCCAAGCTCTTTTTACCCCATTATGAAATCTCACATTTTTTACTACAACAGTATGTTTAAGTGCTAGTTCACACCAGTACGACTTGTCAGGCGACTTGTCAGCCTGACAAGTCGCGGACCGTCACGGTCCATTGTGTAGTATAGGAACGGTTCTAATAGGAGCGACACAGGAAAAAGGGTCCTGTACTACTTCGGGGCGACCTTGAGCGACTTGCATAGACATTCATTTTATGAAGTCCGTGCAAGTCGCGCCGAAGTCGTGGTGCACGCAACTTCACAGGTCACCCCCGAAGTCGTGCCGCTGCAGTGTGAACTGGCACTAAATGTCTGCCACATGTAACTTAGGGGAACCAAAGTTTAAAAAATTTGAACAGGATAGTTGGAATCTTTTAGCTAAAACATTATGTTTTTGGACTGCTCATGAGTAAACCTAGAGCTGCATCCACAAAAAAAATATAGATTATAGAGTACCAAAATAAAAAACCTGACATTTTGTTTACATTTTATATATTGATTATAGAATAAATGCTGAAGACCGTATGCTGGGTGTACCAACATTTTTGAGTGTCTGGGTTATGTGCCTTTAAAGTCCACTGTATATAGTGTCTGCACTCCTTTATTTGCTAGCGTGAAAGCATGTCTGTAAGAATTGTACAATGTAGGGGTTCCCATTTATTCTTTATTTCCTATTAGGTAAAGTGTGAATTTCTAACATAATCTGAACCTTCCTAACCTCAGAGTGAATAACTAAAGCATAAGTGTAGAATATATCGCACTGTAGACTATAGCAAAGGGAGGAGACAGCTTATTTCTCCTCAGAGACAGCTTCTGACTTAGATTAAATAGTAACCCTGACCACTTTGCAGTCCCTGAAACACAAAACCCTACCACTCATTCTTTCAGCAGTGAAATGATAGGCGAGTCACTGAATCACTGTTCGGCGTTCACAGAGCAGAACTGACATCCTTATACCTCCTTCTCACTGTGCAATTGATTTTATAATGGTATATCCTCAGGAGTATATTAGAAAAGGTGAAAGAGGGATTCTCTATTCAATATAATTTAATATATGAGAATGGGGAGTATCAACCCTATCATCTTGATGGAATATGTGCAACTCTATTTAGCAATCCATTGATCCTTCTGTTCTGTCCTGCTACAGTTGAGGAAAAAAAAAACGGTTATAGACTAATTCTGTGCATTCCACAGTACCCTTGGATACAATACAAATGATGCAGGCAATTAAGCATATACTGCTCTCATCTTCTTGAATCTCTCTGTATTTTCCAGGCAAGATATTCAATGAATACAATTTTAAATCACTACAAAGCAGAAGTACACATTATGCAGCTCTTCAGCCTCATCATTGATATTCTTAATCTTACTTTCGGGAACCTTTGGTCAGTGACAATATTTTAACACCTGTTATACATTTTCCCAAATGTTCACCCAGGTTCTCCAATTCATTCATGTGCATTGTAGCAATATAATTAGAGAGTGCTGCCAACAAAGGCTGGTCATAAACAGACCAATCATACCACATAACAATACAGGATTAGAGAATTTCTTGGATTTATCAGGCTGCTTGTGATGTCCCCATAGATGATAACGAGGGCCTTAGGGAATTAAATGGCAACATTTTTGTACTCCTCATAAAATCCTTTCATTGGAGTCTATTGACCAACACAGGAACTCTTTAACTTTCAGGTTATACTGTCTACAGGAGGATTGGATACTGGCAAACTATAAAAATAACCCCTTCCACTACCAGCATGCCTCATCATTGTAAAAAAGCAGTACCAAGAGCATGATCATAAGCACAGGTGGGACCTGGATCTCTCAATGGACTCTAAGAAAAGGATTTTGGGGGGGGGGGGGGCGGGAGTACAAAAAAATGGATTTTTGTAAAATCTTACCGTAAAATCCTTTTCTCTTAGCTCATTGACAGACGTAGTCCTCGGTGATACACCACCTTCGGGTTATGTTGCCTCCACAGGAGCAGGACTAGACAGGAAATTAAAAAGCTCTGGCCACACCCTAGGGGCAGTCCCAGAGGGTATATCCTCTCTCTCTCTGCCTCAGCAAATCAGTTATGTGAAAAAGCAGTCTTTAGAGATTTTAACCCAACCCAACTCAAAAACAGAGGGGCGGGGACTACGTCTGTCAATGAGCTAAGAGAAAAGGATTTTACGGTAAGATTTTACAAAAATCCATTTTTCTCTAGCGCTCATTGACAGACGTAGTCCTCGGTGATACACCACCTTCGGGACGTCCCAGAGCAGTATCACAAATGAGGGGTGGGAAAATGGAAATCAAATCCCAATCTAGAAGGCCCAACCGGTGCAAACTAGAAGTTTACAATGCTCATCCTTAATGATGAGACTCAACAAAAAAGAGAAAAATTTTTTTTTTTTTTTTTTCAAACAGAAAAAAACCCTCGAGGTAGACCACCGGTCTCCTCAAATTGCGGCCTGCAAAACCTTGCGGCCAAATGAGGCATCCGCCGATGCCGTCACATCAATTTTATAGAATTTTGTAAAAGGTATGTACCGACGACCAGGTGGCCGCCTTACATACCTGGACCACTGACGCCTGATGGCGAAAGGCCCAGGAAGTACTGAGCGCTCGAGTGGAGTGCGCCCTAACAGGGAACGGAGGACTCTGACCCTTAATAGAATAAGCCTGTACCACCGTTTGTCTAATCCATTTGGCAATGGTCGCGGCAGATGCAGGCAAACCCTTTCTGGGGCCATCCGTGATCACAAAAAGTGAATCCGTCTTACGGAATGATTCCGTAGCTTTCAGGTATACCCTGATTGCCCGAACCACATCTAAGGAATGCAACGCATGTTCCCGATGATGCTTGGGCTGAGGACACAAGGAAGGTAGTACAATATCTTCATTCAGATGAAAATCTGAAACCACCTTAGGAAGAAAAGATGGCTTAGGATGAAGTACTACCTTATCCCTATGAATCACTAGGTATGGGGACTGGCATGATAATGCAGCCAGTTCTGACACCCTGCGAGCAGAAGTAATAGCCACCAAGAAGGCCACCTTCTGGGATAAAGTAAGCAAGGGAATCTCCCTGATGTTTTCAAAGGGAGGTTTCTGTAGAACCGACAAAACCAAATTAAGATCCCAGGGCGGTAAGGGCGCGCGGACTGGAGGAGCCAGGTGCCGCACCCCCTGGATGAAATTCCGCACCAAGGACTTGGTAGCTAAAGGTTTCTGAAAGAAGATTGCTAATGCTGAAACTTGACCCTTGATGGTGCTCAAGGCTAGCTTCTGCTCAACCCCTTGTTGCAAAAAGGCCAATATTCGAGTCACCGAATAGGTACGTGGAGGAAATCCTAAAGATTCGCACCACGCAATATAAGTCTTCCATGTGTGATAATAGACCTTGCTGGAAGTCGCTTTCCTTGCTTTAATAAGGGTAGGAATGACTGAAGTAGACAAACCTCTGTCCTTCAGTACTTGGGTCTCAATGGCCAGGCCATTAAACCCAGCGACTGTAAAGCATGATGGTAAATTGGTCCTTGAGACCACAGACACTCCCTGAGACGAAGTTCCCACGGAACGTCTGCGACTAGCATGTCCAAGTCGGCCAGGCCGGCTTGAGGAGGCCAGCCTAGAATTTCTAGGACCACTGGCGCTGATAGAATCTGAACCAGGCGTCCCTAGAGGTATCTGGCCCCGACCATCCGAGAAAGTCTGGTCGTTTTCTGTTCCCACACATTTATCAGATACCTGATTGTTATCAGGAAGGGTGATCTTTTCTGGTTGAACCTCAGGGACCGAAGTCACCCGACTAGAGGCTACTTGGCCTATCTGGTCAACCAGATCCGATTCCTGTGAGGTATAGGGACTAATCTTAGGAAAAGGTAAAGGAAAAGATCTATTCAGGGAACGGTAACTACCGCTTCCTGTAGTACTTAAATGTTGGAAGGGAAGAATCGCACCGGTAGTAGTGGTTGAAGCTCGATCTAATGTCCTGAATACCGGTGAAAACGTCCCCCCACCCTGAAACCGGGTGGGGGCGCACCTTCAGGCTGTGTACTCCTTTGCTTCGGGTTTGGCTGGGTTGGTCCTCTGCTTGTCCAACCAGCCCTTCTTGAACCCTCCTGGAGGAGTCTTGCCTTTCCCGCTAGTACCAGCCGGGCGCCCTTTATGGGCGGTAAAGAAAGGTCCTCGCTTGTTGCGAGGTCCCTTAGCTTTAGCAGCCTGTGGCAAAAAAGTGCTCTTGCCCCCAGTGGCATCCTTGATGATTTCATCTAGGTTGGCCCCAAATAGACGATTCCCCTGAAAAGGGAGATTTGTCAAGGTCTTTTTGGAACCTAGGTCAGCTGACCAGCATTTTAACCACAGCACACGTCTGAGGATCACCGCTGACATAGATGCATGCCCTAATAAGGGAGTAGTGTCCAAGGCTGCATCACAGATAAACTGTAGCCCTTGTATAATCTGTTCCATCAAATCAGATGTCTCTTGGGGAATATCTTTTCCCCTAAGGTCTTGGCGTACCATTTTCGCCCATTCCGTAAGTGTCTGGGAAACTAGACCAATAACAATTACTGGTCTAAATGCTGACCCTATCAGAGAGAAGATGGTGCGGGACTCTGCTTCCATCTTTCGATCCACCGGATCCTTAAAGGACGAAGTGTCCTCCACTGGGATAACCGTGGCTTTATTCAGCCTGGAAATAGGTGGATCCACCACTGGTGGTACCGTCCATTTCTTAATGATGGATTCCTCAAACGGATAGCGTCTAGCAATACGCTTGGAAATAGTAAAGGTACGTTTAGAATGCTCCCATTCTCCTTTAATCTGATTACCGAAACATTTGGGTACAGGAAAAACCTTCACCGTTTTGATGGGCTTATTAGTACCAAAAGGAATCTCTGTTTCAGTTGCCTCTGCCGGTAAAGCCTCAAGTTTTAAGGTTTCCTGCACTGCCACAACTAGTGCGTCCACCAATGCTTCTTCCTGAATTATAGCAGGAGAAGAAGCGTCCTCCTCACTGTCTGAGGGGGCTTTACCTGGGATAACAGCCTTTGCAGAGGAACCTGCAACTGCAGTGACCATCTCTGAATCAGAGTCAGAGGTGTCAGATAGTATAGGGGTAGGCGGGGGTCGCTTCCTTGACCCCCGTCCCTGACAGGCCGCCTCCACCCGAGCCACCATAGACTCCAAAATTGCTGTAAATGACTCTACACTCTGTGCACCGGCAGGTCCCGTGGCCCCCTCGAGGGAAACAGGTGGGGGAATATGTGTGGCAGGGTCCATGATAATTCCAGTCACTTCCTGGATAATATAATTCAAAAATAAAAAACTTTTTTTTTTTTTTTTTTTCAGACCCCCAGCGCCACAAAAAGCCCCTTAGTGTTACCTGCTAGGGATCCCTATCGATCGAGAGAGAGAGAGAGAGATAGACCCCCAGGCTCACCACTTGATGCTCAGAGTTTAACTGCAACAGGTTACAGCGCTGTCTTGACAAACAGGAAGTCTTTTGGCTGGCTGCCCAGGAAGAAAGGAGGCGGCTCCGCCCCTCTGCACGCCTTCCGGCGCCTCCCCTAGCTCCACGAGGTGTTTGGATCACCTCAAACATGGCCGCCCCCATGCTGGAGACACGAGGCTACGCCAAAATGGCGGCTCGTGTGATCCAGCAAAAAAAATGGCGGCGGCCTGTACTGAATAGCGGTGTGCTGCAGGGCACACAACACTCTCTCTGCATGGGGATTTGGCGTGGTTGGCGGTACCGGCCCTGGCGGACCGCATGGCCATTCGGGAGGCCTGCTAATAGCTGGAGATCTGATTAGGAAGGCAGTCTACATGTCCGTGGCTTCTGACTGGTAGGTAGCTTATTCTTATCACCGTAAGATTCCCAGAATGCCACAGATTATAATCTTTTTAACATGTATACAATTAGATTGTTAGCTCCCAAACCAAGCCTCCTGGCTTTTTGCACATAAAATCACACTCAAAGTAGGAGGATCTGTGTCATTTATAGGATAGAGAGGGACTCTATCTTACCATACAGAGAGGGGCCCGCGTTCACCACAAGACCCGTCAGGGGAAAAGGGGGAACATACTACTCACCATACCGGAACCAGGCGGGCACCAACTCCTGACAGTACCCCTCTCCACCGGGGAGGGAGGGCTGTCGACCGATATGGACGCCGTGACTCATGGTCTTTGGCGTTTCACCGAGACGTTTAACTCGCGGGGTCAGTCCTTTAATGGGACTTTGTCGCGGCCGACCCAGCGCGGAGCTATGGCCTGCACGCGCTCGTAGGCTGAACTGGGGTGACCACCGGATCTCAACATCCAGCCCGTCGCCCAGTTCAGCTTTCTTGCTTGAAGATCTCACAGGAACACTGGAGAAAAAAAGCTGTCTAAAAAATCCTTTAAGAAAAAAATCTTGCCAGGACCTAAGATCCCAGCAAGGTATCTAGGTCCTTACTCCTAACTAGACAGAAAATAACTGATTTGCTGAGGCAGAGAGAGAGAGAGGATATACCCTCTGGGACTGCCCCTAGGGTGTGGCCAGAGCTTTTTAATTTCCTGTCTAGTCCTGCTCCTGTGGAGGCAACATAACCCGAAGGTGGTGTATCACCGAGGACTACGTCTGTCAATGAGCGCTAGAGAAATCTTATTTGGTTTCTTATCCATTGAGAGATTCAAAGTTCTAAACCTTCACGATGTGCAAAAGCAGTCCGAATGAGCGGTGGGCAACACAGCAATCAATCACTAACAGGCCCAAGAAGACAACACAGAACTGGGAACTGCCTGCAGCTCAAATTGCTGTCTGAATATCGCTATATTTGATTCTTTGGTATCAGATGAGTCTGGAACATTAACCTAGTAGAACTTAGAGATTATGTGAACCGAAGACCAAGTGGCAGCCTTGCAAATCTGGGAAATTGTGGTCTCTCTGATCAGAGTCAGCCAATGAGTGGGTGATTTGGGACATACAATCTTGCAAGAACATAATAAAAACTTCAGAAGTGAGGAAGAGGATCCAGAGACACCAGATTGAGCCAGAGAGGACAAAGTAAAGGTTAAAAGATTAGTGCTGTAAGTGACGGACAGGCAGCAAACACAAATAAGATTGATACACATAATTCTAAAACAATTTAATAAATATGTTTGTAGTGCCTAAATTGTTAAAATACTGTGAAAGTGATTCAATTAAAATAAAAGGTGATACATCTAATGCACATGGCATAAAATGAAAATTCTAAACCTATATACTTTTATAATATCAATTCTTGCAAACATTACCCAGAGTGATAATACAACATAAATGTGACAAAGTGAAAAAGTCGCTGTAATAAAGTTCATCGAACGGTGTCATTTGGTACCCTAATACAATTAAAGGGATTGTAGAGGCAGAAGGTTTTTTTTTTTTTATCCTAATGTTATCTATGCATTAAGATTAAAAAAAAAAACCTTCTGTGTGCAGCAGCCCCCCTCAGCCCCCCTAATACTTACCTGAGCCCATCTCTATCCAGCGATGTTACAGGAGTGTCTCAGCTGCCCGGGACTTATCTCCTCATTGACTAAGACAGCAGTGTGGTGCAATTGGCTCCCACTGCTGTCAAGAAAAGTCAGTCAGCCAATCAGGAGAGAAAGAGGGTGGGGCCAGATTGCGGCTCAGTGTCTGACTGGAGCTGTGACTTGGCTTGGGTGCCCCCATAGCAAGCTGCATGCTGTGGGGGAACTCAACAGGAGGGAGGGGCCAGGAGTATCAAAGAGGGACCCGAGAAGAGGAGGATCAGGGTTGCTCTGTGCAAAACCATTACACAGGGCAGGTAAGTATAACATGTTTGTTTTTTGTTTTTTTAAAATGAGACTTTACAATCACTTTAAAGACGATCTTCCAGTGTAATGCCACACCGCACCCAGTGAATTCAACACTCAACAAAAGATTAGGCTGCAAAGTATGCAGCAACAACAGCCGGATAACAAATGGCAGCTCTCTCACCTCTATTCACCACAGTCTCTCATCCAGAATTTAACAGACCAGCATATTATGTGTTGATAAAGCTTACAAACTGAGCAGACAAAACAGGGCCATAGTTGTGACGAGACCCTTGCTCGCTCTGTCCGCTCTCCCGACACTCCTCTGTTTCTAGTAAGTCAGCTTGCAGATCGCAACGTCTGATGGTTCGGTCAACCAAGGATCCGGGATCCGAACTACAGCTATGTGCCGTCCGGAATCCATTAGAACAGACACCAAGCAAGCTGTATGTAAGTTCAAACAGGAAGACAATTTATTGGAAGAACACAGCACACTTTTATACAGAATTTGGAACATCCTGCCCCCAACAACCGCTTTCCTATTGGTCAATTGTAAAGTACCTGCAGTTCCCATTCAGGTCCTGTCCAGACATGCAAATGAGGGCTCGAAAATGAGTCAGTAGTGATTGGTCAGATAGCTTGACCAGGAAATGCAAATGAGGACTTGAAAATGAGTCAACAGGGATTGGTCAGATAGCTTTGACCAATGCAAGGAGACAGAAGCCCCAGGGGGCAATCAATGTACACAATAGTCAGACACAGAACAATGGTTCCCTAACGAGCCCTCAATACACATTACTCTGAGTGTCAATACATCCCTTAGCAGACAACAGGTGAGGTCATTAGCACACCTGACAATAGGTGAATGGGGAGCCACCTTAGACAGTCCGTCTCCTCAGAACTTCCTGGGATGACCATATTAGGAATGCACTTCCTGCTCAGAGACCTCATGAGAAAGGGAACAATTGACCTTGCTTACAAATATGAAGCAATTCAACCTATCACCCATCTGTCCTTAAATTCCAGTGATGGTGAACACCATCACAATAGTGTAGTAATTTTATTTAAAACCACAGATACAATAGATTTAATTCCTCACATAGCTATACAAAAAACTCACTAATGGAGCCACTGCTCAGAATCATCAGCGCTCACTTACGCGTTTCATCCAAATGGACATCATTAGGGACTTCAGAGGTCCCTGGGCAGCAGGAGCAGATCAAAGATCAAAATTCTATGTGGGCTCTTGTCAAGCAGGATCAGCAGACAGCAGATGTTTCCTTGATGTCGTTTGAGAGAAAAAGCACACGTGATGCTCCACCTAGCAAATTACATTGGTGCTCAGACCCACAGCATTAACCCCTTTGCCAGCTAATCCAGGGAAGCAATGAAGTGACAAACCTACCCACTTTGTCAGTCTCCAGAAACAGGGCAAGTGCCAAAGCAATGCCAGTGGGCCTGAATTTGGAAAGTGCTCTGCAGCGTTCTGTACACTAAACAGAGTCAGCTAAGTGCTCTATTCCATCAGTGAACCCAGTGATGAAAGGCCACTTGCAGGATATCCCTGCTTATCCAGTCCAGCAAGGTCTGGATTTGGTATTCTGAAAGCAAGGTTAAGACACAGAGCTCCAGCAGCATTGTAGTCTTGATTAAAGAAAAAAAATGAAGTGAAAATTAAAGTGCTAAAATGTAGCAGAGCTGTAAAAAAGGATGTCCATCCTCCTAGGATACTAGCATAAAACTGAGGTATGCTGATATTGGGAGAGGGTCACCATTGCTTGCCTACAGTTTTTGTGTTTGCCAGTGTACAATTCCCCTGCCACAGCATAATACAATGGTTTAAGACAGCTCTCTTTTTCTCTTTTCTTTTTTAGAAAAGTTTTTTTGTCTCCTGCTGTTTACACACACTTTATATATGTTCTGGGTTTGGTATATACATACTCACATAATACATTTTTTGTTTTAAAAGTATCATTTTTTGTGTCCTACATGGCCACAGAAAGTAGACTTCTTTTCACATTCATGCAATTTTTTCAGTGTGTGTGTTCAGAGGGAGGACTAAATGAAAGAGAAGGTGAAGGGGAATTCTCAACTGCTGGGAAATCTCACCTGTGGTGAGTTTTTGATAATTGGCTAATTTCGTCATATAAATAACTTTGTCTCAGCTTGAGAGTTTATGGTTTGATAAAGCACGCTTAGTTGTGTGAAACGCGTCATCCTTTTGTCCCCTGCATGATGCCTGTTACATCCTGTGCCTTTTTTTACTTTATTAATAAATTCTGATTGCATCCTATGGGAAGTGTGACCATTCCTCTACTCTTCTTACAATTGGAATCTTCAGCAGTGGCAGGGTGTGCACCCCAGCAGGACTTTGTTTATTTCATCCTATGAGAATCACCTGGAGCAGCGGTTTCTCTCTTGGTTTAAGACAGTTGGTTTTATAGTATGGGAAAAACACAGCTCATTGTGTAGTAGCATTAACACAATTAATATCAAGTCCTTAGTGTTGGCCATCATTGCTAAAAAAAAAAAAAAAAAAAAACCTCAATCTGTATACTCCTGCACATCATCCATTAAAATACATTTAAATATAATGGGTTGACTCCACCTGTTATATTCCACCTATCATATAGTATGTCTTACTTTTGTGTACTTCCAACAATTCTTTGCCTGGATGGATCCGACTTGGAGACTAGATGAAAATTCCGCCAGACACATTTTACCTATTTAAAATGTTTCTTTAAACAAACTCCAAACAACATTCTCTCAGAAATAAACATCTCTTTACAGCCTGATTACTAGCCAAGCATACTCATGGTCTATGGGAACAGATTGATTTTTTTTTTGTCAATTAAAGATCTGCATGATGCCCCCGATCACTAATCAGAAAAAAGGATTCAAACACTGTTCAATAGAGCACTAATAGTCTGCTTTGATGAGAGGATTTGTGTCATGAAGCATGTGTTCTGCTAAATTCTGACACATAGACTTAGTCAGACTTTATGTGACTCATTATCCATATAGTAGATAATTATTCAGACACCCTAATTACATTGTGGTCTAATCTAATTTGTAAAGGCTTTCCCACTCTCTGACAAGTGGCAAAAGTTTTCAGGAAATATATGGTATGTTAGGGCTCACATACTGTATCTACAATATATAAAGATATGCAGGCGTTTTTGTGCAGAACATGCCAGTATGGAGTACCGGTATTGCCTGGCACTGGGATGAGAAGCCCCAGTATTCACTATTCTGCACATGCGCCACAGTTTTGTTTTCTACCCTAAAAGAAAACACAGGAACCAACAGGTTCTAAACACACGCAAATCAATAACCAAAAAACAAATGAACTACAATAAAGTGCTGTGTGTTGTAAAGTGTAAAATGAACTGTGCCCTTATATTATAAATTACATATCACCATAGTAAACAAAGAAATACATACATCTTCATTTAAATTCTAGAAAATACATAAAAACTGTGAAGTCCATGCATAAATCCCACAGATGAATAACGTCCTCTGTGAGTATAGGAAAGGTTCCTCTCCAGCAGCATGCAGATGCAGTATGCACACACTAGACTTAATAGACCCCTATTACAGGGAGGTCAAGCTCCCTATGCGTAATTTGACTCCCTGTAATAGGGGTCAATTAGGTCTGGTGAGTGTATAGTGCGTCTGCATGCTGGTGGAGAGGAAACTTTCCTATACTCACTGAGAATGTTATCCATGTGTGGGATTTATACATGGACTTAACAATTTTTATGTATTTTCTATCATTTAAATGAAGATGTATTTATTTATTTATCCGCAATTGTTTTTCCACTATGGTGATATGTATTTTATAATATAAGAATGCAGTTCCTGTGTTTTAAGAATGGGCTGTGTGTTCAAGTCGAACGTAAGTTCAACTCGAACATCAGTTGTTCGTGTGTTCGCTGAACACACGAACAAATGGGGCGTTTGGCGGGAAGTTTTTGCAGTGCAGTGATTGCTGATGATTGGCCAAAGCATGCACCTGACCTGTATGCTTTGGCCAATCACAGCACAATGTACTGTGACAGCCATGATTGGCCAAGGGCAGAGTGCCTTTGGCCAATCATGGCTCAGGGGCTAAGTCCATGCCCCACACTATAGAAGGCTGCTGCTTACATGGCAGCCATGTATAGTGTGTGACAATGGAGATTAGGCAGGTAGTTAGTGGATAGTGTGTTCAGTCAGTTTAGTGCAGTCAGTGTAGTGTACAGGCATCCCACATTTTTAAAATGTATTGATGTGTTGTAGTTCTGGTTCGCCTCTCAGGGCTCCCCAAGTTTGGTGTCCCTGTCACTTATGGTTCGTGAGCAGTGCCATGTCAAGCTGACCAAGATTTCCCAAAGACGCCAATAGTAAAGACTGGGAGCAGTGCCATGTCAAGTTGACCAAGATTTCCCATAGCTGCCAATGAGCACTGAAAGCTGAAAATTGGACTGGGCAGGAAGGGGGTGAAAGTGCCCTGTATTTATTTAGGTGGTTAAGGGGAACCTTATGACCGAATTAAAAAAAAAAAAAAAAAAAAAACACAACGTGGGGTTCCTCCCCAAAATCTATACCAGACCCAAAGGACTTGTCAAAAACTGTTTCCTGTGGTTTTTACTTTACACTTTTTTGGTGAATAAGTACGGGTATGACGTACCCGATACCCATTCACATAGGTGGGGGCTGGGATCTGGGGGCCCCCTTGTAAAAGGGGCTTCCAGATTCTGATTAGCCCCCCACCTGCAGACCCTGACAACCACAGCCCAGGGTCATCGGGAGGAGGCCCTTGTTCCCATCAACAAGGTGCTTTGGGGTGGGGGGGTGGCACCCCCTTGCCCCAAAGCACCCACTCCCCCATGTTGAGGGCATGTGTCTTGGTATAGTTTAGGAGGGGGTTTTCTCGCTCGCCCCCCCCCCCCCCCATGTTTCCTGACTTGCCAGGCTGCATGCTTGGATAAAGGTCTGGTATGGATTTTTGGGGGGGGGGCACGCCGTTTTTAATTTTTTTTATTTTGCCGTGGGGTTCCCCTTCAAATTCATACCAGACCTGAAGGGCCTGGTATGAACTGGGTGGGGGGGGGGGGCATCGAAATGAACACTTTTGATTGTTATTGTTCGTGTCCCAAAGATTTTAATAGAGTTTGTATGTTCGCTAGAACTTTTTCCCTGTTCAAGATGTTCTGGTGTGAACTGAACAGGGGGGTTTTCGGCCCATCCCTACTCTGTGTCCTTTCATGGCTTTCTACCCTGCCTACCAGTTATAGTGTGAATGGAGACATAAGGGAATATGGACAAATATAAACATAATTAAATCCATGTAGCCTACCCACTGTCATGAATGGATGTGACCCCAACATGACTTCAGCATATATTTAAGGGGATGGTTACACTACTAAAACTGCTGTGTAATGTAAACAAAAACTGATTAGTGAGGCTCATCTGCTAAAGTCAAGGCAATGTAATCCATCAGCATTTGGTTGGGATATTATAAATACAAATATACAACCTGGAGATTTTTAAAGGATGATTAGATAATAGATTGACTATACTAGCAACTGTAATTTTATGAGGTTTTTGTTATTTATGATTATGTATAGTAGCACTTGTTTTTTGTGCTGGAATGCGCCAGTAATTCTCCTGTACTGCATTCAACCCATAGGCATTGCTAGTGCCTTGTACCTGGTGTTGTGTGCCCTGCATCTCATTTTGGGTGCCCCTGTTCCCTATGCTGCAACCATCTAACTATTTTGTTTATTTTAATTTAATTTGGCGCTGTTATGACATTGCTACTTGCACTGCAGCATCAGCTTCTTCTGCTGTCAAACTGTAGATACATCAACTCCTCAGAGCCAAGTAAGGGTTCCCACTAGGCTCCTCCTAAGATTTAAGTAAAGAATGTGGTCAAATTCCTCCTTCCAGACATAGAAATACAAGTCCGAGTACTCCAGTATAGATTTTGGCAAGGATAATGCACCACGGATGAAATCTGTACCAAACAAGGGCGGTTATACAGAAACTATCTAATGAAGTATACCATGAAAGAAAAAAAGAGAACATAATAAAAATAAACCTGGAAAGAAGTTAAAGTATGCACATTCAAGCAGGTATCAGATGTTTACCACATAAAGAGGAAAAAACAAAGATCCACCTTCAACAACACTTTTAATACAGTATTTGAAGTGGAAAAGAAGAGGGCTTCAGCTCACCTATGTACACAGTATGGAAATATATTTATAATATAAATGAGAGTGCAGAACCTGGAGGAAATGGAGAGTGTTCTTCTAGCAGCTAAGAAAACGTGACTAAAGTAAGCAACTTAATGGTGAATTGTGTAACAGATAATAAAGATATTGGATAATGAACTTAGTGGATGATCGAAAAGACCAAGTTCAGAAGCTTCTTACACTCCAAGACTACCATATATACAGTAAAATAAAAAGTAAAGTAAAGAAAAGTAAATTAGCTGGGTACTTTGGGGGGGGGGCTTTTTAAGGAGAAATTGTGGCCCAAAAAAAAAAAAAATGGCAAAAAGAAAAGCACACAAATATACCTACTTTAATTTAAAAAGAAAAAAAAACATTTTTGGGTGATATGAATAACAGATGCTGCTCCGAACCTTTTATGCACGTGTAGGCAAAGATGACGTTTTCAAGAGGTTTGTGCGCATTTTCTAATCAGGGACCTAAAAATGTCTATTGATGTGAAGACAGACCCTTGCTAATTTATCTATTTTAGACATAGAAACAAGGTAATATAACACGCATACACATTGGGGCTGAGTTACTAAAGAAAAAAAGGCTCTTTACTGTGCAAGGAAATTCATCCCAGAGCTTAGTGATTGTGGTGAAGTTTTACTTTGCAAAGAATACCCACTCAGTTGAAAAAAAAAAAGAAAAAACTGCATTTTTGCTAGCACTTGATTGGATGATGGAAGTCATCAGAGCTTCATTTCAATCACTAAGCTCTTGGGCACTGCATTGCCTTTATTAATTCACCCAACTGAGAAGATCCTTCACACATTTATCTACAAATGCTTTAAAAAAAAAAAAAAAAAAGACTATAGTCACTTTTAAAGTTGGATAAAAAACCCTAAACAATACAAGATTTTGGAGCTTTACAAGCCATAAAAGGAATACAGATGAAGATTTTAAATGTGTAAATTTAAAAGAAGAAGGCTAAAACCAGCCACCAAAAAATGACTATAAAACTGTTAAGTGTTGTGGAGCCATAGAGCAACCAAGTAATGCATTAAGTATAAACATCAGAAGAGCTCTGCCACCTGAAAAAAAAATTCTTAAAAAAATCATCCCTGCAAAAGAAAACTCTAAGCACTTACCTGTGAGGAGGCAGGGAGTCCCAGTGCCTTTTTCTTCAAAAGATTTACAAGCTTCAGCATACCGTACCATACCATACATTTCTTTGTGTGTCATATGCCTGGTCCCCTATAGTGTGATGGGGTTCAGCTCACTGGCCTCTCTCTACTACATCACTACTGTGATCACATCGCTTTTAGCCCCCTAGGAACATAGGGGCTGGCTCATGGAGACAGATCTTTCTTAACCCCCCTGGGACATTACAACACCATTATCTGGTAGAAAACCCAATATAGTAGAGAATGTCACTGTAACACAATGCTACACGATCAAGTAAGTCTGCAGAAAAATCTAGATGATTAAGCCTTATAAATATGGCAAAACCTTGCCCTGCAAATGTCACATTTGCGCCTCTACAAATATGCCACGTGTGCTTCTCGCATTTTATTCACACCAAAATATGCAGTACATCCTTCAGTGATGAGCCCCTAGAGCCCAAGAAAGCATTGAATGCATTCTTTCCCTTTGTTGGTGTCCTTAAACGATTTAATATCAACAGCAATTCCTTTTGCAGATATACAGTATTTGTCAGAAAGCTTTGTGTATTCTTGTTCTGCCTCAAGTCCAACTTTATTTTGTCATTTTATCAGCTATTGGACTTACCTGTCATCTCAATTATACTGTAGAATCAATAGAATCTGTAGGGGTTACAGAAACTACGCTGTTTTTAGCCCCACGAGTGATCCTGCTACTTGGATCAATGAAGCCTGTGAAACTCCAGTGCAAACATGTTATATGGATTCATACACTGCTAAAGGAAATCCAAATTATACAAGAGGATAAAAGAGCGTGAGCTCAAAATAAAAGAAATATGGAATGATATTTAATCCTTGCTGCACTCAAAAAGGATTTATTTATTCTGTAACATAAAAGACGAAAAAAAAAACTTTTGTATATATTGTTCCATTTTACCTCCCAAAAACTATTGATAACTTTATTGATAACAATTATCACAAAAACATTGTATTGCCCTGTACTGCTACCGGGACACACTCTAATACAGTGTTTCTCACCAGGGGTTCTGCAGAACCCTAGGGTTCCGCAAGAAGTCCCAAAGGGTCCTGCAGCGATCTACCTGTCAATCACAAGCCGCTGACAGGTAAATTGCATCCCCACTGCTTACATTCACGGCTGCATGCAGAGCGGTCTGGTAAACAAAGAGTGTCTCTGCTCTTTCTGGCTGACCCTCCCCCTTCACACCTATCCCAAGTGCTTGCATGTGATAGGATGGACAAAAGAGGAAGGGCTGGCTGGGAACAGCACGCAAGAGTCAGGACTACCACAGTCACTTCCCTATGCATGAAAAGGAAACCGCCCTGCTCCAATGTAAGAATGTGCTCTGTTCCTTTGTGAATATGTGCCCTGCTCTCATGTAATCCTGTGCAATGCTCTTATGTGTTCTGCTCTCATGTAACCCTGCGCCCTGCTCCCATGTAATCCTGCGCCCTACTCCAATGTAATCCTGTGTCCTGGCTCCCATGTAATCCTGTGCCCTGCTCCAATGTAATCCTGTGCCCTGCTCCAATGTAATCCTGTGCCCTGCTCCAATGTAATCCTGTGCCCTGCTCCAATGTAATCCTGTGCCCTGCTCCAATGTAATCCTGTGCCCTGCTCCAATGTAATCCTGTGCCCTGCTCCAATGTAATCCTGTGCCCTGCTCCCATGTAATCCTGTGCCCTGCTCCCATGTAATCCTGTGCCCTGCTCCAATGTAATCCTGTGCCCTGCTCCAATGTAATCCTGTGCCCTGCTCCCATGTAATCCTGTGCCCTGCTCCCATGTAATCCTGTGCCCTGCTCCCATGTAATCCTGCGCTCTGCTCTCATGTAAGCATATGCTTGGCTGCCATGTAAATATGTGCGCTGCTGTCATGTACTGTGCCCTCCTGCCTCATATGTTGTGCCCTGATTGCCCCCTGTACCTTGCCCTGATTTTGCTGCCCTGTACACTGCTATCAAGTTGGACCCAAAATTGAGCATATGTGCAGAAAAAAAAAAAACAAGTAAAAGTGTTACATTAATAAGGTACGTTTTAATATGTATTCTATTTATTGCAATTTTAAAAATAATTGTGATTATATCTACAGCTCGTGGATCACACCAATGTTCTATGACCTGTCGATATGAAATTTATTTCAGACTATTGCCAGGGTTTACTCAATGGTGAAAAGGTTGAGAAACACTGCTCTAACCAGTGCCTGATATTAAAAGAGCATCATTACCTTTCATAACAAGCTAGACTTATCATCCTATACATCCATAATTCATGCAGACAGGTGACATCAGCATAGTGTTTGCTGGATTCTCTCTTTTTTTTTTTTTTTAAGAACGTGAAGAGAATTGGGCAGGGCTGTGTGACACTGTTATAAAACATGGGAGCAAGAAAGACCTGTCACAACTGAAGCCCTGCTAGGCTCCTGGAGACATTGACAAGCCCAGAAGCAGGACAGAAAATCTTTTGGAGGTCATCTAAAATGGATTGTTCTAAGAGATGGCCATACGTGTAGTGATTTGTGATTGATTTATATACACAAGCAAACAAATAAATATATCATCAATTAAGCTGGTGTATAGCTAAAAAAAATTTGCACAGTAAAAATAAATTAATTCTAATGATGTGTTCCCCATCTCTGGATGCTGCATCGTTTGTCACAAATCTTACTTTTACTGAGACAACAGTCTCCTGTTGGTTCTGAACAACCAGTGCTGAGACTAAAGCCTCGTACACACGCAACGATTATCGGCCGACCGATCGTCCGACTTTTGTCCAAGTTGTGTTTTGTTGGTTGGAATGTGCCTAGACTGCACACGAATTTTCTCGGCCAACAAAATTCTACTTCAGAAGTGATGTCATGTGTTGGTTTGTTTTCTTTGTGTTTTCTCTTCTCTGAGCATGCCCAGACTTGCTCATCAGATTTTTCCCTGTCGAAATCTGTACTGACTGCACGAAAATCGGCCGTTGTGTTGATGGCCAACAAAAATTTTATAGTCTGTACACCAGATTTTTTTCGGCCGAAAAGTCGGAGTTGGTTGTCGGAAGCATCATACTAACAAGCCGAAAATCGGCAGATCGGACATTGGCCGAAAATTCCCTGCCAATTTTCGACACGTGTGTACGAGGCTTTAGTAGTTGCTGCAATACACTGATTACTACGGGCCACTCACTAGGCACCTCCTCCATTCAAAAAAACCTTCCATTTTCAATAAATTCTCAATACTCATACACACATCCTTCCATCACAAAATTCCTTGCATTCATTAAAAATATTTTTTAACAATGGAGGAGGTGTCAAGCAAGTGACCCCCTAGTGATAAGTGGAATGCAACCAGAAATACAAATCTCAGCGCAGGGCATGTCATCAGGAGACATGTACAGAACGCCGCAGCAACTAGAGACGGGACACACATAATTGAGCTAACTTATTTTTACTGTGCAAATGCCCAAAATAATTTTTGCCCATACTTTAGCTTTAAAATATTGAAAAAAATTAAACATGATATTGTTTTGCCTTCTGCGAATTACTGCACGCATCACTAGAAAATACAATCTATCAGCTATAATGTATACAATAAACATAATCACTAAACAGTTCTGAGTTTCAATAAGTTCTACCAGAAATCAGATATTTGTTTGTTTTAGCTACATTGAATGATCAATTGTATGATCTTATCGGTATGTATGGTGATTTTAAGTCATGATACCATTTTGAGTAAATTCTGTTATTTACATAGCTTATATTATTCTAGACAATACAATCAATACACAACCTAGTTACAGTTTTGCACATCAAACCGAGTATCAGACAGAATGAAACTCAAACTCAAAAGACAACAGTACAAAGCGCGGATCAAGGAACCTACATGACCTGACAGATCCTTAGTAATGGTGTAGGCTTGCACTGATAAGTTAAATCCCACCACCTCTAGGTCTAGAGCTTCTGTTTTTTTACTTTCAATATTTTTTATTGAACAAGATTTTACAGAAGAAATGAGGTAACAAGTAAAACAATCCAAATATTGAACTGTGGGTATTTGTTAACAACAAAACAGTGAACATATCTGTTAGGAAGGAGCAATAACAATAACATTTGCTATCCAGTGCAGAATTATTTATAAGGTCAGATATGGCGTGAAAGGTTTGTAAGAAGTTGAGGGCCATCCACTACCTCCAGATGCCCCTAAAGGGTACATAATGCATCCAAAAGGTGTAGACAGTATTCTGGTTCACACCCCCATACTGAGGGAAGATAGTGGTACTGTGTTATGCTCAGTATAATCAAACAGAAAACAGTAAACTTCAATAGTATTATTACCAGGAGCAACTAAGGAGAAGGAGAAGAAAGGAGGAAGAAAAAAGGAAATGATCTAATCCTGAGTTTCACGTTATCGCTGTTCAGTACAACATCTAGTTTTCAGGAGAGGAAGGCTTAAGGAGAAAAAGGATGAGCATGAAGCGGATAGATGAGAAATTAAGTAGAGTACCTGTGTAAAAAATAGAGCGAGATGCAAGAGAAGGAGACCAGGGGGGATTGGGCCTTTTTGAAAAGGAAGTGGTGAAGCACTTATGAGTAGATTGGAACGTCCTTAAATCTTGCCCATGGTTCCCAAATTGCTTTAAACTTGTCCGAGGAATTTTCAAGCTAACTGACCATCTTCTCCTGGGTCATAATCCATGAAATCTTTCTTTTAGCTCTGGTAAAGGACACAAAGGGTTGTTTCCACAAGCTAGCAATGGTTAACTTGACACCCGTTAGTATAAACAGGATGATTCATTGGGTATTTTTAGGGGCAGAAGCTACTGGGAAGTTTAGCAGGTCAGTTTGGGGAGATTTAGCAATAGGAATGCCTGTGACTTTGCGGAGCATGTTAAAAGTTTTGTTTGAAAAGCTTCTTTTTTTAGGTCCACCACCACGTATGAAGCATGTCACCATGGAGACTGCATCCTCCGAAGCAGGTTTGAATAGAAGAAGGATACAGTTTAGCCAGTCTTGATGGGACAAGGTACCATCACATCAAGATTTTTAGGTTGGCTTCGGTTAGTTTCACATTTAAAAATGTCCTTAGTGGCCCTGACCACGGACTTATGCCACTCCTCAGGGGACCACCCACAAGCCAAATCGGTTTCCTATGCTTGCATATAAGAAGTTTTGGTCTGGTCAGAGGAAAGCGAGGTATATATAATCGAAATTCCACCCCTCCGCTCCTTGGCCTGACCACCCCAGCTTTCATAGGGAGTGACGGTTGGGGGGTGGGGTTTGTGTTCCAGAGTTTATGTAAAAAGTGAGAGATTTGAGCAAACCTGAACTTCTCTGTGGCCGGCATGTCAAGTTTGCTAATACAGTGAGCTTCAGACATGGCGCCAGATGGGAGTAAAAAGTGGCCAATTCTGTATAACCCTTTATCTAACCACCATTTATTGGCCCTGATGTTTTTTTATATTGCTGTCTGTGTTAAGACAAGAAGCTATGGCAACTCTCTCCAATCAGGTAAAAAAAAAAAAGAAAATAACAATCAGATAGCAATATTACTCCTCCCCTACTCTATAGAAAAACCAATGGCAAACATTAGGTTTAAATACTGGGAGTCTAAAGTTAGGATGGAGCCTATAATTTAAAGAAAACCCTATTCTCGCCAGACATTCAGTGAGTCCCTAAATTCCTGTTCATACTACCTGTGCTACAGTGAAATCCCGGTGTCATTCTTTCTTTTTTTGAACTATAGAATACCTCCCCCCCGTGTTATGGAGATAAGGAAATGGGGATGTTTTGTAGTCCAACTCAGAAGAAAGCAACCTAGAATGTCAATGATGCTCCTCTGTATATACAGTTCAATGAGTGAGTAGCACACTAAAACAAAGTGTATTAAAACCCAAAAAAGAGACAAAGCTACTATATATAAAGATTGGTAACCTGCAGTATTTTTTACTTGGGTTTTCGATTTGTTCTTTCGGTTATACTTTAGGTGTTACAGTTGGATATGAACAAACTGATTTGCAAATCTTTGGAAATAAAGCTGATGCAGTGATTGAGATGATCTCCAATCAAATGCAAAATGTATACATCTTGCAACAAAAGTTACTTGGAAACCCATTCCGAGTTAAACTACAGCATTGTTCCTAAAATAACACAGTGTTCACCTTCAGAAGCAATTGACACAAAGGATAGTGTGACCAAAGATATCATTTAAACAACTATGTGCCATTTAATGTGAACAAAGAAGAATGAAACCTGCCAACAGGTAAAAGGGTTACTGAGCAGCTATATAGCACTCAGCAATACATACCAAAAACAATTATGCCGGATATAAATCTAACACTTTTACGGTAAATGACAGCAAAATCTGGATAAGCCACAATCTACAGCAAGCTACTGTTCAAAATGAACCAAGTACAAACAAAAAACCCTTGCTTTCATATTTGTTTGTCAGCCTTGACTACACTAATTAACTATTCCCCTGAGCTTACTAGCAACAGGCAAATTAAAATCAGACTTATTGCTGGCAAAATGTCTACTGACCAGATCTTTAAAACCCAAGATTAAAAAAAAAAAAAAAAAAAAGAAATAATCACAGGGGACATTTTTCACCTTCAAAGAGATGTGTCCCTTGTGCTGTTGTGTCATTGTTTAACCAAAATCTTACTTCTCCAATGTAATCTTCTGATGCAGCAGGGGTTAATAAAACTGAGTAGCTGTCCCAGGCACTCAGCAAAAGTGCCTGACTATGCTTGCTGTTTCCACCCAGCAAATCCATTCTTTCGAAGCCATAGTACATCTTCTATGAATGAAACACAATCTAAGAATGGAGAATGATGATTAAAAGGTCCATTCTCTTCATTCATAGAAGCTGTAGTACCATATTCTATGAATAGAGGAGCTGGGCAGAGAGAGCTTATTTAAAGTTGTCTAATTGTCTCAAAATACTTAATAATGCCTCCAAGTCTTGGCTAAGGGGCTATATAGGACACTTTGCTGACTCATGTGATAGGAATGTGATTGTAAACTGACTATGTGGACAAACCAGCCCACTCTCCTTTCAGGAATGTGCCATTTTCCCAAGGAGATCATTTTGCTCGTGTGGGGGTGGGATTTCCATTTTATAACATTTAAGTCCTATATTACCACATCCAAAATATATAAGATCTCAGTCTCAAATCAGAGCTTGCAATCATGTATGCGTATGTGGTCACCTGTGTGCTACGCCATTATGAGGGGACTCTGTGGCGAAACAGCATCTTTAATTACATATTATTGTTATATGTTCTTTATCTGTATCTGTCATTACTTTTAATAAATTATATACTTCTCAGTATTTGGGTGATCTCTCTTTGCACATATTTAACACAACCCAAAAAACGTGATGAAACACATAGGCACTCTTGATGCGAGTGCCTGTGACAGCTCCCTTTTTTTTATTAACCTCGCCACTGTAATCTTCCAAAGGGGGGCATCAGAGGAGGAAGATTTCTGCTAAATTGGAACACAACAGGACAAAGGACACACTAAAGGTAAGTAATGTCCCTTTCTGTTTATTATTAGAATTCTTTTTTTTATGTAGACTTAGGCAATAATCTGTAGTTTTCTTAAATTTAACCGTGAGCTTCTGGTATATGTAATAAGCACAAAAAATGTGTAGAACTAGGAGCAAAACTTTTTTTTTTTTAATTTTGGATAGATTAAGGGAGGGTTATAATCCCTGTCCAAATGGAGAGATTTCCTTTCACTTCTTGTCCCATAGCCAAACAGGAAATCCCTGCATATTAAGGGAATTCCTTGGGGATCCCCAGCTCACCAGAACTAGTGTCCCCATTGGAAAATTTCCCCTCGGTGTCTTTTCTGCAGACAACCCAAAATTTGGAATTTTCTTTTACTTTCAATGATAAACACTATAGCAGGATGGTGGCAGTAAGGTGACCAAGCTGTATCGCTTCACTGCAGTAGAGAATGCTCAAGTTACTCCCCTTGCTGCTTGCAGGGCTATGTAAATTTCAGGATTGACTGGACAAAATTACAAATCCTTTATTAGATGTAACAGCGGACATGCAGGTGCATCTCAAAAAATTAGAATATCAACAAAAAGTTATTTTTATTTCAGTAATTCAATTTAAAAAGTGAAACTCATATTATATGGATTCATTACCCACAGAGTGATATATTTCAAGCATTCCTTTCTTTTAATTTTGATGATTATGGCTTACAGCTAGTGAAAACCCAAAACATAGTATCTCAGATTAGAACATTATGAAAAAATGTATTATTGTAGACTTATGCTGTCACACTCTAATCAGCTAATTAACTAACAACACCTGAGCCTTTAAATAGTCTGTCTGGTTCAGTAGGTTACACGATCATGGGGAAGTCTGCTGACTTGAAAGTTGTCCAGAAGACAGTCATTGGCACCCTCCACAAGGAGGGTAAGTCACAAAAGGGCATTGCTAAAGAAGCTGGCTGTTCACAGAGTGCTGTATCCTAGCATATTAATGGAAAGTTAAGTGGAAGGAAAAAATTGTGGTAGAAAAAGGCGCAAAAGGGATAACTGCAGCCTTGAGAGGATTGTGAAGCAAAGGCCATTCAAGAATTTGGGGGATATTCACAAAGAGTGGACTACGGCTGGTGTCAGTGCTTTAAGAGCCACCACACACAGACGTATCCAGGATAGGGATGGGCAAATGGTTCTACCCAAGCATGAGTTCAAGCCGAACTTTGGCCTGTTAGGCCATTCGTAGAACACCCGAATTTGCACAGTGTTCACCGGGTGTTCAATGGGTTTCCCCGCTGACAGCTGAACAAAAAAAAATGCCAGTTAAAAAAAAAAATGTACTTTAACCACTTAAGCCCCGGAAGATTTTACCCCCTTCCTGACCAGGGGGTATTTTGCGATTCGGCACTGCGTGACTTTAACGGACAATTGCGCGGTCGTGCGACGCTGTATCTAAATGAATTTGGCATCCTTTTTTTCCCACAAACAGAGCTTTCTTTTGGTGGTATTTGATCACCTGTGCGATTTTTTTGATCATGCGCTATAAACAAAAAAAAGAGCGTAAATTTTGCAAAAATAGCAATATTTTTCACATTTTTTTATATGAAATTCCCCCCCCAAAAAAATGTAAAAATCAAAATTTTTTAACATTTTCGGCCAATTTGTTTTATGCTACCTATGTTTGGTAAAAAAAAAATCGCAAAAAGCGTATTTTGATTGATTTGCGCAAAAGTTATCGCGTTTACTAACAAAGGGAAAGATTTTTGTCATTTTTGTTGTTTTTTTTTTAACGCGTAATGGCGGCGATCTGTGATTTTTTTTGCGGTACTGCGACATTGCGGCGGACAGATCAGACCCTTGACTGACATTTTTGACACTTTTGGGGTTACCAGTGACATTTCTACAGTAATCAGTGCTATACATATGTGAACAATGATGAAAATATCAGCGCTCCTCCCTAACTGCTAGCAGCTGAACACTAAAACAGGCAGAGAAACAAACCTGGGTGACAAAGATATAAAACAATAGGCAGTGCAGCGCTCTCTGAAACACTAAATAAAATAAACAGTAAAACCAATGACACATGCACAGTCCATAGGAAAGAAACTAATGCAGGATCAGATAAAAGGTGTGATATTCCTTAAGTGCAAGAGTTCCCAATGTATTCCAAAGGAGCCAGGTGCAGACAGCCAGAAGAACACCACACACTCCCTCCACCTTCCAGAGTGGCCTCTCACCTTAATGAATATAATACGGGCATTGCACACTTGAACAGATCACTGGCTCCAACCTCTTGTTAATCCTCTCACTGGTCAAACGATGGAAAAGGCAATCTCCCGTTCAATATAAGCCTGCTCCACTTAAAAGGTAAACACTCCTGTATGTCTCCCCCATGAAAAAGGGTAAGGAAGGAAAGAGATGCCAGGATAGTGTAATAAAGTCTTTAATCAGGCTAAAAACATATAACAGAGTGGCCTCTTACTTGAATGGATGGACATCGGGCATAAAACAGCAAACAGACCGGGACAGCGAGACAGACTCGGTGTCACTCGGTCTCCTCCGTGCCAGCGGGTGACGTCAGACGCTAAGGTTCCTCCTCCCTCCGCACGCGTATCGCCTCCGTGGGTGGAGGCTTCGTCAGCGATGAAGAGGATTGGTCCAACGTCACCATATAAATAAACACACCCCCTAATCTGATTGGCCGGTCACTTCTGAAGCGTTCCTATAGTTACCCTAACTCCGGAACTAGAAGAAAATACCGGCTCGAGATTGCAGACGATCCCGGATATGGCTACATATAGAATGGGAGGAAGCAAATCCCCTCTCACCCTCCGGGCTACTAAATAACCTCCCCAGAGCCAATTCATAAACAGGATAAGGATGGATAGTATGAAATCAAAATATACTATATTAAAAAGTATATATATATATATACACATAATAGCGTGTGACGCCATATACCCGTTGGCACGGAAGTTACATAAATATATAAAACCATGCATATTAAAACCCTAAAATACTAATAAAAGCACTAAAACACTGCACATAAATATAAAAGAGAAGAGCAATAATTTATCGGTCAGAAATAAAACAGTTTAGATCAAAATCCGTGTTTAAACCCCTCGGTACGGCAACCTTCGTCTCATAAATCCAAAAGGATTCTCTCTTACTAAGTTGACGGATATAGTTGCCGCCCCTCCAATGTTTTTTAACTTTTTCAATGCCCCAGAATTTCATATCTTTGGGGTCTTTATTGTGAAAGTTTTTAAAATGCTGGTACAAAAAATTGGGTGATTTTCCTTTTCTGATGCACCTAACGTGTTCCGCCAGTCTTACTTGGAGGGCTCTTGAGGTCCTACCCACGTATTGTAAACCACAGCCACATTCAATCACATATACGACCCCAGTGGTCGCACAAGTAATAAGGTGTTCTAGACTATAACATCCAATACAAAAAGATTGAAAGTATTTTCAACAAGCATTGGCCCATTCTGATGCAAGATCGGGTGTTATGCGACTATCTCCCAGAAAGACCGCGTTTTGTTTATAAACGGGCTCCCACTTTGAGGAATATATTAGCCCAAGGAGTAGTGGACCCTCCAGTGGAGGCACACAATAAATTGTTTGCCTTTTTGAAAGGTTTTTATGCATGTGGTAAATGCATTGTGTGCCGTTCTGCTAAAAAGAATATAAAACGCAGGAAGGATTTTGTGGCCCAAGCGACAGGAAGGGAATATAAGATCAATGACCTTATTACCTGTGCGACCACTGGGGTCGTATATGTGATTGAATGTGGCTGTGGTTTACAATACGTGGGTAGGACCTCAAGAGCCCTCCAAGTAAGACTGGCGGAACATGTTAGGTGCATCAGAAAAGGAAAATCACCCCATTTTTTGTACCAGCATTTTAAAAACTTTCACAATAAAGACCCCAAAGATATGAAATTCTGTGGCATTGAAAAAGTTAAAAAACATTGGAGGGGCGGCAACTATATCCGTCAACTTAGTAAGAGAGAATCCTTTTGGATTTATGAGACGAAGGTTGCCGTACCAAAGGGTTTAAACACGGATTTTGATCTAAACTGTTTTATTTCTGACCGATAAATTATTGCTCTTCTCTTTTATATTTATGTGCAGTGTTTTAGTGCTTTTATTAGTATTTTAGGGTTTTAATATGCATGGTTTTATATATTTATGTAACTTCCGTGCCAACGGGTATATGGCGTCACACGCTATTATGTGTATATATATATATATATATATATACTTTTTAATATAGTATATTTGATTTCATACTATCCATCCTTATCCTGTTTATGAATTGGCTCTGGGGAGGTTATTTAGTAGCCCGGAGGGTGAGAGGGGATTTGCTTCCTCCCATTCTATATGTAGCCATATCCGGGATCGTCTGCAATCTCGAGCCGGTATTTTCTTCTAGTTCCGGAGTTAGGGTAACTATAGGAACGCTTCAGAAGTGACCGGCCAATCAGATTAGGGGGTGTGTTTATTTATATGGTGACGTTGGACCAATCCTCTTCATCGCTGACGAAGCCTCCACCCACGGAGGCGATACGCGTGCGGAGGGAGGAGGAACCTTAGCGTCTGACGTCACCCGCTGGCACGGAGGAGACCGAGTGACACCGAGTCTGTCTCGCTGTCCCGGTCTGTTTGCTGTTTTATGCCCGATGTCCATCCATTCAAGTAGGAGGCCACTCTGTTATATGTTTTTAGCCTGATTAAAGACTTTATTACACTATCCTGGCATCTCTTTCCTTCCTTACCCTTTTTCATGGGGGAGACATACAGGAGTGTTTACCTTTTAAGTGGAGCAGGCTTATGTTGAACGGGAGATTGCCTTTTCCATCGTTTGACCAGTGAGAGGATTAACAAGAGGTTGGAGCCAGTGATCTGTTCAAGTGTGCAATGCCCGTATTATATTCATTAAGGTGAGAGGCCACTCTGGAAGGTGGAGGGAGTGTGTGGTGTTCTTCTGGCTGTCTGCACCTGGCTCCTTTGGAATACATTGGGAACTCTTGCACTTAAGGAATATCACACCTTTTATCTGATCCTGCATTAGTTTCTTTCCTATGGACTGTGCATGTGTCATTGGTTTTACTGTTTATTTTATTTAGTGTTTCAGAGAGCGCTGCACTGCCTATTGTTTTATATCTTTGTCACCCAGGTTTGTTTCTCTGCCTGTTTTAGTGTTCAGCTGCTAGCAGTTAGGGAGGAGCGCTGATATTTTCATCATTGTTTACATTCAGCTTTCTCAGTTACTCATATTAGCTGCTCCTCATGGATATATTCAGTTATTTGGATAAAAGGGAAATTGATCTTGGTGATATTTTCTCTAGTGCTCCAGCCCCTAGCTTGGAAGGAGATGTTTCATCCCTATTTAAGAAGCTTGGTTATGCACTAGAGAAGAAGGTTAAAATATGGTGGGATATCACCACCTTTGAATATTACATCAAGAACAAACTAATCCCTAGACGTCTGAGGTGGGATGTCCCACCCAATGATGGTTTATTAGATGAAGAATCCTATAGCGAATGGAGAGAATTCTTCCTTAAAAAGGGAGAACAATTGTTAGAATTTTTGCTGATGAGGAAACGTCGTAAACTCAAAATTATTGACGCCCAAATTAAAGAGATCCAATCGGCATTGGAACCCTTTAAAGATAAGGAAGAGTTTACTAAATGTTCTGGGACCCTTCAGAATAGGCTGATTAAATGGGATAATGATACCCAGAATAAGAAGAAGAAGAAATTCCTAAGGGATTGGGAGGATTTCCAAAGAAATTATATCTTTAAGTGGCAAAAAAATCCCCCTATTAGTGTCCCTATGGAAGAGGAGGAGGGTGGTCAACAGGATGACCCCCCCCCCCCCCCTATGACCCCTGTTCCTCCAATTATGAATCCACAAACTGGGTACGGGAGAGCACCCTCCACCCCTGTATACCAATTTGACAATCGGGGTAGATCAGGTAATAGGGGAAAGAAAAGAGGAGGCAGAGGAGGTAGGGGGAGGAATAATAATACTCCCAGGAGAGGACAGGATAACCATTATTATAATGATTACCCTCAAAACAATTCTTCCCCCAGACCCCCGGCACAGTATCCCCAATATTCCGGTTGGCAAGCCCCCGCTCGAGGAAGGGGGAAAGGATGGAAACCTAACGTTCAGAGAGGTGGTTACCCTAATAGAGCAAACTATCCACTGCCCTCACAGGTAACCACTCAGAATAGGTTTGAACCCCTGAGTGAGCCTCACGGGAATGGGGCTTTTTTAGGGAATCGGGGGGGGGACAGGCAGTTGCCTACCCCCCCCTTCCTCCATCCCAGAAACAAATGGACAACTGGTGGAGAGGCCCGACACAGGTAACACCAGGGAGCAAACCAACCAAAAGAAACAGAGAGGAAAAAGAGGAGGCAGGAGGATCCAAAGAAAAAAGATCCCGTTAGGGGCAGGGATTTACAATTTAAGTGGAGTGACATTAGGAGTTGAAGAGCTTAAAACCTTAGATAAGGGACTCAAGTTTGCTCCAACACGTAACCTGAACAAATTTCAGACGTACGTTAATATTCAGAAATTTGTCAGGACAATTAACGTGAAAAAATATTGTTTGTCCAACCCTATCCTTAAGAATACAACAAAGACAGATTCCTCTGCACTAACTAGTTCATCGAGCACAGGCATGCCAAGTTCTAATTTGCGGAATAAATCAGTATTTAACCCTCCCAATAAAAACAATAAGTTCATTGATGTATTTAAAAATATGGTCTGCAAGGACCTGGAGAGTCTGAAGGTCAAAAGGGTATCGGACCCACAATACATCAAAGCAGGTATCAAATCACTTGAAGATAACAAAAGAATCGTGATCAGACCTGCCGATAAAGGCGGCGGTCTGGTAGTATTGAGTAGGGAATATTACAATGAAGAGATGAACCGCTTATTAGCTGATGGCGATACGTATGAACTATTAAGAAGTGACCCCTCTTTGAAATTTAAAGGGGAGTTGAGTAAACTTATTGAGTCAGGCAAACATAAGGGAGTCCTTAATAAGAAAGAGTCTCTCTATTTGGACCCACTTTTCTGCAGAACTCCTATCATTTATTGTTTACCGAAGGTGCACAAAGACAAGGAACGCCCACCGGGTAGACCAATTGTCAACGGCATCGACTCCGTGACATCCCGGTTGGGCCAATATGTCGATGTGCACCTTCAACCATTAGTAGTGTCTACGGAAGCCTACCTTAAAGACACTAAGCACATTATCCAACTTTTACAAGATGTGCCCTGCACCTCTAACTCTATTTTAGTTACAGCGGACGTAGGTTCGCTGTACACTATCATAGATCATGAGGAAGCAGAGGCAGCAGTCAAGTGGGCTTTTGCTACAGCTAGCCTTCCAAGGAAACTTAGGAGTTTTCTCCTAAGTAGTTTATTCTTTTGCCTCTCAAAAAACTACTTTTGGTATGGCAACAACTATTACCTCCAGAAAAGAGGTGTGGCCATGGGCGCCCGTTTCGCTCCCAGTGTGGCCAATTTATTTATGGCCCACTGGGAGGAGGAGGTGGTGTTCCATGACCGTCCCCCCGAATTGGTGTGCTATAAAAGGTACATCGATGACGTGTTCCTTGTGTGGAATGGAGAAATGGGTCAACTGGAGTCATTCATGAGCAAATTAAATGACAATAATAAAAACATAGTCCTCACATGGAACATTAGTACCACTAGTGTAGTTTTCCTGGATCTGGTCATCTCCAAGGGAACTAGTGGGTTTATGACTAGTAACCATTTCAAGCCAACAGACAGAAATGCGTACATCCCTCTAGACAGCTGCCATCATGCCTCATGGCTTTGTAATATTCCGAAGGGTCAGTTTGTTAGGCTTAGACGCAATTGTTCCTCAGAAGTAGATTATACGGAACAGGCTAATGTCTTATCCGAAAGATTTCTACAGAAAGGTTACAACAAAGCGAGACTATCTAGGGACCTTACAAGTGTTAAAGAGATTGACCGTAACACTTTAATAAGTAGTGGCCCTAAACGAGAAGCACCAAGGGATGAAGTAAGGATTGTTCTAGACTATAACATCCAATACAAAAAGATTGAAAGTATTTTCAACAAGCATTGGCCCATTCTGATGCAAGATCGGGTGTTATGCAACTATCTCCCAGAAAGACCGCGTTTTGTTTATAAACGGGCTCCCACTTTGAGGAATATATTAGCCCAAGGAGTAGTGGACCCTCCAGTGGAGGCACACAATAAATTGTTTGCCTTTTTGAAAGGTTTTTATGCATGTGGTAAATGCATTGTGTGCCGTTCTGCTAAAAAGAATATAAAACGCAGGAAGGATTTTGTGGCCCAAGCGACAGGAAGGGAATATAAGATCAATGACCTTATTACCTGTGCGACCACTGGGGTCGTATATGTGATTGAATGTGGCTGTGGTTTACAATACGTGGGTAGGACCTCAAGAGCCCTCCAAGTAAGACTGGCGGAACATGTTAGGTGCATCAGAAAAGGAAAATCACCCCATTTTTTGTACCAGCATTTTAAAAACTTTCACAATAAAGACCCCAAAGATATGAAATTCTGGGGCATTGAAAAAGTTAAAAAACATTGGAGGGGCGGCAACTATATCCGTCAACTTAGTAAGAGAGAATCCTTTTGGATTTATGAGACGAAGGTTGCCGTACCGAGGGGTTTAAACACGGATTTTGATCTAAACTGTTTTATTTCTGACCGATAAATTATTGCTCTTCTCTTTTATATTTATGTGCAGTGTTTTAGTGCTTTTATTAGTATTTTAGGGTTTTAATATGCATGGTTTTATATATTTATGTAACTTCCGTGCCAACGGGTATATGGCGTCACACGCTATTATGTGTATATATATATATATATATATATATATATATATATATATATATATATACTTTTTAATATAGTATATTTGATTTCATACTATACATATGCACTGTTACTGTAAAAATACATTGGCAGTGAAGGGGTTAACTTTTTTTTGAAAGGGAGGGGCTATGTGTGTCCCTAGGGGCGTGCTTTCTACTGTGATTGGCTGTGGCTTCAGATGTATGAACAGTGATCAACGGTTCTACATAGTAGAACCGTATGATCATCCTTCATACACAGGGGAGAATGACAGGCAGCTTGTTTACACAAGCCGCCTGACTTTCTCCCTCTCCCCCGACGATCGCAGAGTGACCGGCGTACATCGGGTCCGCCGGTCACACGCGCGGGGGGGGTGCGTGACCGAGCGGGAGCGCGCCTCCAGCGGCGCGCGCTCGCTCCCTAGACCCTCACAGGCTAGCGATGTAGACCTACGTCGCTTTGCCTGTGAGGGGCTGACTGCCGACGTAGATCTGCATTAGGCAGTTGGCAAGTGGTTAAATATAGTACCTGGGGGGTCCCCTTAATATGCCTGTAAAGTGGCGCATCAGTAGCATGCATTAAACATGCTACAGCAAAAATTTAATTTCTAAAGAAAAAAAAAATGACAATTGCTGGCTCCTGGCTATTAAAGAAAAAAAATGGCGTGGAGTCCCCTTCAAGATCCATACCAGACTATCTGGGCACACAGCCTGGAAAGTCAGGAAAGGAAAGGGAATGAGTGAGCACCCCCCTCCTGAACCATACCAGGCCACATGCCCTCAACCTGGGCCCCCTGCCCCAGAGCACCTTGTCCCCATGTTGATGGGGACAAGGGCCTCTTCCCGACAACCCTAGGGTGTGATTGTCGGGGTCTGCAGGTGGGGGGCTTATCGGACTCTGGAAGCCTGCTTTAACAAGGGGGCCCCCAGATCCCGCCCCCCCCATGTGAATGAGTATCGGGTAAATGCTACCCCTACCCATTCACCCAAAAAGTGTACAAAAAAATAAACACACAAGACATTTCTTGAAAAGTTCTTTATTCAAAAATGAAAAAATTGTGTCCCCTGATGTAAATCCATCGTCAATCACGCAGCCCGCTGCACTTGCCGACCCTAAAAAATAAAAATAAAAAGCTCCACTCTCATTGAATGCTTCGCTGCGGTCTGGCTGTTCATGGTTTGTCAGTTTTTATATAGTGAATGGGTGGGGCACCCTGGTGAAGTCACCGGGTGATCCAGCCCCCTTGTAATGTCACGAACTGGTCCATGCTGGGTTGGTAATGTCACGAGGGGCAGGGCAGCCAGGTGATGTCACTTCTGTGGCCCCGCCCATTCTCTATATAAGAACTGTCAAGCCGCAAACAGCCAGACTGCAGGGAAGTGTTCAATGAGAGTGGAGCTTTTTTTATTTTTCGGATAGGCGGGTGTGGCGGGCAGCGTGATTGAAGATAAATTTACATCAGGGGGACACTATTTTTTTTTTATTGTGGCGTGAAGTTCCTCTTAAAACCCGAAGGGCCTGGTACGAACTGGGGGGAGACCCCATGCCATTTTTTTTCTTTATTTTTTTAATAGACGGGAGCCGGCAATTTTAACCGTGAGTCAATTTAACCTCCCTGGCGATATTAACCCCGAGTGTGGCTCAGGGTTAATGTACAGTGCCAAAAGTGATAACCCCGAACCACACTCGGGATTACCCCACAATCACACTTATCTTCCGCTACGATCACCCCCCGCCCTCCAGCCATCCTCCCAATGTCCTCGCTCTGTCATCCGGCCAATGCCATCACGTGTCTTCTGGTTCCCTTCCCTGCGAGCGCCGTGACATAGTGGGGTGGAACCGGCAGGAGATTCAAAAAATAATTACAACAAATGACATGATACAGTGCAATCTGTTAGGATTACATCTTTGAATCAAGCCATTTTACCCCAGCTTTTCACCTAGTGACTTTTCCAGTGCCCTGCCTGAACTAGAAAACAGCGACAATGAATTTGAATTATTTGAAGAACTGAGCGATAATGATTCGTGGGAAAATTCGTCATCAGGTACTAAAAGTGACGACAGCGACGATTCTGTGACTGAGCTCAGCCATGTGAGAACATGCTCTATTGACTGCGGTACGGATCAGGCAGCGCCCCCAAGATTCCCATTTACTGGAGCACCTGGTATGAAATTTGACGTTGACCATGAAAACCCCTTGGCATACCTGCAATTATTTCTGACTGATGAGGTTATTGAAAAAATAGTTACCAAGACAAACTGGTACAAAGAGCAACAATTGGCTACGCATCAGAAGTTTTCAAGATGCAGAAAGTGGGAACCAGTGACCAAAGATGACTTTTGAATAAAATGTATTATTGTATTATAATTTAGGATTTCGTGTTTCAAACTTTATTGAAACCTTTACGTCTACGAGACTCTTGTTTGGGCAGATTTAAGTGACTTATTGCCAAGTATTACAAAAAATAAAAAATAAAATACTAAAATAAAAAAACAACAGATTTCCATGCAAAACAATGTACCGCTTTGAGATCAAAAATTCTGACATAATCATACCACCAGGGAGGTTAAATGGGATTTGACTCGTTTGTTTTTTTTTTTCTTTAGAAATGTTATTTTTTGCTATAGCAAGAACTTTACATGCTAAAGACGCACCACTTTATAGGCATATTAATAGGACCTCCTAGGCACTATATTTAAAGGAATTTATCATGAAGCAGAGCATGATCTCCTCCCTTCAGAGACTGGGCCACAGGGCAGTATTCCAACATAACGACCCCAAACATACCTCCAAGATGACCACTGCCTTGCTAAAGAAGCTGAGCGTAAAGATGATGGACTGGCCAAGCATGTCTCCAAACCTAAACCCTATTGAGCACCTGTGGGGCATCCTCTAACGGAGGTTGGAGGAGCATAAAGTCTCTAACATCAACCAGCTCCGTGATGTCATCATGGAGGTGTGGAAGAGGATTCCAGTGGAAAACTGTGAAGCTCTGGTGTACGTCATGCCCATGAGGGTTAAGGCAGTGCTGGAAAATAATGGTAGCCACACAAAATGTTGACACTTTGGGCCCAATTTGGAGATTTTATCTTAGGGGTGTACTCACTTTTGTTGCCAGCTAATTTGACATTAATGGCTGTGTGTTGAGTTTTTTTGAGGGGACAGCAAATTTACACTGTTATACAAGCTGTACACTCAATACTTTACATTGTAGCAAAGTGTAATTTCTACTGTGCTGTCACATGAAAAGATATAATAAATGACTTACAAAAATGGGAGGGATGTACTCACTTTTGTGAGATACTGTATAACTCTGTGTGTAACACATTTATATAATATGAGTTTCACTTTTTTAATTGAATTACTGACATAAATTACCTTTGGATTGCCCTGTACATGTTATTCAAAGAAATGAGCTGGAATGGAATGAAATAACAGTCCTTCACAATACTTTATTTGGTAAAATATAAGCAATCTGGGACATCCAAACAAACCCAGCAGATTGTTAACGTATTACAGCAGGAGTTTTAATTATAGCTGCTATAACTCAGGCTTCCATTAAGATGCATTAGCATTGTGCTGGGTTCGCCCTTGCCTGCCAGGTCCACTATTCATAGAATCTGTACTACATCTTCAATGAATGGCACAGGATCTTGCAGTTGAGGAGGGTGAAGCTATTATCCACCCATCTTCCATTCATAAATATTGTGTTATTCAAAGAAGCTGAAGTAAGGTTTTAATAAATGGTAGATCTGGCAGGAAAGTACTGACATGGCCAAGCTCCTGACAACCATTTAGTTGCATTAACCACTGCTGCCCTGAAAGATTACAGAGGCCGGAGGGGAATGTTTGGGGGGGGGGGGGGGGGGCTGGTGTTTGGGTTTCTACAGGTAAGAAAGAGGAAGAATTCTACTGAAAGGAGAAGAATCAGCACAATGGACACATTGCACTAACTGTAGGTTTATGTCCCTTGTGTTTATTTTTTATTTTTAGCTAAACTTAGGATTCAAAGTTATCGCTGGCAGTTAAATGCTTGTTTTGTCTAGGAGAGAGGAGAGGCGCTTTTACTTGCATGATCTTCTGCTCTCCCTGGGAGATGGCACTCCCCCATGCTCCTTCTGTGTCATCATGTCCAAGGCAGGGATATGGACCTTGCATTGGTCTTGATAACATGAAGATCTTAGACTGTTGGAAAGTGGGGAAAAAGATGCTGTGGGGACTGGTCTAACAGCAAGGAATGGAGAGGCAAAGTAAATCTTATTTTCTGTATCCCTTAGACCTAAATGAGAAATTAACACAGTGCTGTTGCAAGGGATAATTTTAAGATGGGCTTTAAAGGCTTTTAGACCCCTTTCACACTTATGGACTGATCGGGTCAGCATGTCAGTTTTCCAGGCAGACCCGATCGGACCATCTATTGCTCTCTATGTCCACTGACAACCGCCGACATCCGATCCTCTCCATCAAAATCAGATAGATGGGGACCCGTTCCCGTTTTCCCGTTCCCCATCTGTCTGGCAGATCGCATCGGATGGAAACGGAAAGGCGGTCTATTTCCATCCAACAGCTCATAGAGGACAGCAGGCTGTGTCATCAAACCTTTCATTTGCCTGCTCAGCGGGGATCAGCAGAGAGATCTCCTGCTCAGCAGGCGGACTCCACCTGTGTAAAGGGGGCCTTATAGTCGCAAAAGGTGTGTGGGTTTTTCTATTAAGATCCTTGCAGGACCTGGCCATGTAAAGATTTGAAGTAACAATTGATTACCACTCTACTTGTGAGATCTGCCTATGCATGAAGATATGTCAAGCATCCCTAAAGGCCCGTACACACGATAAGAAAACCTGAAGGGAAATTTCATCCGATGACCGATCTGCCGATTTTCGGATTGTTAGTATGGTGCTTTCGACAGCCGACTATGACTTTTCGGCCGAAAAAAATCCTGATGTGCAGGCTATAAAATTTTTATCGTCCATCAACACAACGTCCGATTTTTGTCTCATTAGTAGTTTGACGGAAAAAAATCTTAAGAGCAAGACTAGGCATGCTCAGAGATGAAAGAACACATACAAAAAAATCCAACACATGACATCACTTCTGATGTAGAATTCTATCGTACCGGAAAATTTGTATGAAAATAACCTCTTCACTTTCCACATCAGACTAGCATGCAACAAAAAACGGACGACAGATCGTTCGATAATCTGATCTTGAGTGCGGGGCTTTAGGATTCATATTGAGTTTATAGTGCTAAGATCAGAGATCAGCAGAGATCAGCAAACATTTGAAAATCGACTTCACTTTGCAGTGCACTTTAATGTGAACTGGTTATTCTATCTTCTCCATTATAGACTCCAGGCAAAGCAAATAAAAAAAAAAATTAAAAATATGCATGCTTCTAGATTTACAAGGATGACAATCAGGAAGTTTTGGGGACAACCTTGGCCAGTTTATCACACAGGTCAGGGACTCCTTATTCTAGGTCATAATAAGATTATTTTCAAAGTAGCTTAATTTCGTGCAGTTCACCTGGAAGAGTCAGCAGAGGATGAACACTTGTATGCACATAGCCTGCATCAAATTAGTTTCTACAAGCTTCAGTTTATAAATGTGCTTCAATGTCCAGAGTAAAGCATTTCATTAAGGTAAGCAGTGAAGAATGCAGAACAGACCTGAAATTATATAACCACTTAACGCCTTTACCGCCATGTCTGTAGATAGGTGGAATATCAAACAGGCAGCCAAGGGACCAACCTGCACAAATTGTGGGAATGTCCCCCACTCCAACACAAAATCATAATGACTCACAACAAAGTTTATGCATAACAGAATTAGGTGGCTCCAACAAAAGGACTGAATTGTTTCCCCCATTTCAGACAAACACCTTTATGACACACTGATAATTAATATCCCCAGATAGATGTTGTTTAGAGGCAGGTAAACATCATAAAAAAAAAGGATTTATAGAAAAAGTGTTGATGTGCAAATGTATTCTGTATTAGAATGCTTTGCAAAGGGCTTTTTGTTTGGTTTTATTTCACCATAGCTTTCATGTTTTTCTCATTAGGATCTCTGCAAAATACACCTTTAGCCTAGAGAATTACCAACATGTTTTTGAAGTTCATGTCTCCAATTTTCTAGCTTCCTTCGTTGCTCTATTTAATCTCATCTACACTTATGTGTAAAAGCGACTCAAACTTTAAACTTGGTTGTTAAAGTATGGCAAAAAACATAAACAAAATAAGAAGTAAACAATACAAACAACCAAAAAGCAAGTATAAAAAATAGATAAATCATGCTCTCACAAACTGACTCTAAACAGGGGAAAAAAATAAAAGTTTGACAGCTTTGAATTACGTTGGGCTCGATTAAATATCTGCAAGAGGTACGATTTAAAGACAATGTTGAAGCAAAGAAAAAGTAGAGATCATTTTTGGAGTATAGGTATGCTGAGAATTTTTATAGATAGGAAAAGAGATCGCAAAGGTTGTGGAGAAGAGTAATATAGGTCAACTGTCAGGAAGCATTCAACAAGAGGGTCTAAAACACTGTAAACCTATCTATGCACGCTCTGTGCTTTCATGATGTGAATCTCTCCAATGCAATGTTTCCGTCTCAGGAGTGTAAAAATAACCACCCATCAATATAATTCTCAATCAATACCAAAGCTAAGCAAAGCCTCTCAGGTGTCTCATTGTGTAGCCAAGTGCAGTCTAATATAGCATTAAAAGCTTGAAAGAGAAGTGCTGCTTTTGGTGGCTTAGTCAAAGCAGGCTGGTTGTTATCGTTTTTACCTTTTATAAAGAAAGGAATAAAAACATAATCAATACCACAGTTTTACAGTCACTAATAAACAACTAACAAGATGTATGCTTTAGATGGAGTCGATTTATTACCACGTGAAGCAAATACTGCTTTTCATATTCTTTAATTAACTGGAATGCTCACCTTTTAGATCTATGAATAGTTTCTTTTTCATGGTTGCCATATAGAATCTTAGGTTTACAGCTGTTCTTACTTTAAGTTCTCTGACTTCAGAGATCACTGTTGTTTATAATATTTTCTATTGACTATTACATTCAACTGATTGACTGTATGATTAAAGTGACACTGTTGTGGAAATGAAATTGCAAAAAAAAAAAAAAATAAATACTCCCCTTTTCTGCTTCCCATGCCATTGAACATGGCTTTGTTGAAGAGAAATCATCCACCAACATCTGAAGAGAAATTGACACTTCCATGAGTGTCAATCTTCTTGGTCCCATGGTTTGCTCAGTGGCTCCTCCTGCTGAAATTCACATCATTACAGTAGTAACATGGAGGTTGATGAGGACAGTTGATGGGCAGTATTTGACCAGGAAATTGATACTCTTGAGTGGCGTTTTCTCAGCAGATGGTTACTCTTCAATAAAGCGATGTTCAGAGGAGCGGGGAAAAGTGAGTATTTACATTTTTGTTTATTTTTCTTTTTTTGTTTTACAGGGAACAGTTTTTTTTTTTTTTTTTTTGTGGTTTCCCTAAAGGCTTTATATGTTTACCCCACAAAGGTAATCTAATATCCCAAGAAAATATAATATTAAAATGGTTTCACCTCCTTTGGACCAATGAGAATATTTTGAATTGGCTTGTGTTTATATGATTTTCTTCATGGCATTGTCATACTTTGACAACCTTCAGTGCAAGGTAGGGCTGCACAATATTGGAAAAAAAGTACATTGCGATATTTTTTTTTTCAACAATGTATATTGCGATATTGAGATAAAATCATCGAAGTATTGCAGCAGCGCAGCTTTCTTCTGATTGTAATTGCAGATTGCACCATACAGCCAGGGCAGGCCAGGGTTAATGTTATTGTAGGGATTGACAGTGACAGTCAGTGTGGATTAGGCACAGTCAGGACTCACAGTGGTGGCCGGAGGTAGAAGAACACAGCCTGACATGACATCCGTCCAGTCCCACACGTTCGACGGTGTACTGAACTACTCAGTGAACTGACTTGACTCTTCACTCTGAACTGTTACAATACAAGCTTGTTTCCAGTTCTTCAGTGTCAGTGTGCTGGGAGCCGCTGATTGGTTACAGGGAGGAGCTGAGCTCCTCACTTTAGGATCATATTACCATTAGCTGGAGAACTAGGCTAGCTGCAGGCAGGCAGACTGAACGTGTGGGATGGATGTGTTCTGCTACAACCACTGTAAGTCCTCCTGAGTCCCGACTTCTCCCTGCCTAATGCCTATGCCTTACTATCGTATCTTCTGCGATGTGACTATCGCCCACGCCCGCAGCACGATAGTCGATATCACATCGACTATCGTTCAGCCCTAGTGCAAGGTACATCATACCTTTGCAAATTCTTTAAACACAAATCCTAACCAGGTCTGATGAAAAAAAATATTGCTATGAAAACAAATCATTTGTTTAACCATAAGATCTTGGTGACCGCACTCCAGGAAACATTTTTTACCAAGCAAATCTAGGTGACCACATATCAGAGAAGAATTTTCCAAGGAAATACAGAAGGTAGTAAAATGTAAATGTATCTTACCTGAGTTTCTTTTAGATACCAGTTTCACATCAGCCTTTACAGCAGAGCAGATCAGAATGGTTAAGAATACTGAAAGCTTCATCTTTCACCGTCTCATCCAGGCTCTGCAACACAAACATAGAAGATATAGAAAATAAATATTTGAAACAGTCCTGGCAGTCTACATCAATTATTCTGGTCCCATAATCAGGCTGGAGGTGGGGAGGGGACTTTGGAAGTTGCATTGATCAACAAAGAAATAGGGTTGTCACTTTTCTGACTATGCAGTGTGGTAGAGGTGTGTAAATTACAATATTTCTGCACATAGTTACAAACTATGTGGTAGGCAAAACAGCCCTTACATACAGTATGTACAGTACTTACATTTGTATTTTGCTATGTGTCTAGAGAATTTTGACATTCTTTGCAGGAGGGATAAAAAAAGTGATAGAAGGGCTGAAATGCTTACTCTTTCAGAAGAAATGCTGATTGAAGTACTCTCTAATCCTGTTCATATAATTTAAGCCCAGGCATTTGGTGGCATGATTTCTGCTTAAGGGGAGGATCAGGAAATCTAAATTGCTATTCTCCCTTTCGGCAGAGTACACATAACCAAATGCCTACGTTGCACTGGTGAAAGATAAATATTTCAGCTCTTCATTTACTATTTATCCATTAGAGCAAGATGGTTAACTTCACCGTATGTTAACATTTGACTATAGTTACACTTTATCACATACTAATTCAGCCTTTAAATGATCATCATGGAAGGCAGGCCATAGCTGGTGTGATTTTCTTTCTTGTGTCCAGGGGCTGCAGGAAAGAAAATTGCTCAATTCCCCCATCAACACAGTCAATGGTTATTGGGGACTCCCGCCCATGGAGCTATTGTGTTCTCCTGGCAAGGGGGCGTGGGGAGCGAGGAGGCAAATATAGACCACAGTGTACCCAGGCATTCTGCACTACAACATAATAAATCAACTGAGGGCCTAGTTGTCTGGGTCATTGAGGCCATCCCCAAATGTAAATCTATGGCTAAAAGGTTCCAAAAATGATGTAATAGGGAGACCTTCTGGAATTTCACTTTGAATACCCTGGCATCTAGAGGGTTAAGGTGGTCCATATTAAAGAATCATTTATTATATCCATATGAGGGTGTCACTCCTAATCTTTGGCATTTCATTCATGAGATGGAAGGTGCTTTTGTCCCACATTAAAACATTGAAATTGTTGAGTTGTTTACATATTTTCCATTCTAGTGGGTTTCTTCCTTCTTTTACTGCAATCTGTGTTGCAGTATGCCAGGACTGCAAACATTTATATCTGTGCGTTTATTATACATTTTTTATATAATATCATTTTATATAATTATCTTTTTTATATACATTTATTTTTATTACCATATTTGTTTTTCCCCATATACATAATTGTTTACAGCTGGCGTTCATATATATATATATATATATATATATATATATATATATATATATATTCTAGTTTGTTTTTTCATTTACTGTTGCAACCATTAATGGTTGCATTTGGCAGCATTTGATACAAAAATAATTTCATTCTATTGTTATTTTTTTTTTGCAGACAGTATCCCTGGAAGGAACTGAATTCAGTATGTCATTTGTGCATGGTCAAAGTGTTAACTATACAGTCACCACTAGTAACTTTACTGCATACTTAGAAGCCATGTCAAAAAAAGTTTCAAGAAACACAGTATTCCTAAGGTGGGCTGTTCATGTCTCAAGGTATTGAATTTCTGCCAAAAGAAATGTCAGCTACAAATACAAAAAATGTAATTACAGAAGGGGCTACTCAGGTATACCATTCCATGTGTTGACTGCATTCCTATTTATTTGTTGTGACTTTTCATACAATGATGTTATATGCTTCAACCTTTGTCATGTGTTATTGGGCATATTGCCCTTTTCTGTGCTTCCAAAAAGAAAAAAGAAAAAAAAAAAAAAAACACAAGCATGAATTTGGTGAAGTTTAGAAGATTCTGCAGGCTTTTGAAACCAAAAGTACAATTTTAACCCCTTTGCAAACGCGCTATAGCCAAATTATGACTGCACTTTGCCGGGAGGCCATCATATGTTGTTTTCCCATGGGGGCGCTGTCTGTGCGCCCCCTGCGGAGAGCACCGACAGTGATATGCGATCGTTCAGATGCAGCTGATCACAGATCGGGGTAAAGAGCCAATCACGGTGGCTCTTCACCACATGATCAGCTGTGTCCAATTACAGCTGATCAAGAATGTAAACAGGATTTGCCGGTTATCGGAAAATTCTCCCCTCACACTGACAGGGCGTGAGGAGAGGAGAGCCGAAAACCGGCAAATCCTCACAGGGGACAGCTGCACTGACAATCAGGGCACTAATCATCAGTGTCCCGATGATCAATGCAGCCCCAACAGTGCCCACCAATTCTGCCAATCTGTGCTCACAAATGCTGCCAATCAGTGCCCATCAGTGATGCCTATCATTGCCACCTATCAGTGGCCACTAATGCTGTCTATCAGTGGCATCAGTCCCATCCATCAGATGCCATCCATCATTGCCCCTTACCCGTCTATCAGTGCCCATTAGTGCTGTCTATCAGTGTAGCCTCATCAATGCCTCATATCTGTGGAGCCTAATCAGCATACATCAGTGAAGGAGAAAATTTACTTATTTACAAATTTGATCTGTCTCAAAAAAATCATAAAAAACGGAATTTTTGTAAAATCTTACCTGTAAAATTCCTTTCTCTGAGTCCTCCGACAGTCGCCGCCCACTTCATATTCATCACCAATGGGGTTATGTCCTTTATTCCGTAGGAGTAGCTAGGCAATAGAATATGTTAATACAAAGATTTTTAACATATCCCACCCCCAGGGGGTGGTCCCCTCAGTACATAACCCTCCACTTCCTGTATCCAACTCAGTTTCAGTGGAATAGCAGTAGAGAGTACATCAAAACCCCAAAAGAGGGGCGGGGGCGGCGACTGTCGGAGGACTCAGAGAAAGGAATTTTACAGGTAAGATTTTACAAAAATTCCGTTTTCTCTTACGTCCTCCGACAGTCGCCGCCCACTTCATATTCATCACCAATGGGGAAGTCCCAAAGCAGTGTAAACATGAGGGGTGGGAAGAACACAGCCGCGCCCAAGGCAACGCCGTCTCCCCATCAGAGAAAGGAACCTTACCAAAGGAAGGAAACCAGTTGGGCATAAGAACAAAACACTCGCTCAACAGGAGCAAGAGAACCCAGGGAAAAAACAAAAATCCCAAAAAGCCAAAGAACCCATAACAAGGGCTCTAGGGAACTGCCGCACTAAGAACCTTGCGGCCAAAGGAAGCATCAGCCGATGCCTGAACAACTACTCTGTAGAATATCGTGAAAGTGTGTACGGTCGACCAAGTCGCCGCCTCACACACCTGGGCCACAGAGGCCCCATGACGACAGGCCCAAGACGTACTCAGAGATCTGGTAGAGTGCGCCTTCACAGGTACAGGGGGAACTTTTCCCCTCAAAGCATAGGCCTGATCAATGGTCTGTCTGATCCATTTGGCGATTGTAGAAGCCGACGCCGCCATGCCCTTCCGAGGACCTCCCGGAAGGACAAACAAGGCATCCGACTTGCGAGAAGACTCAGTCGATGTGAAATAGACTCTAATCGCCCGGACAACATCCAAGGAGTGAAGCAACACCTCCGTCGGATGCTTCGGCTTCGCGCAAAGCGAAGGTTTGACAATGTCCACATTGAGATGAAAGTCCGAAACCCTTTTTGGAGGAAAAGAAGGGTTAGGTCGCAAGACCACCTTGTCCAAATGCACAACCAGACACGGAGACTTGTAGGACAAGGCTGCCAGCCCCGACACTCGTCGAGTCGAGGTGATAGCCACCAAAAAGGCGACCTTCCTGGACAACAAAGACAGCGAGATCTCCCTGAACCTTTCAAAAAGGAGCACGCTGCAATACTGACAGAACTAGATTCAAGTCCCAAGGGGTAAGAGGTTCCCTCCTAGGAGGGATCAGATGACGTACCCCCCGCACAAAAGTGCTAGCCAAAGAATCAGATGCCACAGGCCGCCGAAAAAGAACGGCCAAAGCAGACACCTGACCCTTGATCGTGGCCAGCGCCAGACGCTGGTCAACACCCGTCTGAAGGAAGGGCAACACCCTAGACACCGAATAAGTGTCAGGAGAGAAACCCCTGGATACGCACCAGGCAAAATACGCCTTCCAAGTACGGTAATAAACCTTCCGAGGAAGACTCCCTCGCATTTATTAAGGTGTAAATGAACTCAGGGGAAAGACCCCTGTTCTTCAGGACCTCGGTTTTAACCGCCAGGCCGTCAAGGCCAGCGACTGTAAAGCAGGATGGAAGATCGGTCCTTGCGACAGAAGATCTTCTCGAAAAGGCAGACGCCACGGGGCGTCGATTGCCAGATTTACGAAGTCTGCGTCCCAGGACCGGCGAGGACAGTCCGGTGTCACAAGAATCACCGTGGTCGGTTCCGCGAAGGAACCTGGACAGCAATTGAATCGGTGGGAACGCATACATCAGATGGTACTGATGCCACGGGGCAACCAACGCGTCCGACGCGTCTGCCCGAGGATCGCACTCCTTGCCACGAACCGTGGTACTTTGTAGTTCAGACGAGACGCGAACAGGTCTACCTCCGGAAGACCCCACCTCGCGCACAACATCTGGAAGACAGCCGGGTGAAAGGACCATTCTCCCTGGTCCAGGGTTCGACGGCTCAGAAAAAAACGCCTGCCAAATTTTCACCCCCGGAATGGGACCTGCCGATATTGCCGGGACATGCGTCTCGGCCCAAGACAGAATCGCGGCCACTTCTCGAGCCGCCCGGGCACTCCTGGTGCCCCCTTGGTGATTGATGTAAGTCACCGCTGTGGCATTGACCGTCTGCACCCGAACCGGGTTCCAACGACGAAGACAGAGGAGTATCGCTCGCAGTTCCAGAACGTTGATCGGAAGGGAGGATTCCTCCGTCGACCAAACACCCTGGGCGGGCAGAACGCCCAGAACACCACCCCAGCCCGACAGGCTGGCGTCCGTGGCGATCATCGTCCATGAAAGGGGACGAAAAGACTTGCCCCCCGATACTGAGGGGGATAGAAGCCACCACAGAAGCTCCCTTCTGGTCTGAGAACTCAATGACATCTGGAGATCCAGAGACTGCGGACGCCCGTCCCACCTGGACAATATCTCCGCTTGGAGATCCCGCGTGTGAAACTGGGCGAAGGGAAATCGCCTCGAAAGCCGAGACCATCAATCCCAGACACCGCATGCACGTCCGAAAGGACGAAGATGGAACGTCCCTGAGGGACCTGACTGCCTCCTAAAGAGCTGCGAGTTTTTCTTCCGGCAGGAAGACCTACGCCTGGACAGAGTCCAGAATCATACCCAGGTAAGAAAACCGAACCGATGGGCACAATGTCGACTTTGGAAAATTGATCGTCCAACCAAACTCCTGCAGAGTCTGTAACGTGAAGGACAGATCCTCCTCCAGACCCTGGCTGGTCGCAGACACCAGATATCCCAGGACCGAGATGCCCTGGGCTCTCAACAAAGCCAGAACAGGCGCCAGCACCTTGGTGAACACCCGCGGAGCCGAGGCGAGGCCAAAAGGCAATGCCACAAACTGGGCATGATCTTCCGCTATGGCGAATCGAAGGTACCCCTGGTGCCCCTCGAAAATCGGGATGTGAAGATACGCATCCTTCAAGTTGATGGAGGCCATGAACTCCCCTGGAATCAGGGCAGCCACCACCGACCGCAGAGATTCCATGCGAAACTTGCGCACCCGCACAAAGCGGTTCAGAGCTTTCAAGTCCAGAATCGGACGTACCTTGCTCTCCTTCCTGGGCACGGTGAACAGATTGGAATAGAACCCCCGAAATCCGTCCCGATGAGGCACCGGGACCACCACTCCCCGAGCCCTCAGGTTCTGCACCGCTAGATGCAGGTCCCGCAAACGCTCCGGGGATAGCAGAAGATTTGAGGGAAAAAATCTGCTCTCCGGCCGAGAGAGAAACTCGATCTTGTACCCAGATCGAACGATTTTCTGAACCCACCTGTCCCGAACCCGGGACAGCCATGGCTGAGCGAAAACCGAACAAGCGTCCCCCCACCCCTGAGTCGGGTGAGGGCGCCCCTTCAGGCCGCACTGTTGTGGGCCGCGGAACCGGTGTGTTAGCCTCGACCTTTGGACGGCTTGCCCCTATAGTGTGACCGAAAGGCACGAAAAAAGACCCCTGAGGGGGCCGAAAGGAGACATGCTTCTTACCAGGAGCCGTCTTAGTCTTGTGGGATCGAGGCAAGAGCGTGCTCTTACCACCCGTGACCCCCTAAATTAGGGCATCAAGGGATTCACCAAGAAGGCGAGAACCACCAAAAGGCAGAGTAGCTAAGGTCTTACGCGAAGATTGGCCACCGACCAACACTTCAACCAAACCAGGCGGCGAGACAACACCGCCAAACCATGTACACGTGCAGCCAACGGAACCATATCCAGGTCCGAATCACACAAATACATGACACCCTGGTGGATTTGATCCACCATATCCCAAGTCGCCTGGAGGGCAGAATCAGCCACCAGGACACGTCTAATCACCTGCGTCCAGCTCGCGACCACCTGGGCCGCCATAAGTGAAGCAATAAGGCTTTAAACATAGAACCCATAATAGAATAGGTATGACAGGCAAGGGACTCCATCCTCTTGTCCGTGGCATCCCGGAACACCGGGGTGTCTTCAGCAGGAATCGCAGTGGACTTGTTCAAAACTGCTATCGCGTGGTCCACCGGAGGGGGGACACACCAACGCTCATCAGTAGCGGTCGTAAAAGGATAGCGTAGCTTAAACCTACTCGGTACAGCAAAAGGTTTGCGTATATTACGCCAATGTTCCTTCACAGCGCGTTAAAAACATCAGTGCAGGGAAACACCTGCGACATTTTGCGCCTTTTCTGCGTCCCATAAGCTACCAAGGCAGCAGGGGGACATTGTTCATCCTCTAAACGCAGTGTTTGCTTGATAGAAGCAACCAATACATCCATGAGTGCAAGCTCTTCAGACGAGCCAGGGGAAGAATTATCAACCCCCTCTACCTCAGCCTCCACCTCTGACCCTACAAGGTCCAGGGAGGAACGGGACCCCGATAGGGAGACCCCAGCCACAGCAGCCCCATCACCATCCCCCTCCGAACCAGAGGAAATAAAAACTCTGGGCCATGTGTGGATTGAGCAGCCACCAGCAGGTGCACCTGAGCAGCAAGATTAGCCACAAACGCAGCCAAAACCCCCCCCCTGGAGGGGGGGGGGGGAGAGAGAGAGACAGCAGTCCCTTGTGAGCCCACCAAGGTGGCAGGAATTTTGCTTTCCTGAGAATCCATTGCCCCCAGAGCAGATCGGAAAAGAAAGGGTTAACAGCCCCCACAACAAGCGCGGCGAGCGCTGCCCACCGCACACACACACTTAGCCCAATATGAGACCCCCACAGGGAGAAAAGGCTAAACTTAGGTAATGACACAGAGATAAATAAAACCTGTAAGGTCCAATGCTGCTGCTGCTGCTCCGATCGGTGCGCCCAGGGATGTGATGCAATACAGGGCGCTACTGTGTAAGCCTATGCAAGGCTACAAGAAAATGGCCGCCAGCAGTGTTACCATGCGGCCGGAGCGAGCGCTGACAAAATGGCGTCGTTTGGCGCCGAAAACTCCGCTCCCTCACACAGTGAAAAGCACAGTAAACATGGCGGACCGCCGCAGCGGTCTTAGAAATGTGCCCCAACACGATACATGCATGTTATACAGCACACAGTCTGATACACAGATCCAGTCTGACACAGAAGTGCAGCACAGCCCCCCTCCTTGCAGCCCACAGCATGCACCAGAGAGATAGGGAACATTTACAGTGTGACAGAGGCAGGGTAACACAGTCCCAGACTGACAGCCCTCAGACAGACAGGTCCCCACATAGATTTACACTTACCTCATAGGTGGCGTGGGGAACCCGCACAGGCGAACAAGCCGCTGTACATGAGACAGGGAGAGTCGCATCCAGGACGCAGCAATGGTGGGTTGAGAAACCGCACAGCGTCCAGTGAGGTAGCCACCTCACCATAGCATCCCTGCACCGAACAGGGATGGGTCGTTCAGAAAACTCAGGAGCGGTACCTGACTGAACGCTCGATGGCGGGCTGAGAAACCACTGACCCACAACCTGCGACCAGGGGGGTCAGCCCGAGACGCAACCCGCATGATCCTCTTCATCAGAAGAACTAAACTAATGCTGGTAAAAATAACAGCTAAGTAAAGAAAGAGAAAAAAACTCAAATAAAATCAAAAGAAAAGAAAAGGCTGAGACAAAAGTCCTAGCATAGAGACATGCAGCCACTCCTGACAAGCTAGACATTGAAACTGAGTTGGATACAGGAAGTGGAGGGTTATGTACTGAGGGGACCACCCCCTGGGGGTGGGATATGTTAAAAATCTTTGTATTAACATATTCTATTGCCTAGCTACTCCTACGGAATAAAGGACATAACCCCATTGGTGATGAATATGAAGTGGGCGGCGACTGTTGGAGGACGTAAGAGAAATTTAGTTTGTTGCATGACTGCTCAATTCTCATTCAAAGTGCGAAAGCACTGAAAGCTGAAAACTGTCCTGGGTAGGGAGTGGTTGAAAGTGCCCAGTAGGCAAGTGGTAATTTAGGTTTATAGTGCTTTTTACACTATATCAAAACTCTAAAATGAAAGTCATGCTTCAAAAGTGTTGGCATATCTTCTAGAAACAACATCTCGAAAGGTTTAAATAAAAGCGTAACCTCTGAACCCTTGAAAGGTCTTCTATAAAAAAAAAAGTGGGCTTATTTGACAAGAACACAGCAAAGAGATTCAACTAATCAATTTTCAATATGATAAACTCAGATTAGTGTATGATTAATCCTGATTGGTTGTCCTAAATAAGCCTGACTATATTCCAAACTTTACAACAGCAATCTTTACCAGTTGCTAACTTTGGAAACACTATAGCTACTCAGCAAAAAGTTATAGTAAATTGTCTTGGCTTGAAAATAAGTATGCACATTGTCCACGTTAATCGCTTCAAATGAGGTAAAAGCAATGAATGAGGCAAGACACAGATGGTTATCCAAACTGTTAAACTAACAGGCAGCATGGGAAATTTCACACCCCTTTACCTGTGACTTGCTATTGGCTAATGAGGTCATCCATCATATAGCAAGCAGACAGGAATGCACAGGTGAAGGGGAAGGGGTGGATCTACAGCAAGATAATGAAAGATTTCAAGCTACGGCATGCATCGTAAAGATTAACATGTGCAGGTGTCTGAAAATCTTACCAACTCTAAAATAAACATGCAGGTTTGCTTTAAAGGAGAAGTTCCCCTTTTGTAACATGTTGCAGATGAACCAGGCTCTGTGCCCCAAACCCACCCCCAATCTCCCATTTTGACAGCTAGTGAAGGATCTTCACCCGCTAGATGTCACAATCTAAAAAAAAAACACCTGCCCAGCCACGTCATCCATGCACAGTGTTCTGTAAATGGGAACACTACAAGTCATGACAGCCCTGGTGGCTGTAGGCTTATAGTTCCTAATGAACTACCATGATGCTGTTCAGTGTTGGTAGTCCATTGATTCTTCATGTCAGTGTACAGGCAGACCACTTACACTGACAGTCTGCAGGAGACTTGCATGGGATCAGTGATCTGCTGATCGCTTGTGCAATGCTTTACAGTCTCCTAGAAAAAAAAAATCAAATGCACATTTTTTTACCTATAAAAAATGTGCATGTATTATTCTTTTTAAAAAAAAGGTAAATTTATCCTTTAAGGTAAAACAATGCAGCAACTAAAAATATATTCTCAATAGAAAAACACTAGAACTCCTTTTGAAAGAAAATCTTAAAGAATAAGCAGACATGCAGACAGGAGCAGCCGGTCTTGCACCTCAACATAATTGGACTCTCTCCCCCACATATACTACAGAGACCATCTCATCTTTCAACCCAGGACACCACACTGAAGCACACCTGCGGACAGGTTTTTTGGATTTATGAATATGTGACATATATAACATTATGTACAGTCCTTCATTATGTGATCGCAGTGAGCGCTGATCCATCGATCCTGGTCGGTGTAGTATTGTTTTGCATTAAAGAAAATCTTAAAAGTTATACTAAACACACACTGTTAAATTTACATTATCCCTTCTATTTCTGAATATGGATGATTGCACCGTAATTATTTTCATTAAAAAAAAAAAAAACACATCTAAGTACCTTTTTCCTAATCGATATACAGCGGTCACATGACTCAGATCTTTTCCAGCCTGTCTGCAGGGAAACATAAGCAGGAGGAGCTTCTAGTCCTCTGCCGCTGGTCACATGTTAAAAATAAAAAAAGCAGCCTTTGGAATATGGAGTAAACATAATTGATATTAATAAACAGATTTAAATTGTCGTACAAGTATACAGTGCCTTGCGAAAGTATTCGGCCCCCTTGAACTTTGCGACCTTTTGCCACATTTCAGGCTTCAAACATAAAGATATAAAACCGTAATTTTTTGTGAAGAATCAACAACAAGCGGGACACAATCATGAAGTGGAACGAAATGTATTGGATATTTCAAACTTTGTTAACAAATAAAAAAACTGAAAAATTGGGCGTGCATAATTATTCAGCCCCCTTAAGTTAAAACTTTGTAGCGCCACCTTTTGATGCGATTACAGCTGTAAGTCGCTTGGTGTATGTCTCTATCAGTTTTGCACATCGAGAGACTGAAATTTTTGCCCATTTCTCCTTGCAAAACAGCTCGAGCTCAGTGAGGTTGGATGGAGAGCGTTTGTGAACAGCAGTTTTCAGTTCTTTCCACAGATTCTCAATTGGATTCATGTCTGGACTTTGACTTGGCCATTCTAACACCTGGATATGTTTATTTGTGAACCATTCCATTGTAGATTTTGCTTTATGTTTTGGATCATTGTCTTGTTGGAAGACAAATCTCCGTCCCAGTCTCAGGTCTTTTGCAGACTCCATCAGGTTTTCTTTCAGAATGGTCCTGTATTTGGCTCCATCCATCTTCCCATCAATTTTAACCATCTCCCCTGTCCCTGCAGAAGAAAAGCAGGCCCAAACCATGATGCTGCCACCACCATGTTTGACAGTGGGGATGGTGTGTTCAGGGTGATGTGCTGTGTTGCTCTTACGCCAAACATAACGTTTTGCATTGTTGCCAAAAAGTTTGATTTTGGTTTCATCTGACTAGAGCACCTTCTTGCACCTTCTTCCACATGTTTGGTGCGTCTCCCAGGTGGCTTGTGGCAAACTTTAAACAACACTTTTTATGGATATCTTTAAGAAATGGCTTGGAAAAAAAGAGCTCCTTCTCTATGTTGTTGCAGCCCAGCGTCTACATACTCCTCCCCCCCCCCCCCCCCACACACACACATAGTGTCCATAACATTAGCTTAACTGGAGTAAATCACTTAAGAGAAGCATCAAATTAACATGTGCACTGGCCTAGACAATTCTCATTGACACCTGAGATCAACAAAGGAACCTCCCACCATTTGTCATGCGGGGGGGGGGGGGTGCAAGGTTATCTTGTTTATTGGCCATTAAGGCAAAAATAGCCCATCTGTATGTGTCAGTAGGCGAGTACAGGTTGCTCCCTACCGAATTTGTGGTAAGAAGGGCCAGCTCATCATTAGTCTATTGTGTCGTGTAGATGACTTCTGACATTTCTCCCAAGATATCATATGTCAATCTCTTTGGGGGTCAGATGGCTCGCTTGATTTGGGGTTCCTGCGATGAAGCAGGTTTGGCCTAATCCACCTCCATTGTTGTTACCATGTAATCTTGATCCATCTTGACATCTTCTGCTGTGGATGACACTACAAGGTCTTCTGGGGCCTCTGAAGCATGAGTTATTGTGTCTCAGATTTGGGGATTATCGGGTCTGTTTCTTTAGCTATAGCAGATGTAGCAGTTTGTTTAGGTAAAGAAGGCCACAGCCAGTCGATGCCCATCTCTTCTTCCTCACTGTCCTTTTCATCTGTGCTTGGAACAGTGTCCTAAGACTGCTTTAATAGATGAAGTCTGCATGAAACCATTCTAGTAGGAGTTGCATCAGTCTGAAGAAAATCCAAACTGCTTCTGCTATGGAATATATGATTATGATGCCAAATCTTTAATGGATACCAATATATGTCACTGCGCTAGAAACCTAGTGATCCTATGTGCTATTTTTTAACTAATTGCGCCTATTTAGTACTTCAAAATTCTGAAAAAAAATGATATGAATATCAGTGTAACATCTACTATTCAATAAACAGTAGTACATAACTCTGTGTGTCAATAGTGTCAAAATATCAAATATATAAGCAAAAAAGTTTAAAAAGAAATTCAAAGGTTATGAAGCAAAATCATAAAAACATCAAGTCCTTACAAAAATAGTCAATTAAAAAAAAAAAAAAAAAAAAAGTCTTTGCAATAATGAATATTCACAATAAAAAAGATACAAAATGGTGAACACACTCCTGAGTGTATATTAGTAGGAAAATAATACACCTCGATTCCACCAGCAACGTGATCAAGTGAACCCCTCTCCCTATTGAAAATACACTCACCAGACCAATATGCCTCCCAATCTCATGAGAAGGCAACAGAGCTTTTAAGTGTCCAATCAAACTTTACTAAGAACCATCACATCCTGATCAGCAGAGCTCATCTGCTCCAAGCCGCCGCTGCTCATGCTGCCCTCGGCCTCCTGTGTACTGGATGTGTGGCCAGTCCCCCTGCTCTCAGGGAGGGCAGGGCCAGCAGAGACTAGTTTGTTAACCTTGGGCATTAGAGGCCCCTATAGCTTTTTCATATGCGGTTTTCAAATTATTTCGTAAGTGATCTACAGATCCTTGGGGAGATGTTATTGGCATCTGATCTAAGGCAATGTTAAAGGCTAGATCAACAGGTAATTGATCCTTCCTCCCAAACATCAGCAGGTACAATGAATAGTCCATAGCGTAATTTTTAGTGCGGTTATAAACATATCCCGCAGCTGCAATGTAGCTAATCCAATGCTGTTTCTTTTCGGCTGAGAGAGTCTCAAGTATATCTAGAAGGGTGCTGTTAAAATGTTTTGGCTGGTGGTCCCCTTGAGGATGGTAGGGGGTGTTCTGGATTTCTGAATACTTAGCAGATGTAACAGTCTTTTGATGAGCTTACTATCCAAGTCTCTTTCCTGATCAGAATGGATAAGCTGAGGCCGGCCATAGTGAACAAAGAACTTTTCCACAAAAACTTTGGCTACAGTTGAGGCTTGTTGGTCTTTGGTTGGGAACACCTGGGTGTACCAGGTAAAGTGGTCGGTTACTACCAGGACATTTCCCACTCGAATCAGGCTCCACACATGGAAAATTAATGCACACCAATTATATGGGTCCTTGATTCTGGAGATGGCCCATGGGTGCAGCTTTGGCTGGTAAAGCTGAATACATCTTAGGCAAGAGTGATAATAGCCTTCAACTCAGCTCACACACAAGGCCAATAGAAGAGATCTCTTACTAGTTTGAAAGTCCTCACTGTGCGTAGGTGGCCATTCTCTTCATGCAAACCTGTTAACATGGTTGCACAGGCAGAGTCAGGATATAGGCTGGGACCAGTATAGAGTCGGGCAATGGGGTACAGGATTGCAAGACAGGAGTCCAAGCTGAGGTCACAGCAGGCAGGCAGGCAGCAGGAATCCAGAGCTAGGCCAGTTGCAAGCCAGGGCATGCACAGGTAGGCAGATAAAGCAGGTCAAGGCACAGGTTAATGAGGAACTAACTGAAGACAAATTGCCAATATGTTCATGTCACAGTCCAGCTTAAAACGGCTGTTTGGCATCACTGCCAGTACTGTGTGCGCATATATATTCTGCTTTGCGTGCACACTAATACATTTGTGCGTGCATGCCAATGCCTGCTTTGCAGCTAGACCTTGTTTAGAATTATGAGCATGCGCATGAGCACGAAATAACCTTCTGGTTACAATACATACTGAGCTTCTCTTACCCTCTGGCAGCATCACAGATGCTGAGGCAGCCACCCTGTGGTCTGGAGGTACCCGTGTGGAACTCCCTGGATTTACATCTGACATTCACAGCTGGATCAGGCGAGCTTCAACTTCATAGGTTAGCTAAGGGTTAACTGCCTGGAAACTGGAGGGGATCCTTTTTTTATACTCCATCAGTGCATGAGTGTAGGCGGTGCTCTAAATCCTCTTCACATCCAGGATAAGCACCCATTGGACGAGCCACTAATGCCTGACTATTTCCCTGTCACATCAATCACTACACACAGCTCTAGTTGACTATTTTGCTCTTGCAGCTGGGTCATGCCGACTTCTTTGAGCTTGTTATCTAGCTTACTGGCATTTAAAAGAGAAGAATCCTTGAACAAGCCCCCACATGTAGTGCTACCCCCTGTAGGAGCCACTGGATAGGATGGGTGCAATATGGATTGGGTACACTTGGTGTCCTTCTCTCAAGTTGCTAAGTTCCTGCTAACAGTATCAGCATTTGCCAAGTAGCCCTCTACCCAGTCACTAGGATGTTGCAGCAACCTCTCACTGTAGAAGGGGGGCCCCTTGGTCTGCGTTCGTGTTGCCATTATATGGCTCCAGTCTCAATCTACAACTTCCATCATTCTCAGCTCTCTGCATAGAAGTCTATGTGCTTGCTTGGCTTTAGCTCTCTCCCCACTGGCTGAAGGAGGATGGTGAAGCATAGCATTAATATCACAGAAAGAGGGAGAAAGGCAAATAAAGAGCAATGTCTCCTCCTTTATGCTGTTGTAGCCCAGCACCTAGCTACATCTGTATATAGAGCTCATTACTAAATTATGCATTTCTCTTTAAGTTATTTTTTTTTATTCAAGAACAAAACAGTAATACAGAACACACAGATTTAAAAAATACCACAAAGTATAAATGGTATGTAAATATATTTAAATTCTAACTCCCCCTTTTGAACCATGTTACACCCATTTTTAGGGTGTAACATGGTGCAAATGGGACCTGCCCCCCCTCCCCCCCCCAGCCCAACCTCCTCTGTGACAGTGTGCAGCCTTTCCTTTCCCTGCAGCCACTGCAGAGACCTGTGAATGACTAAACAACAAGTCCCATCTTCCACTTCAGCAGCCAGACTTGCAGTTCTCACTCAAACACGAATGGGGTGACTGCAACACTCACAGTCCATTGACATTTTCCCCAGCTCTCTAAATAAAAGCCTGTACCTCAGTACAGACAGGCAGCTAAAGGCAGGGTCTGCAGGAGCTTGGCATTGCACCCGCTGTCTTGTGATCATGGTGGCAATTCTTTGTAGGTGCCTATGCAAAAAAATATTACCGGTGAATGCACATTTTCTTTCCCTGCAAATATATGAGCATTTCTTTTATTTAAGTTGGACTTAGCCTTTAATTTTTTATACATTTACCGATAAATAAAAAAATAATCAGCAAATCAAAATTTTGATAGAGCAGAATTGCAATAGTAAGGCTATAGTAAAAACGTGTTTTCCTTTTTTAGTAGGCCAAACTGAAATTACCATCCCTTCTCTGCACCTTTCACTTAATAAATGCAGCTTGATAACTAATGTTGCTCTGTCTCTTAAATATCATTTTATGAACAAGACAGGTCTGCATACAATTAAAGCCAAATGCCCAATTATAAAAGGATTTGACATCTACATTAGAATAGTATTAAAGTACAATGTGTTTTGTGTAATAAAACCCCAGCAGGACATTCAGATAAAATTGCTTCACATAACATTATACTGTACAATTGTAAAGAGCCTCCGAAGATTTTTACGGCCCATTTCAAGGAAAGAAAAACGTATTTCCTGTCAAATATTGCAATGCTGGACCTCAGTACCATAGTAATGGTTGCTATTATCAGTAAGTAATGCTTACAAATCAATGTATCATCATACAAACATTTTTTTGTACAGTATCTTGGTGGAATGAAATGTGTGAGCAGATTCCATTGTCTGGTAAAATAAAATAGCATCTTGCTTCACACTGATATAGGATTGATTTATCAGATCATTAAACTTTGTGAGGGATTAGCTCGGTGGCGGGTGTGGATGACCCCTTTTGGGGGTGCGTTTTCACAGAGAGATAGCCGATTAGAGGTTGAAAACAAGACTGATTTATTCATGCAATTTACTTAACACAATTGCAAGCATCAAAACAGCCAAAATAAAATAAAAGACAAAATAAATCCTTGCCTCTGTGGGCGGCTACCTTCTCACGCTGGAACCTACCTAAGAAGTCTTTCCAACCTACTGTTGGGCCGACACTGCTGATCCTACAGCAGACACTCAAATGTCCATTTGTTTGCTTTTCACACAGCACAAACATTGTCCATTGAACATGTCCCTTTGTTTTCTTTCACACAGCACATGTTCATTTATAACAGGATCCTTTACTCTTCAGATTCTTCATATTGAACACAGTTCATTTAACAGGTCCCTTTACTCTTCACACTCTTCACATGGAACACTTTGTCTTCTCACCTTTGAGACGTCTTCACTCGTGGTTACCCTCCTTAGCTTCACATCGCTTTAGGGGGTCTTCTCCCATGCTCACCAGCTTGTCGGGAGGCACACATCCGACTGTCCCCCTCTCCCAGCCCACACGGCGACAGGCGGCAGCAGTCCTTCTCCCATGCCCACACGGCGTTGGGAGGTACACGTATGTCTGTCCTCCTCTTCCCAGCTCACACAGCGACAGGAGGCAGCACTCAATAGATTTTCTCTGGACAAATTATAGAGTCCTTGATCTCCTCATTCTGAACAGCTGAATGGTTTTCAACTTCCTGCTGGCTCTCTCTGCAGCCAACACCCTATAGTATCAGTGAACTTTCAAAGCAGGTGGGAATGTGTCTCCTCTCAGTGACTACATTCCCAGATTTACCTGACTTCCTGTCACATACCCCCCCCTCTTGTTTCAACCCTAGGGTTGGGACACATATTTCCAGGCACGCATGTGTCAGGCACTGCTGACTCACTGATAAGCCTCCTATTATCCTCAAGCTTCCGGATGAAACTGTTTTGTCATCTTCATTGACAGATTTCTCATAACTGCCACACAGTTTGTCTCTCATCTCATATACACATTCTTCAACTGCATTTTTGGCATCATTTTGCTCCTTCTCGTTTCTGTCATCTTCATTGACAGCTTTCTCATAAATGTCAGACAGCTTGTCCCTCATAACCGTCTGTCCAATCCACCATGGAGGACCGTGATCCATAGGCAACTCAATTGGGCTAGTCTTAATGTCTTCAACATTCTTAAGACGCCTCTCTCTGCAATCCATAAATGTTTTCCACAAAACTTTGAGAACCTTTGCTTCACTAAGCTTTGTTCCAAGTAGGGACTCTTGACATCCCTCTGTGACTTGAGTCTCTCCATACATCTGTACACAATCATTGACTTTTTGTTGTAAAAGGGAATGATCTTCCTTCTTGAGCTTTGCTTGCTCTAAGATGCTGTGCAGAGGATTTTCCAATTGAGACAACAGGCTGTCACACATTTCTTCAAAGTGACCCCTGTTCCTTTTCCCAGAGATATCAATATCATTCACCAAACATTTCATATTCATAGGCAGATCGGAAGCATTTGCACTCATCAACTTCTTAAACTTTTCGCCCTCCTGAGCGAGTCGCAGTAAAGGCCTACTATTTGATTTGATATTCAGTTTATATTTCTTGCCAAACTCTTCACAGAAGTAGTCAACCAGAACATCATCAACTTTCCTTACACCAACATAGGGATTAAAGGCAACAACACAGTTGAACCCAGCGATCTGGGTGGTATCCATTATAGACCTCCTCTCTGCATCAGTGAAGAAGCATGGAACTGCAACACATTCTTTTACAGGTTTCTTCAATGCACTTTCTGCTGAACTATTTGACCGCTCAAGGTCACCTAGTTCTTTTTCTCTATCTGAATTCCACATGGAATGCATCTCAAGATCACGATCAAACTTCTGCCACCCGTCTTTCACCAGTTCCATTTTGGAAACACTCCCTGAAAGGCACTTATTCATTTGCTTCACGTTTTCACCAACAGCCTTAGTTTTCCCCACTAGGTTTTCAGCCTGAACTGAGAAATCATCACATTTCTTACTCAGCTCCTTTGTTTGCTGAAGCTCTAATGATACATTTTCCAATGCTTGAAGTTTTTGAAGGAACGGTTTATTCCAAAGGGGTGATTCAAGCCACATGTCATCACATTTCTGAGGCTCACTCAGGACAGACCCCAAAACACTGATCCTTTTAAAAACTGCATCAGGCACACTATCCCCTCTTTGGGACAGATCCTCTGTTGCCTGGAATTCCTCTTCCAGTTCCTGCAACGGAATATTCATCTCTTCTACTTGCTGTTCTAAGGCTCGCTTAGACTTTTCTAGCTCCTGAACGCTTTTCACAACATCATCCTTGGAGCTGACCAATTCTTCCATTTCTGTACGCAGCTGTTTGTTAACACTTTCTAGTTCAGCCTTACACTCTAGAGCTTCCTCCAAAGAGCGAGCCAAGAACAGGGCTTTGCTCTCGTTATCACGCACCTCCGTTTCTGCACGGGCGCGTTCTTCTGCATATTTTGCAGACACAGTCTTCTCTTCACCAAGCATCTGATCAAACTTCTTTTTCACATCTTCAACACACTGTAATGAACCAACGCTTTCTTCCATGCGTTTTTTCATATCCGCTATCTGAGCTTGCAATGTTGCGACTTGCTCTGATAGGTTTTTCTTTGCTTCCGCCTCCTCTTTTAATTGTTCCAGGAAGCCATTTTTCTCATCTTCCATTTGTTTGAGCTTTGTGCTAAAACTCAGCCTTTGACACCTCTCTTCCTGTAAGAGTTCCTGCGTGTCTTGCAGCTGCGATTCCAAGATAGAAAAATCTTCCGCAATTTCTCTAGATTTTCTGTCTGCTTGAGAAAGCTGATTTGTAACATTGTCCAACTCAACCTGCAGTCGGTTTGCCTTCTCTGACAGCTTAGCACACAATCGGTCACCTTCTGACACCTTGACTTGCGATTCCAGAAGCTGTGCCTCTACTTTTTCCCTCTTATGTTCACAATCTCCTTTTCCCTGCATAAGAGCCTTCACCTCATTGGCTAGTTTCTGGGAATGAGACTGTAATTCTGCCACACAGGCTTCTTTCTCCTTTAACTGCTGCTGGAAACGTTGGGCTTCACCTTTCCAACTTTCACAGTCTGCACGTAATTCATCTACCACATTGCTCAAAGTGGTGAGCTCATACACAGTACTCAGTAATTTAGCCTCTCTTTCACTTTTCTCGTTGTCGCTGAGAGACAATGTCGCTTTCAGAGCAACATTCTGTTCCTGCGACTCCTGCAGGTCTATTTTTGTAACTTCCAAACACTGAAGACTTTTTTCCAGCTGATTACGCAACTCCAACATATCAGCCATACTTTGCTTCTGCAAAGTCTGAATTTCACTTTCCTTTTCCATGAGGATGGTATCTTTCTCCATTATAGTCTCTCTGCGTTTTTGCAACTCGACCAAAAGAAGAGCAGTGGATTCTTCCCACTGTAACACATGAGACTTGAGTAGTTCATTCATTTCCTGCAAGTTTCTATGCTCCATTTTAAGCAATTCCAAGGCTTGTTCCTTTTCTTCCATTTTCCGTTGCAAGGCATCCAATTCAGCCCTGCACACATACTCGGTTTCTTCCAAACCGATGGCCTCCATTGGCTGCTGGCGTCTCTGTTTCCAGCCTGCCATGCTCTCTTGATGAGCCTTTTGTTGAGCTGCAAAGCTCCGTTGTTTCAGCATCTCCCCCATTTTGGGTTTACTTTTCATCTGAGCACACTGCGTCTCCATAGCAGTTTCATCAGTGTTGCTAGGGACAACAACCTTCCTCTTTAGTAGACTCTCTTTAGGCATGGATGGGGCTGGTTCAGACGGTAACATCCCCTCCATCCAAAGAATCCGGTCTCTCATTTCATCTATCTTTGCATTTTTCAGGCGTTTGGACCGCCCCATCTTCAATAACTCCACAAACAAATTTTTCACAGTCCAGCAAACAATTTTCAGACCACTGTCTCTTCAACACATGTAGTTTTTCTCTCTCTTGCAGGATCTCTTTTCCTGCGCACACAGTTTGTGCAGTCACTTGCACCAGACACAACAAAGTTCATCAAAAAATTTTGAGACCCCTGTCTCTTTAAAACACTTTTTTTTTTTTTTTTTTTTTTCTGTCAGGATCTTCTCTCCTGCACACATAGATTGTGCAATCTCATGCACCAGATAAAGTTCATCAAACATTTGCACTTCCTTGCAGGGATCTCTGCTTATGCCCACTGCATACCTCCACCATATGTGAGGGATTAGCTCGGTGGCGGGTGTGGATGACCCCTTTTGGGGGTGCGTTTTCACAGAGAGATAGCCGATTAGAGGTTGAAAACAAGACTGATTTATTCATGCAATTTACTTAACACAATTGCAAGCATCAAAACAGCCAAAATAAAATAAAAGACAAAATAAATCCTTGCCTCTGTGGGCGGCTACCTTCTCACGCTGGAACCTACCTAAGAAGTCTTTCCAACCTACTGTTGGGCCGACACTGCTGATCCTACAGCAGACACTCAAATGTCCATTTGTTTGCTTTTCACACAGCACAAACATTGTCCATTGAACATGTCCCTTTGTTTTCTTTCACACAGCACATGTTCATTTATAACAGGATCCTTTACTCTTCAGATTCTTCATATTGAACACAGTTCATTTAACAGGTCCCTTTACTCTTCACACTCTTCACATGGAACACTTTGTCTTCTCACCTTTGAGACGTCTTCACTCGTGGTTACCCTCCTTAGCTTCACATCGCTTTAGGGGGTCTTCTCCCATGCTCACCAGCTTGTCGGGAGGCACACATCCGACTGTCCCCCTCTCCCAGCCCACACGGCGACAGGCGGCAGCAGTCCTTCTCCCATGCCCACACGGCGTTGGGAGGTACACGTATGTCTGTCCTCCTCTTCCCAGCTCACACAGCGACAGGAGGCAGCACTCAATAGATTTTCTCTGGACAAATTATAGAGTCCTTGATCTCCTCATTCTGAACAGCTGAATGGTTTTCAACTTCCTGCTGGCTCTCTCTGCAGCCAACACCCTATAGTATCAGTGAACTTTCAAAGCAGGTGGGAATGTGTCTCCTCTCAGTGACTACATTCCCAGATTTACCTGACTTCCTGTCACAACTTGTTTAGATTTACTTAACATATTTAAAATAATATGAGGTTATAGTCTATTCAAAAATATACTGTTGAGTATGAATAAAGGAACTATGCAATATGCAGGATAATGAAACATTTGTTGTAAATAATATGGATATTAGGAAACCCTAATAAGGTCAAGATTTTATAAAGATTGAAGAACCTTGAGGGGATTCCAAAAGTACTTAATCATTTAATGTAGTGTGTACAGTACTCAGAGTTGCTATTAGAAAGCACAGGGCCCTATACAGCCTACCTGTAAGGCCTCCCTAAAAATTTCAAAATGATATTTTCACTAAAAATGCACTAAAATCTTTATTAGAGGACACAAACACAATATAACTTTACACAATTAATGCTAAATCTAAAGGATAAAACTGTATTGAGTTAAATAAAGCTTGGTGTGTGAATGAGGTATTGGGGCTTATTTCAATGGGTGCTATGGTCTGACTCTGTACAGTGCGAAAATTTACTTTCTGCTATAAAACATACCTAATAAAAAAACTTTCATTGATTTAGGCCAATATGCATTTTGCTACATATTTTTGGTAAAAAAAATCCCAATAAGCATTTATTGATTGGTTTGGGCAAACGTTATGGCGTCTACGAAATATTGGATATTTTTATTTATTTTATTTTTTTACTAGTAATGGCAGCGATTAGCGACTTAAAGCGGGACTGCGATACTGTGGCAGACAAATGGGACACGCAACTGACACTTTTTGGGGACCAGTGACACTAATACAGTGATCAGTGCTAAACAATATGCACGGTTACTGTACTAATGATACTGGCAGAAAAGGGGGTTAACATCAGGGGCGATCAAAATGTTAAATGCAGGGTAAACCTATGCCTAGGTTGTGCTTAATCACTGTGGGGGAGGTGCTTTGACTAGGGCAGTTTTTCTCAACTCCGGTCCTCAGGGCACACTAACAGGCCAGATTTTTAGTATTACCTTGGGGAGATGCAGTCTAGAATACTGAAATCACTGAGCAGCAAATTATATCACCTGTGATGCAATTCAGTTTTCTTGCAAACCTGGCCTGTTAGTGTGCCCTGAGGACTAGAGTTGAGAAACACTGGACAAGGGGAAGGCAAAGATCCGTGTTCCCGCTTAGCAATACCTTCCCTTCTGACAGAGACAATCTGCCTTGTTTATATAGGCAGATTGTCATTCTGCATCTGTACTGTGTATTTGGAGGGAGCCAGCAGACATTGAGTCCCCGGTGGCACGCGCCCCAGACCTGGAAGCATCAGATTACTTTCTTTGCATGTAATCTGGCACAGAGCGGCACCCGGTCACAGTAAATGTACGGTGGTGCGGCCTGCAAGCAGGTAATGTGGTTGTGTTCACATAGAGTAACAGGCAACCCAGCCAGCTGCAAAAACTGTTCATTCACACTGTATAGACCAGAGAACCCATGTAAATATGCCCTAATTACATGTTTTTTAATTTTTACAATATTATTTTTATTAAAAAAATGTTTCGGCCTCAGCTGTACACAATGAATGAACAGAAAGAGCTTTGTACAATCTCCCTGTTCATTCAACATTTGGAGCATAGAAAACACCTACAAGCATTAAAGCGGTAGTAAACCCAAAATCAAACATATCAAACATATTGTAGCTTACCAGTTCTTAGATATGATGGTTTCATTAGTTTTCTTTTTAGGCTTTCTTTCTTTTATTTTTACCTGGTGATCTTGCCAGTCAATCAGATGTTTTTCTACAGAACAAGCTGTCCTGAATATGTAGCAGTTAGAGGGTTCAGAACAACCTATTTACCACTGACAGTGGTGCTTACAATGATCAGCTTTTATTTATTTATATTAAATCTTAATCCCAAAAGGGGGTACAAAAAAGGATCACAAAACTGTTGCTGTAACTGTTTAAAGGTGTTAACGAACGTTTGGCTTCAATTTGTCGATGTATCTAAATCTGCTAACGCATCTAACATTACCCTCCTCCCCAGACTGTTGCTGAACAAAGGTGTCCCTGTGCTCCTTTATCCAGAATGTAGACCCACTAATACAGGTGCTGTATTACTGGCCAGATCACCAGCTGAAAACAAAGATAAAAAAATCCTAAAAAAAAAAAGAAAACTATTGCAGCCACCACATCTAATGATTGGTAAGATGCAATATATGGTTTTTCATTTTTGGTTTAATACTGCTTTAAAGAGACATTCTCACTTTCCCTAAATGGACAGTCTTTTTGCCCACCCCTTGACACACTAATGCTGGCCATACACTAGCCGAACATTCGTTCGAAAATCTGTAATTTGCTCCATTCGTTCGTTTTTCGTCCAGTTAATGGGCACAATCAGAAAATCGGTTTTAACTTTTCAGAGCAGAAAAATCAAAGGAACAGTTTGAAAATTTTGCCGAACGAACAATAAATTGAAAGGCCAATGTGTTTCTCGCCCGAACTGTTTTCACTAGGCATATGTGACAAAATGAACGGAAAACTGATAAATTTATGTCCATTGAACGATTTATTCATCATTACATGATGGCACAATCGTCTGCTCTCACGGCCGATTTTTCGTTTTTCAAAAATGAGTTTGAACGATTTTTAGGTTAGTGTATGGACAGCATTAAGCTGACCTTCACTATGCGCCCTTGCATAACTGATCTTCACTAGTTCCAGGACTTCCTTATGTATATGCAGATATCTCTCAGTATTTGCTTTTCATCATTTAAAATACTATTCTAGACAATACAGGCTAACAATATGTTTACATTATAAAGGACAATTGAAATAGGGGGTATAGAACAGAACAGAATTGTATGTAAAGAACCATCTCTCAATACCAGATTTCACCTGCAGGGGGTAGTACAGACGAAGTCTGAAATTACGGTCCCACAAAAAAAAAAAAAGGGGGGGGGTGGGGGATTTTCAGGTCCTGCCTCTACAGTCATGTCAATAGCTAAAAGGAATATGCAATAAAATAAGGGGCATGCACTCTAAATGGTACAAGTGCTCTCATCACATTTTTTCCTTCCACAGCTCAGTAGTTACAGCTTCCTGGCTTTAAAAAAACAAGGAGCCAGAATAACGGATCATTGAGCTGCAATGTTTAATTTCTGTTAACAGATGTTTTCAGATGGATATGGAAATGCAAGAAAAAAGGAGAGAGGTGTTCTCTAGTACAATAAGAAATAATCTTTATGTATTCAGAATATTCATGCTTAGACTTCAGGCAGCCATCCAATAATGAAATGAGAGCACCTGGCACAGATGCAGAGCCGTTTAGGGCACCCAAATTTATAACGCTGATGATTCACCACAGTATGTGATATTTATGCTAACCAAGGAACATCTGCTGCAGATACAATGCTACCCTAAGATTTCACCTGCGATCTACACTATGTAGCCCTTTTTAACACACATGTATAGGAATAGATCTGATAACATAGTTATTTTGTACAATATGATGTAGGCACTTGGACTTTGATGGCCGCTAAACAATTTAAATGATTTACCTCATTAGAAGTTGTCAGAAAAAAAAAGGGATTTATTCGTTTGCATTCACTCAAAGAAAAAAACATGATCTAATTGACATAAAAGAAAACATGTAAGGAATTAGCATTTGTATTTGGATCTCTACCCAAATTGTTCAAATAGTGCAGCCTTCCCATTGAAGGCTAGGAACGCATGCTGTTCTACACGTGTAGACGGAGGCTGACCTGTCTCCTACCAGAGCTGATCGTCTCTCCTAGCTGCTAAAGAAAGGTAAAAAGCCTTTAGTTTTCTCTTATGTAATCCTGACATCATCTTTGTTATATGACAGTTTTGCGAGTGTCTGCTACAAGTGCCAAGCTTAGGTAGGAGACAAGACAGCCTCCCTGCTTGACAATCAAGTCTGACACTCTTGCTCACATAGCAGAAAAGAATAATTAAAAAGTATTCTAAAAAAAATTACCGTTTCATTATAACGATTTCAGTCTGAGATAATCTCAGATGGCCATTAGTGATTGGTTCTTGGTAATTATATTAATGATTAAAACAGATACAGTATTTCAGTGACAAGTGAACACTAGTGGACAGATTATCTTACTAGAACAAAAATGAAAACAGTGCACTGATGTTGAGCAATGGTTAGTAGCCATTGATGTAAGAAAATGTTGTCCAAGAAGAGGTTAAAACAATGCGATGCTGTCCAATACTGAAAAATAAAAGTCTTTATTAGTTACAAAAGTGTGTAAAAATATATAAAACAGCCGCCATTTAGTGGTATAGATTTATGGGTATATCAATACTTTCTCACTGGACCCGTAGTAATATCTCCTGGTGGGATCTAAAGAGCACAGCGTGGTTGTAGATTGCCTGCTAACTGGTCCCAGAGTGAGCACCAAGGTATCGCTAGTAATCAACCTGCAGAGTTTTCCAATCGAAGCTGCTGTTGTATGTGGACCCTGTCCACAAGGTGACCGACAGGCAACCAAGAGTATGGCCGCTCTCTAGGGCAGCGATGTCCACGACCGGAAGTAATGTCACGACTAGGCTGGATGTGACATCCAGCGGCTTTGACCAGAGAATCCTGCGGGTCGATTACTAGCGATATCTTGATGCTCACTCTGGGACCACTGAGCAGGCAATCTACAACCACACTGTGTTCACACCATGTTCTCCACATCCCACCAGGAGATATTACCACAGGTTCCGTGAGAAAGAAGTGATATACTCAAAAGCCTATAACACCATATGGTTGTTTTATATATTGTTACACACTTTTGTAACTATTGAAGACTTACTTTTATTTTATTTTTTTTATATCATTGTTTTTATTGAGTTTAACAAGGAAGTTCCTTTTATTTTTTAATACTGGACAGCATTGCATTGTTTTTTAACCTCTTCTTGGAAACGATTTTCCTACATCATTGTCTACTAACTATTGCTCAATTTCAGTGCATGGTTTTCATTTTTGTTCTTCGATTGTATTGCTCTGCTTCCACTCCCAGGAGATTCATACAGCTGTATCTGATACCCATTGGTCCACATGGCTCCTTAGCGCTTAGCCCTACTCTTTTTTTTTTTTTTTTTTACACAGATTCCCTTACTAACTACTTCAGTATCTTGTGAACTTCAATGGTGAAACCTCCTTTCAGGAGCACCACGTCTGATATCCACCATGGAGTCTCATTCCACTTACTTATAGAGTCTCCTGCAGTTTCTGTAAGGTAAACAGTGTGTAAGCAAGGGGTTAGGGCCTCTTTTAGGGTAACTGCCAGTTCTATGTTCGGGTTGGACTGGGCTCCTTACCCTAAAGGGAGGGGGGGGGGATATAAAAGAGGAAGGAGGAGTTTGAGAGGTTGATGGAAAGAAGAAGCCTTGGAGCTCCTCAACCTGTAGTATAAGGTGCCCTAAGAGTTTTCCTCTTAGTGAGCACTGTCTGGCTTGCTAGTACCTTCAGGCTATGCAGGTGTGAGGATGAAATGATTACATCAGTATTCTGCCTGGCAACCTAGCCATGTAGGATACATTTATTTATTTTTTTATCTGGAAGATGCTCTCTGAGATTGGGACATGGAGGAGGATGTGTTGCATCATTCTTAAATTAATACATCATTGGAAAAGCAGGAACTGACTGGACAGTCCTTAATGGGAAGGAGAAGTGGATTTCTGTTGCAGGGTCTTGGGACTAAAGTGTATGCATGGAGACAAGATGGCAGAGCCTTCCCTGAAGTGAAGGTAGGAGAGTCAGCAAACCAAGAATCCTTCATGTTCCATGAGGCAGCAGGAGGGTGTCCCTAGACCTGCAGCTGGTGACATCTAATCAAAGATGAAGAATAAAAGATTTAGGTGGACTGATCTTTTTAATGTAAAATGTTAAAACCTCTAAAAATAAATTATTTTCTTCCAAGGGAGGGAACCCAGTTTGTAAACAAAGTTATCCAACAGAATCACAATTAGGTGTCTTTTTCTGCACATCAAATCATACAGCTTGTGCAGGATTACTGCAATGAAGAACCCAACAGCAATACATCTCTTCTTTTCTGGTTCAGACTTGTACAGGTATAGCACTACTCCCACAGGAGATGCTGGTAAATACCACTTCCAGTGATGACTTACCCGTTTGTCTGGACTTGAAAATACAGACACACCTGGCAATAAATGGGCTTTATTAAAACAGCAATAAGCCCTGAAGAAAGGAAGTGGTTAGACAGATTGAACAGCAGAAAGAGCAATAGGTTGTTGTTAAAGTGATTGTAAACGATCACCTTGTAAAACAACCCATTCTGTTTAAAATAAAAAGGCAAAACATTTCTGTATAGATGTAAAAAAAAAAAAAAAAAAAAAAAATTAAAAATTATTATATATAAATATAAATGTATATAAACCTTTGTTTACTTTTTTTTTTTTTTTATAAGTGATCGCATTCCCTCTGTACTCTGCTGAATTACAGCAGGGGAGGAGAAACAGCAGTAAAGTGAGTTTCCCTGCGAAAGGCTGTGCGGGGGGTTATCAGGACCAGTCTGATCATTGGGAGGAGACAAGACAGAGTTCCCAGCATGGCTAGAGAATTGATCAAGCTGTGTTCTCCTGCTTAGTGTGGACAGTTTTAAATAGGAAAGCAGAGGGGCTGACAGGAACACCAGGAATTTAATACAAAGGAATACAGAAGAACAGGAAAGGTTTTCATGCAAGTACATGGTACAACAAGCACATATCAGAAATATGAAATTTACATACTCTTTAACAGCAGTACAATTCCATAACAAAGCAAGATACATAGGGCTGGTGTGCGTTCTCTTTACCACCAGTGAAAGGCCTTACTAGAAATGCACTGGGCAAATAAAGAACCATACGGCCATTAGCAGTAAACCATCAATATGGCAAATATCTTAGATATGTAGCAAGAGAGAGATGTGGCTAACTGTTGTGGTTTAGTGATAACTTACTAGCCCTAACATCTGGCATATCTTCTTTCCAAGTTAGAACTGTTGGCATGTTGCACCATTGTGCCTCTGCTTTGACTTTTTTCTTAATTTATTCTTACAGAGTGAAGCGGCCTTTACCGACCATCATGGATGCCTATGCTTACTGATCTTGTGTCCACAGTGTGCTAAGTCCCAAGTTCTCTTTAGCCATACCTACAGAGGTATACTACCAGGGGTCTTCTCCAGTACCAATGGTAACCTTATAGTCTTCCTTACCCACCAGTTTATGACCTCTCACAAGTCTCTATACCTATAATCTTCTGGAATGTACCGGGGTTGCATAGCCCCTTGGTCTGTTCTATACTATGGAAATACCATCTGGCTAACTATGCACTTCAAGAAACATACCTCACAAAAAGTGTCCCTGAGTTGCATCTGTTATGCCCCATACACACGTGCAGATTATCTGCAGACTTTTGTCTGCAGACTTACCTTTTCTATGTAGTGCAAGGGCCTGCCGGATTGCATACAAATTGAAAGTGTTTAGGTTTGACCTCATATTATATGGTTTTGGTAAGTCTGCAGACAAAAGTCTGCAGATAATCTGCACGTGTGTATGGGGCATTACTCTTGGATTGGCAAGGCATACCAATAATCTCACACATCCTACTCAAAAGGTGCGAGTGTTTTGATCCATAGATCACTGGCCATTTTAGGAGCCAACCTCTGCCATAGATGCTGAAAGCAGATATCTTTCTTTGTACTGCAGAACATATTATACATGATCACATGCATCTACTCCTCCGTATTCCACTGTTGTATTGAGACATTGTTGTCTTTTATACTAGATAAACCAGATGTGTACTTGCTCCTTCTGGGTGACTTTAATGGATGCCTAAATTCACTCCCAGACAAGCATCCACCTACCTTGTTAGACCCACACCACAAAGGTATTACATAGAGTCGTTTTCTTGAAGAGATGGGGTGAACTGATTTCTGGAGAACCAGGCACCCTCATGTACTTTAGTTCTCCAGCTTCTCCAAGACTCATTCATCCATTTCTTGGATAGGTCTAGGTTTGTTTAGGGACCTTTTTCTCTACCACACTAGTAATGGCACTTTTCCACTGCAAGTACCGGCTCGGCTCTACTAGGCCCTGCTTGGCCCTGCTTGGCCCGGTTTGCTTTTCCACTGCTGGTACCGCATGGTATGGTGTTGGAACGGTTCGGTAAGGTACGGTATGGTTTGCTTTTCCACTAAAGTAGTACTAAAGTTAAGTGGGTGGGATAACAACGGGGTGGGTGGGATTCTCTGACCAATCAGTGGCTAGTAGTGACTGCATGCAAAGGATTGTGGGATATGGTACTGGGTATGGTACCTCTTGGAACCACAATCGAGGTGGTACTGTTTTTAAGAGCCGTACCGTTCGGTTCCATGCAGTGGAAAAGCGCAGCCGTACCGTACCGAACCATTCCTACACCATACCATGCGATACCAGCAGTGGAAAAGCACAAAAGGGAGCCGAACTGTTCGGTTCCATGCAGTGGAAAAGCGCCATAAGTAAGTTACAGTATACCTCCAGGGGCATTTCAAACCACTCTCCACTGGTGGTGTGATTAGCGGCTAAACCTTCAGTAACCCTACCTACAGCCCCGTGAAATCTAAACTCTTTTTCCTCCCATAATGCAATTAATCTCAAAATTGGAGAGTTCTCCAGTCACAAACCGTTCCCAGATTGCCCAGTAGGTACAATGGGAAGCCTTCAAACTATTTCCTAAAGGTATATTAGTTTCACAAATTATAGTTAAAAAAGGCAACTAAAGAGCATGATTCACAGGTGAATCAACAGGTGCAATGGCTTGAATGAGAATATACTAGCCTTAAACTACTGGTCGGTGGAATAGAAAATTTAAAGTCTGGTGGCAGTGGGTAACTTGGTATGGGAGTGTCAAAATTTAAATGAAGGTGTTTATAATTTGAGAGGGGAATAGCACGAAGTATCCTTGAGTGACTGAAGATGGAGGGATGAAGATGATTCCATTAGATTCCATTGACATCAGCAAGGTCCCTCAGTAATAAATAGGTTCAGTGCCCACAAGGGTGGCCAAAAGCTTCTCAGCACTTAGATACCGTCAGATGTCTTCCTGACAGTAGTCTGTGTTATAATAACTGTCTCAACAAACCAGATGAAAATAGAGGCAAAACGCTGCAAGATCCTCAGGCTGGGAAACGATGGCTGCAGAACAGATCACTACCATTTATACATTATTGTTGCACCACTAGCACATCTTCTGAAGGCCAGGTGAAAGGGAACAGGGCACACTGGGACTCTCCCTTCAAGCTTTTACCTTGCTTTGCTGTCTCCCTGCGTGCAACTGTCTCTTCACTGCAGCCTTGCTCCCCTCCTGGGCTCTCTCTCACTACTCTCCTTCCTGTCCAGTGATAATCCTCCATTCTCTATGCTCTGAGCTGTACAACTTAAAAGGGGCTGGTGGCCAGCACTACACAGGTGATATACTGTATATGCTGTGGAACAGGAGAGTTCACACACAGGGACTAAAAATGACTTGTGCGTAGCCCTTTCTAATTGTTAACACACATACCAGTGTACAACTGATCAGAATATCCTCAACCACTTAATACAGTATCAAATGACAGTGTAAACAACATTCAGGAGAACGCAATAAAGCCATAAGGACATATTTTCCGGTGGTAATTTCCTTAAGAACTACCCGTATCTAATTCAGGAAAGCATTTTTGCTAGCATCATTAGCTTTACTGTCACAGACAACAAATTCAGGTGGCACTTACTGCCACCACTTCAAGAACCTGTTGCTATGGCAGCAGTGGATTCTTAAAGAATTATGGCCAGTTCTCAGATTAGAAAACTAGCAGTAATTAAGACCAACTCTGAACTGGCATACAGAGCTATGCCAGTGCTCAGAGTAAGATACGGCTATTCTAGGAGGTGAATATAATGTTTCAGTTACCTGCACAGGGCTCTATCCTCAGCCCTATTCAGCTAAATGTAAACAAAGAGGCCAGGCATAGTGGTGATGTCATATAGATCAGGAACTAGTCTCTCAGTTTCCCATCAGGCTATGTTCATCCCTAGTACAAAAATCCTCACCGAACCACCTGTCAATGTGATGGATGCTGTGGCCAGGGAGGGAAGAAGTGCACAGAGGAAATAATGTTGAAGTATGGACACTCCAACCTCAGTGCCCTGCACCAACATTTTCATGTACCATTCACTTGACAGGTACATGTATACGACGTAAGCACTGACACTTTCGGCACTGGGCCCTTATGGAATTCTATTGCCCCCCCCATTGGTATTCATTTTTGATCATTTACGAAGACCCCTCAATAAATATTGTACAACAATAAGTGTTAAAAAAATAATAATTGGAATATAAAACATACAAAAACAGACAAATCTTTCCAATATACAGTGTAACCACCCTGTCATCAATGGTCTAGTAAATTTAGCTTCCTGGGCAGTAGTTTGCCTAGAACAGTTTGTAGCTTTTCTTATTTGGTTTCTCCCCGATGTTTAGTATTGCTGCACTTTCCTACTGCCACCGCTGGTGTCATTGCCATTCAGAGCAATAGTAATAGAGTCAGTGACAATCTTGTGTTTTTGAGCATTTATGTCCTCTCTGGCTACCACTAGGAGGTGTCAGTGGTGCAAGCTGGGGTAGGATATAAAAGATTGGGGAGTAGCCTGGTGAACTCTCTTTTCTCTGGGCTGCAAGCTGGGGAGGTGCATGCAAAGTGTTTGTGCTGTGTATGCCTGGAACTTGTATATTTGTATGGGTCCTAGCACAGAATTCTTTAATTTACTCTGCCTGGTCCAGGAGGGTATGGTTTTCAAGGTTGTAGAACCCAGAAGGATGTCCTGCTGGATGGGGATTGGTGCACAATTTTAAAGGAGCCTGGCACTCCCTTGGAAAAATGTCTGATGGGTTCTGGAAGCCTTGGTTGCTATTTGGAGACCTAATCCTAACCTTTTCTCCCTGTGACCTGAAGCAATAAACTTAGAAAAGACTAAAGTGAGTGGCACCCTTTGTTGTTGTGTGATGCTCTCTGCTGCGGCCATGGATCTAAACTGAGGTAATGTTAGCCCTCTCTCTGTACTGGAGGTAAGCCAATCCATTTATTCTACACAGGAGGGATGCTACAGCAGCATAACACATAGAACAGCAAGCAGTGCTACTGTCAAGCAAGTTGTGCAAACGCAGACTTTATACAAACTAAGCGTGATTGATTTTCTTGCCTGGTGACTGATGTATTGTGCAAGTACCCTGCCTGTGGTCCCAGCGAGGAAAAAAATACTGTCAGTAAACAAGAGCACAACAAGAGAACCCTTTGTTGCAAATGCTTCAAAAGTTAATTTGTCAAGGTACTCAAAATATCAGTCCTGCACTTGGGAAGGATTGTGATGATGACCTCTACTGCAAAAGCCAGCTTTACTTACCTGGAACTCCAGTGTAGATAACTGACAATGCGGAGCTCCAGTCGCTCCATCAAAAAATTATAAGTTAACAGCTACAAATACTGTAGCTGCTGACTTTTAATATGAGGACACTTACCTGTCCAGGGATCCCTGGATGTTGGCACTCCAGCCAATTTTTTAAATCAGCTCTCAGGTGCTGCCACCGCTATTTCTTGTAAGGGAAGCCGGCAGCCAGCTGTCTACTGCGTATGGCCGAAGCACAGTGCGCTTTGTAAATGGCCCTGGGGCAGGGGAAGGAGGGTGGGGGACTGAACTTTCGAGGAACCTTGCTGTGGCAAGGTCACCCGGTAGTGGGGATGGGTACCTGCCAAAAACAGATACTTGCCAAAGCTGCCAAATGTGGCAACAGAAAGCAAACAAGCGGAGCTTCCCCTTTTGGGTGGAGCTCCGCTTTAAGGCATGATAGTGTTGATGCACACACAGAGAACACAATGCTTACTCGGCCTTATCAGATTTTCTCTAGAAGGACAGCACCATCTTGTTCAAGCACCATATAGCATCTACTTCCTGAACTGAGATGCTGGCAAAGATATCGTACAGTCATATACATCCTGCTACCTGTGCAGTTCTTTGCTTTGTTCACACATGTTAAAAACAGATCACTACCCTGCCACATATTACCTTGTGACTTGCTAAAAAGTTATAAAAACCATGGGGAAGGAGGGATGGGGGGTACAGATAAGGAACTAATTCCTTTCTGCAATAAGATGGATAACAATATTCTTCCTTTAACTTGGCACATTCAGAGGCCTGGAGGTAAAGGATTGCTTTCAGTGTTTTTTGAAAATTGATACTGTTGTTTTGACATATCACGTTTTTTTTAATGAACACTTCAGAAGTTACTGATAGCTCAATTTTACCAAAACTGTGCATTGTAAGACAATGTGTAACATTATGTTCTAGGAATTTTTCCAAAAAAGCACACTTTGGCACCAAGTAAGTAACATTAAAGCACCATTTACTATTTCGCTGTCAGGCCCTACTCTTCACCCTTTTTCAATTTTTCATTCTTCCTTTAAAGCCTTTAGATTTTGTAAACCGATCTCAACAGTTTTATCTAAACCTAGTGGCTGATTGCTTCTGCCTGCTTTTAGAAGAATTTTACAGAAGTCACTGGAATATGAATAGTTATCTGGCCTTAGCCAATTCCTGAAAGGCTAACCCAGAAGGTGGAGAAGATAAATGTTTGGGAGGTTGAAATTATAGCTCACTTCCCCATGGCAGTGATGGCGAACCGTGGAACCCCAAATGTTTTGGAACTACATTTCCCATGGTGCTTATGCACTCTGCATTGTAGTTGATCATCATGGGAAATGTAGATCCAAAACATCTGGGGTGCCAAGATTCACCTTCACTGCCCCAGGGTCTCTCTTCTGGGAAGGAGCATGTGTGCATTTGAGAGATGTTTCCTGCTACTTGGCCTTAGCAGGTGTTATGGCTGAGGGTCCAAAAGAAGCTGGAGTTAAGGAAACTTGCTGGAGAAAACCTGCCTGTGGAAGCTCAGCTAAAGAGATGCGTGCCTTCCACCTAACGCTCCATGTACAGAACTGCTCACTGAAACTTGCTTGTGGAAGTACGGATGTAGAGGTGGGTGCCTTTCACCTTCCAGGTACCAAACTGCTCACTGAGGAGGAGACATCAGAGTTTGCTGCTTAAAGGTCTGTGATTGCTCACATACGGTCTCAGAATGAATGGCTGTCCCCTCTTGCTTTAGGATTATCCTTGTGGCTGCTACTGAACGGCCAAATACTGCTGGAATAAGGTTTTTCAGGGAAGCCATCCTCCAAAATTGTGTGCCTTGAGTATCCTGTAACCCTAAACTCTCCTCCCTTCATTTGTTCAAGAGCTGAAATAGATCTTCAAAAGACACCCCTAGACTGGGCCTGAGTTTGTTGGTGTGCTTCTGAAAACCCGAAACTGACAACCAGGCGGGCAGCCTCTGGACATGTAAGAAAGACCCAGTTTATTTCTAGAAGCCCCTCTGGGGTTAGCCCTACACAAAACATCTGTGATTTCTGGGTGCAGAAATGTACTCTGTGAGAATGAGGTCCTATGGCTGAATCTGGCTCCAGATTCTGCCTGCTTTAGTTCATTTTCTTTGGACTAGTGCCTATTAACCACTTGCTGACCACACTACAGCCAATGGCGGCTACAGAAAGCCGAAACGCGTAGGGACAAACGCAGGAGAAACTCTCTGATTTAACAGAGATCTATCCTAAACTGTCACCGATTTAAACACCTACTCAACTTCCTAACTGCTTACACCTCTTCACTTGGGTCTATAACCCATCACTATTACCCATGTACCCTCCATGTACACTATTTAATACAAGATATTAAATATCTGTCCTTTTTTATACTTTTGTATTAGCTGTACGATTATTACTTGCCTCAAAATTTCCACTCAACTTGGCTCAGGGTACCAACCCATAAACAAAATTTCTTAGGGAGGACGGCAAACCCACACTCCAGATAGGCTGATAGAGATCAAAATTGTCTACAGTGCAGGCGTCTAGTTCAGGGACACCATCATTAGATGGTGTCCTGTGGTTACGCCCGACAAGCGCCCACTGCGTTCGGAGCAGCTCTTTACTATGTAATCAGTGTCCAATCTCAGCCGATTACAGATGTCAGCAGAAGCTGGTTATCAGTACTTTTTTCCCCATGCTGACAGCATGAGGAGAGGAGAAGAGAGACGATAACTGGTTTATCTAAAAGGGACATCTATACTCATAATCAGGGCAGTGATTATCAGTGTCCTTATTATCAGTGCAGTCCCAACAGTGCCCACAAGTGCTGCCAATCAGTGCCCACCAGTTTTGTCAATCTGTGCCCATCAGTGCCTCCTCATCAGTGTCACCTATCAGTAACGCATACCAGTGCCCATCAGTGCCCATCAGTGCTGCCTATCAGTACTGCCTACCAGTGCCACTTATCAGTGACCATCAGTGCCACCCCATCAGTGCCCACCAGTGGCACCTCATCAATGCAGCCTATCAGTGCTCATCAGTGCAACCTTATCAGCGTACAATAGTGAAGGTGAAAATTACCGGTTTGCAAAACTTTATAACAAACAATGAAAAAGTATGTTTTTCTTTTTTCAAAGATTTGTCATTTATTTAGCAAAAAATAAAAAACCCAGTGGTGATTAAATACCACCACAAGAAAGCTCTATTTGTGTACAAAAATAATACATTTTTGTTTGGGTACAGTGTCGCATGACCACGCAATTGTCATTCAAAGTGTGACAGCGCTGAAAGCTGAAAATTGGCTTGGGCAGGAAGGGGGTGAAAGTGCCCAGTAGCACTGAAAGCTGGCATTTGTATTTTTAATATGACAAAGCCTATTTTATATGTTCTTTCATTTTGAATGATTTCTTTATTCAATAATGAACCTATTGCTATTATCACATCAACACTTTTTTTAACAAGAGCATTGTAGAGATATACTTCTAGCACCTCCAGCATCAAAGAAGACCGCTTCCTCATCAGAAATTCTACAACTGTAAGGGGATTTCATTTTGAGGATGAATTCATTAGATACATATCAAATCTTCCATAATACAACTCTTCCTATCATTAGCTTTCCTTCCATAAGGTGAAATATTTCACATTTGTTCATAAGCCTTTGTAGATTTATTTATCCTGAACACATAATAAAAATAATTTTAGCATAATTTCAGTAATGTAGATGTTGTGAACTGAAAAGCTACAATCTCAAGTGTTTTTGAAGGATTACATAAGTTAAACTACAGAAAGGCAGAGCCGCAGAACAATAGCTGCACCAGCAAAGACATAGACCATTAAAATAATTTATTTGGAAAATAAGGTCATGCTTTCTTATGGATGATTACTAAAAGAAGTAACCAAATAGGATTCAAAAGCTATGAAAATGTATTTAAATATATAATATAAAAAAAATATATACAGTGGCAAGAAAAATATGTGAATCACATGGAATTACCTGGTTTTCCTCTTAAACGTTGTGCAGGTCTGATCCAGAACTACTGAAATAGTAGGTTCTACCAGCTACTAACTTTTTCCTTTAGCACTTGCAATCTTTAATGTGTGTGTTCAGTGGGTGTGTTCAGAACTACCGAAAAAGTAGGTTCTATCAGCTACTAACTTTTTCCTTCAGTACTTGGAATGTTTATTGAGTGTGTTCAATAAAGAACAAAAAATTAGCATGGTTTGTGTTTTATCAGTTTAAGCACATTGGGCTTGATTTAATAAAACTGGAGAGGGCAAAATCTGGTGCAGCTGTGCAGGGTAGCCAATCAGCTCCTTACTCGGCTTGTTCAATTAGGTTTGACAAAAATATTGGAAATTGATTGGTTTCTATGCAGAGCTTCACCAGATTTTGCACTCTCCAGTTTTAATAAATTAACCCCACTGTGTTGGTCTATTGTTCAGATCACATTTTATGGCTAATTACTGCAGAAAGTGAGATAATTCCAATGGGTCCACGTGTTTGCTTACAACTGTAATTATATATACACAGTGATATGTCACTCATTCCTAGGGTTTAACTCCATTAAACACCTTTGTTTTTAGTTTTGGATGGAGTAGGGAAGGGTAAGACCCTCTGTCAATTTTGTATTGTTGTCTGTGTCCCCATTGGGGAGATAGATATACCCCTCTGTATGTACTCGTAATCATTGTCCCTGGGAAAGATAGTAAGGGGAATTTCAAGAGGTTAGCATGGTCTCCAAAACAAGGGTAACAGCTGCTTAAAGTGACACTATACTCTTTTTTTTTTAGAAAATAAAATAAATGCAAAATAATTAGAATGTATCTATGTATGCAAGTTTTTGCTGCTGTTCTCAGACTTTCTATTCTGGTATGTCTACATTTGTTCTCCATGCCCGACCTTGTGTATGTGAACCTAGCCACCCTTTTATGCTCACTTCTGAGACAAATTATCACACTTACCTACAAACACAATCAGCTCTATGGGAATTGCAGTATGTATAGAGCATAGCACATGACCAGAAATAACATTACTGTTGTTCTACACTAGTAACTGAGGTGCACTGGTATAGGATAGGGAGTGTGCACAGGACAAAAAAAGAAGCCTAAAGCAATGGTAAGAAATAATAAAAATAAAAAAAAAAAAACAGACCCATGGTATACTTGATACTTTAGAACTGATCTACAAAATTTGAGTTTAGTTTCACTTTAAGGTTGCACACCTGCAAATTTACCCTGTGTGTGATCAGAACCCCAGCTGGGGTTCTCGCAATTAGCTGCAAGTAGACAGCCCCATTGAAAGCAATGGGAGGCTGCTGGCTCTCGCAGCTAAATTCACCCACTTGCAAGTAATCGCCTGGGTTTCAAACCATCTGTGAATTTACGGACAGTTTGAAAAAATAGATCATGCACAGTTTCAGAACTGGCCAGTAAGTAATTGGCTTGGGCTCGGCTCAGACAGGGGCTTGGCCGCCGTTTCCGACGACGCGTGTGTGTTTTTGTAATGGTTCGGGCTTGGCTGGACTTGCCTGGGGCTTGGGTTTAGGCCACAGTGGACCTGACTCCAAGTGCATAGTGACATCATGGCGCTTGGCACCTGTAGGAGCGTGGGACATGCTCCTCCATCTTTGTATCCATTTTGAATGGTATGATAGCTAACTGCTTAAACTCCATTTCATATAACCCTCAGAAGCATATATATATATATATATATATATATATATATATATATATATATATATATATATATATATATATATATATATATATATATAGTTAGTACATAATAACTAAAGACTGTATTCTTTGGTTTGCTGATATTTTTGACTTTAGTTCCTCTTTTGACTCATAAGATCTCAGAATTGTTTTTGACATATATTAACCAATAGAATCTAACTAACCAGTTTATACACGTATACAGGAATTTACCCTAGACCAACCCCCCTTTTACAGTGTATGTATAAGTGTTTGCAAGTGCATTAAACTTTTGAGAAATTATTTCACCCACACGCTGACTAGATCTCTACTTTCTCTCTCCCGGATCCGCCCTACACAGAACTGCATTGACTGAGCTATAGGTAGTCTGGGACTATCGAAAGGAGGGGTTGAACTAACCACCTTCAGCACCCTTACCAGAGTTGTTAATTTTTGAAAGAGAACGGGAGGAGAGGAGGAGCCCGCCCTCAATGCCCTGCAGCGGACAATTTACTTGTACAGGAGGCCTGTGTGTCAGCTCTGGCCTCTGCCCTGCCTAAACAGAGTCTGTGCGGCAGTCAGTCATCACTCTCTAACCACAAAACAAAACAGAGACCGCACCGACCTAGTGCATTATTCTAAAAACATTGTAAAAAGTGGTAAGTATTAAACTCACAGAATAAAAATTGCATCAAAGCTCATCACAAAGAACATCACCATCGCGTCCACAGTACATCATAAAATGTGACAGGACAAATGAAGATCCAACAGGCTAACACGTTTTGAGGACTAGACTACTCCTCAGAGCCACTCTGCGGACAAGCAGCAAAAAAGGACTGTTGGAAATGGATGATTTTTGTGGAAAGTGACTTAAGGAGCACCGATCTGGTAAGGTACATGGAGTGATACTAATACACATTTGGATCACTTAAGGGATATGCACTATTTTGGTGATATGAAAATGTGAGTGGTTTAAAGCTTAACCTAGGTATTGTGTATAAGTGTTCTTAAACTATGTTTGTTTTTTTTACTACTGGGGGATATTTTTACTTCTGTGGGCTCTGTGACAGGCACAGAGATCGGTGTTTCAGCTACATGATCTTTGTGTGCCTGTGTGACAGAAGAGCCGCCTGCTTTGTTTACATTAGGTAGACGGCTCTTCTGTCAGTTTATGTGAAGATCACGGGAGACCGGCGATGATCGTGCCCGCTCCTCCCACAGTCTGGCTCCCACTGTGTCCAATCAAGAAGCTCTACGTGATTATGCACAGCTGAGCTGCCTTGCCACAGTAAATCTGCGCGGGGCGGTCGGCAAGTGGTTTAAACACAGATTTTTGGAAGTCCAGTAAGGAGTTTGGTGTGTCTGAGCTGAGGTGCTTTACTTGGTGGAATTTTTCTATGGGTATTATTATGGAATGCACACTGAACGTATTATAGAGGTGAGAGGCTTTCTATCTCAATATCATTTTTGGAAAACAATATTGCACTATATTGGTATTTTTATTTTTGGGAAAACTGTGTGGATCTTTATGCGAGATGGCTGGCTATTGAAGCTCGGACATAAGGAGGCAAAGAGCTGAGGAGAATCTGATAGCTATTGATTGAACATACACCAAGTACATGAAGGGTAAGATTATATAAAGAAGAACACTAGAGAACAAATACACAAACGGTTATGTATTGACACGTAAATTTTGATCTTCAGCCTACATCTTTGCGAAAGCCTGGGAGGCGCAACATGTGAGGTGGGCAATAATGGTATCACGCTAGGGGGAGCTGAGGATGCTGTGTCTTGATAGTATACAAAAACCAGATTTTTTGATACTGCTAAAATATGAGCCTGCTTTTACTTCAATAAATTTATATCTTGAGCGAGCTACACTATTGGCTTTTCCTTTTGCCTCCCATATATTTGTTCCTATGCTGTGTCCCTGGGCTGTGGAGTTAAAGATTTGAGCTGAAGGAGTAAAAGTGCTCATTGATCCTCACATAAAATGCTTGTATGACCTTCCCTGTTGGGTGAGGTCCATTCTAACAGGTGAGAGGCTACTCAAAAGGGGATTGTTGATCACTGAGGCTATGTGGTGTCTTGGATTATACACACAACTACCTTTTCTGATGCACTAACTGGGAATTTAATTTAATGCATCTTTTTTTTTTTTTTTTATTCCCATGAACTGAGCTGTATATGGATGTACTTTATATTTTCTTTGCATGAACTGAACTTTATTTTCAGCACTCTAGAAATATTGGTTTTGGACTTATTGATTATATATGTTTAACTGATCATTTGCTTTGTTGCACATATTATTTATTTACATATTTGTATACCTATTTGCACAAATTGATACACTGAGGTTATCTTACCATTTACTACTCTATCAAAATCTTGAAAACAAAAAAGTTTTTTAGTTACACTTCAATTTTTTCCTCAAAGGCATGAGATCTCTCTAGATTGTGGTTGATCAGAAAAGAACTGTATGTCTGTGGATGTCCATGGATAGGACTTAACCACTGCAGATACTTCTTGATTGACCAGTACTCCAGAAGAGATTTTACTAGCCAAATCTTCAAAGGCTCGTGTAAAAAAAATCAACAAATACAGATAAAAATTATTATTTTGCTAGTATCTTGAATATGGTGGGTAACATTAGCTTCTTGCATGGTGTCTCTGTTACAAAAATCTTAGGAATAAAAATAGCTCCACAGATGAATCGTTTTGGGAGGAAAAGCTATTCATTTTGTGCTTAACTGACCAATTCTAAACCTTTTATTTTCTCAGAAATCTGTGCAATTGACTGAGTTAATTTCCCATAGCCTTCTTGTGGTTACATAGTATAATTATTATTTAGACTGGAATAACTTGAAATGTGCATAATATAGTTTAATAATCCAGAAACCATCTACTTCCTGATGGACAGATGTTGCTATGGCTACTGATCCTGGATATGTTCCATGCATACTGCAAACAAAGAGATCTTATTAGAATTTTTTTCCATTTATTTTTTTATTTATTTATTTATTGTGCTCACTGTTTTAAAATTATATCCTAATTTATATATCTTATTTACACTTTGAATATGAATGCAGCTAATTTCTTAGTCATAATTTGTAACATTATTAATCTAAAGCCAACCTTTTAAAATATTATGTATTGATAAGTATCAAGCTGAATTTGTATTCTATTATCTAAGAATATTAGTCCCAATAACTGAAATGGATTATCATACTTTTTTTGTAAACAGCCATGGGTCCCTCAACCATATGTTAAGATTATGCTTCAAAAATCTTTGGATAATGAAGTAATAGTACTTATTACTACACATATGTGAAGAGAAAAACAAAATTACCACACTCTGGGCTGCAGCAACTTTTCTTATTTATAGAACAGTAGAAGGTTTATCTCTGACATGCTTTCAGCTGAAAAGTGCTGACTCTTTAAAAAAAAAAGCGCTTTTCATCATGAAACATGTCAGAGGTGACCCCTGTTACTATGCAAAAAAAAAAAAGTAAAATTTGCTGCAACCTGGGGTACAATGATTACATTTTAGAAATATAAAACGTTAAGCAAATTAAGAATATTGAAACAACAGATTTTATATAATTTTATAGGGTCATCCACTCTCCGGCACATCTGCACCTGTTTTGTAGAGTTCCTTGCACTGACACATATCATTGGGATTATCTATAGTAATGTTTCTGAATCAACCAGAAAGCTGACCACTTATTAGTCTTATAAATATGAAGATAAAATTAAATTATAAAATTGCATAGAAGCGTTTGGAACATTTTTCTACCAAAGATAAATATCAGGATCATAAAATGTAAGACTCCCTGTAGAGAAGGCAAGAATTATCTCCTGAATAGGATTACAATTACACAACAAAAATAAATCTTGACCTAAGAGAGCAAGTCAAGCCCACCCAAAATTGATATTTTGTTTTGGTAGATAATGGAGAGGTAAAATGTCTGACAGTTTCCCATATCACTCAATGTCTATGTGAAATATCCTTGTTTGGGTTCCTGCATCTACACACCAGCTGTTGGATATTAAGGGTTACCACTAAGGATGAACCGATTATTGGCAAAGCCAATATATCGAGGGCCGATCTGCACTTTCCCTGATATATCGGAATCGGCCACCAAGGTGACCAATATTGCCTATATTTCGGGAAAGTGCTTGTACCGGAGTGATGCCTCCAGCTAGAGGCATCACCCCGGTACCGATGTCCATAGCCGACCGTCAGCTGTCTTGTAATGGCAACCGATGTGGCTGAGAAGCTGCTTGGCTGTCATTACAAGGAGCAGAAGGGGACGTCCCCCCCTCCAGCCGCTTTCCGTGGCTCGCCCGGGTCTCCCGTCCCGTTGGGAGACCCGGGCAACCAGCCTGCGCGGCTGCCGAAGTCACGCTGGCGCCAGATTCAGAAAATGACAGCATTCACAACTAGGGATGATCGAACTTTTCAAAAGTTCGGTTCGACCAGAACACCCGCACTTCCCGAAAGTTCGGCCCGGATTTCAGAACCCCATTGAAATCAATGGGACCCGAACTTCGGTAATCAAAAAATACCCTGAAGCCCTAAAACCCAATAAATACCCCTAAAAAGTGTCTAGAGTTCTGGGTCATGCCCCAGGGACTATTAATCACACAAAAAAAGTTCTTAAAAATTGTCATTTTTGATAGAGAGTGTACATATACGTTTTTAGAGAGTTTTGATAAAAGTGTACCTGTGAAGTTTCAGCTCTGTAGCATGTCCAGAACCAGAAAAAAAAAAGATAGTTTGTATTAGAATTAATATAGAACAGGGATATGGCTCCGCTATTTTCACACCTTGCCGGTTTTGTAGCAAGCGTTTTTTTGGGCATTTTTTGGGGGTCTTTGGAGGCAGGCATAATATCAGAACTTCTGTGTAGGGGTATATATACACACACACATGTATGTATATATACACATACACATATATAGGTGTGAAAGTAGCAGAACACTATGCTTGCGCTAATGAAATAATTAACACCCATATGGCTTCTCTGCTATAACACCTATATGTGTGTATGTGTATAAATACATATAAGCGTGTGTGTATATATACCCCTTTGCAGAAGTTCAGATGTTTTGCCTGCCTCCAAAGACCCCAAAAAAATGCCCAAAAAAAACACCTGCTGCAAAAACACACCTGGGCGTTTTTGTAGCTGGCGTTTTTTGGGCATTTTTTGGGCGTCTTTGGAGGCAGGCATAACATCAGAACTTCTGTGTATGGGTATATATACACACACACATATGTATATATATACACATACACATATATAGGTGTGAAAGTAGCAGAACACTATGCTTGCGCTAATGAAATAATTAACACCCATATGGCTTCTCTGCTATAACACCTATATGTGTGTATGTGTATAAATACATATACGTGTGTGTGTATATATACCCCTATACAGAAGTTCAGATGTTTTGCCTGCCTCCAAAGACCCCAAAAAAATTCCCAAAAAAACGCCAGCTACAAAAACGCCCAGGTGTGTTTTTGCAGCAGGCGTTTTTTTGGGTCTTTGGAGGCAGGCAAAACATCTGAACTTCTGTATAGGGTATATATACACACACACACTTATATGTATTTATACACATACACACATATAGGTGTGATAGGAGCGGAGACATATGCCTGTTAATTATTTCATTAACGCAAACATAGTGTTCTGCTACTTTCACACCTATATATGTGTATGTATATATATATATATATATACATACATACATACATACATACATACATACATACATGGGTGTGTGTATATATACCCCTACACAGAAGTTCAGATGTCATGCCTGACTCCAAACATGTCCTCAAAAAAGCCCTATAAACGCCTGCTGCAAAAAGCAGGGTGACAGGCAAGAAGTCATATCGCTGTTCTATAAGTGACCTAAGAGAAACAATCTTTTCTCTATAGCGGTCACCCTGACATGGAAGGGTTTTGTCACCCTGCCATAGCAGTCAGAGTCAGTTAACCCTACACTACACTACGGTCCCCTTACACTTAACACTTTCCCTACAGAAACTAGATTATTAAATCTAACTATAGTGGAAAATAGTACCCTAACTACACTAGATATCCCTTTCCTCACACTAATAATTACTAAATGACACTTTGAAGCAGAAGTAACAGAACTGCTTCCACTCTCTTCCACGTCCCTGTATTACAATACTAGGAATTTGGCGGGGCTATCTTATATACTGGGGGGCGTATTCACTAATGATTGGCCTCTGGACCCCCTAGTCACTCTAATCATATTCCTAGCATTCTCCTGCCCCCTCAATTGGCTTTTACTGATGGTTCTGGTCCAATCACGGGCTTTTAAAGCCCAGTTCCTGTCCCATTGCATTTTGGTCGGTTGTGGTTGCCGAATTTCAGCCAAAATTTCGGAATTCGGCCGAACCTTGAAAAGCCAATGTTCGGGTCGAACCGATGGTCCACCCGAACCGTTCGATCATCCCTATTCACAACAGCCAGACTTGGTGTTTTGAATGCTTTTAAGTGCAGAGGAGGGGTTTGAGGTCTTTTAGACCCCCAGATCCCTCCACAAGCGTACCTGTGAAAAAAAAAAAAAATAAAAACAAATAAATTAAATTGTACGAAAATATCGGCCCATATCAATATGCATTGACCAAAATATCAGTATCAATATCGGCAATGAAAAAATGATATCGGTCGATCACTAGTTACCACTACCTCCATCTATCCTGGTGACCACTGACACAGAGACAGAAAGTAAGGGGAAATCCTTGATTTAGAGTTGGCATGACAGGAAAATTAGAGGGAATGTCTTCCAATGGGTCAAACGTTCTGGTGAAAATGGTCTAAGATAAGAAATCCCCTCACTTAGGTGAGATTTTTTTCCTCCGCTCTTGTTGCATCTTAAAGGAGAGAAAGGGTAAGGAGAAAACTTTCCCAGCAAGACAAGGACTGTAATAAAGAAATTAACCAATAGAGGTTTTAACATTTCCATGCTATCAAAAAAAAAAAAATGGCTATACAATAGATACACTTTCAGTAATGATGTAACATATAAGAGTTTTATGCCTTAACAAGAAAAGCTATTTGTTAAAATAAAAATATGTAGTGAATGTTAGAAGTTGACATTGATGGTGCTGTACAGTTTTTTGCATAAGGCTTTTGCCTAGTCAGTCATATGTAGTGAGAACTGAAGTCCTGCTGTCCATGGTGCTGAAAAGTTGGAAAAAGCTCTGTGACTTACAGTACATCTGGCTGCGGTGGGCTTACTACAGCACTAAAAAGGCCCTTTGGTTTTTAGGAAAAAGGGCTAAAGAAAAGCTATGTCTTCTGCTTACATTAACTATAAATTAAGAAGTACACGGACATTTTTTTTTGTAGAGCATTGGTACTAAAATCACCAGCAAAAAAAAAAAAAAAAAAGTTTAAAGAGTAGAACAGATGCAACAAATCGCTCCATATGGATTGGGCCACACAAGCAATATGTAGCCCAATTCATACAGAGCTATTTATTCAATGATCAACCACCTCTCCCAGTGATTAACATCAGAGCTACACAGGTGATTTTTAGTAGCTCAACTCTGCTACTAAAATTGCAAACAAGTAAGCACTAAGGGGGCCACAATTTGTTCTCGGTTATACTTCTCAGTATGTCTTCTTAATATCGCAACCTGCATTTTGTGGCCCTTTTATAATATGCAGCCCATGGAATTAATCCTATGGTACTCCAAGGAGTACTCTCTGCTTAATGCAGCAGACAGAACTATTAGTATAGAAGGGCCGTTCATGTGATCAGGCTCTCCTATTGGCCTTTTTTCCCCATTTTATTGCATTCTATTGGCATTGACCTCCCAAAAATATGTACAGAAAATCACTGTATTTTACAAATACGTGAAATTTTTATTTTTATTTTTTAAAGCAATGCTATAACCTCTCTGTGGTTATAGCATTGCAGGGATGGAAGCACGTCACTGTGTTTTCTTCAGATCATATTCCTTTATCTTTGCATATATTTGGGTGGAAGACACCCTGGCCCCCTCTTTATGATCGGTCACATCGCTAATAGGCTTTTTATTTTCTATATCTTTATTATGTTGCTATCAGTGTATATTTCTATTCATTTTTGTGGGGCTCATTGTTCCCACATTCTTTATGGATTTTGTTACATTTTTATTTTATGTTATCCAGCACAGTGGGAGAGCGGTGGATGGCTTTGGGCCCGTTGGTCCCGGGGCTGCGATACGTGGCTTGGCCCCTTCTCCTCATCTCTGCCTCTGATCTCTCTGGGGTGATGGTGGGGGTGGACACGCCGCGCATTGGGGTCATGCTTGTGTGCCCGACTTGCGGTATCCTTTTGTGCCATGTTGCCAGGGTGCTCTTACATTCGATGCCAGGGGCGGGCAATTTACCGGTTTCCTGCGCATGCGCCGGATGTGGGATGTTTCCTATCATCCCTTCATTCCGGCATTTGCATGGCTCTGGCAGGGCTCTGTTCTTGTCCTCTGGGGCTATTTAGCTGTGGTCAATCAGGCTCTCATTCTGTTCAGCTCTTCATGTGGTGGGGATTTTGGGAGCACCTACAGAAAACTCTTCACACTACCGGCAAGATCTTTGTTGGGTCTTTGTCACCCTCATTGCACTATATTTCTCAATTTGTTCACCTTTTCTGGTCATACTTTTTGGTCATCTAGTTTATGTTTTGTTTGTTTTCTGTTTTTTTTTCACCATGCACTATTGTCTTTACCTCCATTTTATCCTTTGGTCACTGAGCACTGTTGTGTGTCTTTCACAGATTTCCCTTAGTACCTTTGGATTTCCCCATGGCTTTGGTGAACACATTATCAGACACTAATCTCTACTTTTCTACTTGTCAGCATATACATTTCAATTTTCAGTGTGTATATACACACATATATATTATATATATATATATATATATATATATATATATATATATGTTTTTTTTTTAAATTAGCACCTGCACCATGTTCCCTTTTCACTGAATGGTTCCATATGTCCAGGTTTTCCCTCCAGGCTGCCTTCCGGTCATTTCCCTCCCCTCCCCCTTTGGACTGGGTGGTTCATCCTTGCCATGGCCCCGGATCAGACGTCTGCCCTGGCGCATTCATATTTTCCCCCCAGATGCTGGGCATATTTTTGATGCCGACATGTGTAAGTGATGAGGTAATTTTTTTTTTTTTTTTTTACATTTCGTGTATTTCTATAAAAACCTACATATTATACATTTACAGGTAATTCTTTGGCTTTAAGCTCCGGATGAGTGGAAAGGGATCTATGAAATGCGTAGAGCTACTTGGATGCAACATTTAAGGACGACCACTTACTTTTTTACTGAATATATCTTATTATTATTATAACAATGTCTTTACTATTTGTGTTTTTTGTGTCAGCCTTTTTTGTATACATGTCTGCATCATATTTGTAACTGATGTCAACATTTGTATCAATTACTGTATGTATAATAAATTATTACTTTAAGATTCTATTTTTGTATATCTTAGTTCATGACCTGCCTCATTTAAAGTCCCACGACCTCTGTTTCCTGTTTGCATCAACCTTTAGGGATAGAGGCACGTCACTGTGTTTGCTTCGGATCATATTCCTCTATCAATGCTATAACCTCGATATTTCACATCCATATTCCCTATACCACAGCTTTTTGATTAAACCCCTAACATTAGCCACCAGTCACTAAACAAATAGCTCCCTCTGATGTATTCTAAAGTATCACAAAGCACTGATCAAGTGCACACAACTGGAAGATTGTGCAATATGTTCAGTTAATAATTAGCACGTGCTATTAAGGTACTAAAAATCACCCATGGTGTAACTGAATTTGAGCAAATGGCAGTAGTTTCAGAGAAAAAACAGAACAGCTAGAAAGCATACTAGTTATAATTTACGCCTTAATTATAAATAAAATTTAAAAAAACCCCACTTATCTCTATATTTATATATATACACACATACACACACATACATACATACATACATACATACAAACACACACACTATCTCACAAAAGTGAGTACACACCTCACATTTTTGTAAATTGTTTTATTATATCTTTTCATGTGAAAACACTGAAGAAATTACACTTTGCTACAATGTAAAGTAGTGAGTGTACAGCTTGTATAACAGTGTACATTTGCTGTCCCCTAAAAATAACTTAACACACAATCATTAATGTCTAAACCGCTGGCAACAAAAGTGAGTACACCCCTAAGTGAAAATGTCCAAATTGGGCCCAAGGTGTCAATATTTTGTGTGGCCACCATTATTTTCCAGCACTGCCTAAACCCTCTTGGGCATGGAGTTTACCAGAGCTTCACAGGTTGTCACTGTCCTTTTCCACTCCTCCATGACAACATCACGGAGCTGGCGGATGTTGGAGACCTTGCACTCCTCCACCCTCCATCTAAGGATGCCCCCATAGATGCTCAATAGGGTTAAGATCTGGAGACATGCTTGGCCAGTCCATCAACTTTACCCTCAGCTTTTTTAGCAAGGCAGTGGTCATCTTGGAGGTGTGTTTGAGGTCGTTATGTTGGAATACTTCCCTGCGGCCCAGTCTCCGAAGGGAGAGGATCATTCTCTGCTTCAGTATGTCACAGTACATGTTGGCATTCATGGTTCCCTCAATGAACTGTAGCTCCCCAGTGCCGGCAGCACTCATGCAGCCCCAGACCATGACACTCCTTCCTCTATGCTTGACTGTAGGCAAGACACACTTGTCTTTGTACTCCTCGCCTGGTTGCCGCCACACAATTTTTTTGTATAAAATGAATAAAAAAAAAAATGTAAGTGCACCCGTCCCACCATGCTTATGTGCAAATGTGAACGCATGCATTACGCCCGCACGCATACGTAAACAGTGAGGTATTGTCGCAAACGTCAGAGCAAGAGCAAAAAAGTGCAACACACAAAAAAAAAAAAAAAAAGAGATATTTACATGTAGGAGCGTAGTGTCAGAATAGGCTTGGGAAGGAGGTGATAAAAGAAGAAGCACAGCCAAAGCTTGTTTGGCTATACTTCTATGGATTAAAAGAGTGCAGTTCGTTCTGCACTCCTGTGAGCAGTTTTCAGCAAACAGGCTGAAGCCCACTAAAGGCTGACTTCACAGGCTCGGGAAAAATCACTACCATTTGGTCAGGATCCATCCAAATCCCTTGAGTGGCACCTGGCCCAGCCCCTCCGTGAGCTGCTAAGAGCCTGGGCCAGCTGTTCCCATCCCCTCCACAACCCAGCGCTCCAGTGAGCACAAGTGTGTGTGTGTGTGGGGGGGGGGGGGGGGGGTGGCTCCCAGACACCAGCCACCAGCTCTCTGCTGACAGAGCTTTGAGAACCCAGTGATCAGCAGAGTTTGATCTCTTGGTTCTCAGTCTTCGGTAGGCCATTTATTATACAATTTTCTTTTACAACTTTCCTTTAGATTTATATTAATAACATATAATATGAGGTCAAACCTAAACATTTTCAAATTGTATGCATTCAGGCAGGCCCTTGCACTACATAGTTGAAGGTAAATCTAAAGGAAATTAAATAAGAAATTTGTATTATGTATGGCCAGCTTTAGAGTCGGTGGGGGACAGATGCAGCTTGGGACTGATGCTGCATCCACCTAGGTAAGTATGATTCTTTTAAAAAAAAAAAAAAAATCTGCAAACCTCTCTTTTAATTGAACAAACTGAAGTTAGAAGCGGATTGGCTACCATGCACAGCTGCACCTGAACAGAACAATAGTCAAAATCTTCCAGTGAGGACCCTAGTTCTGGTAACCCTGGAGATAACCACAGATTGCCTTTTCTTTGGAGGCATTTCCTTTTACTTCCCGTTTTGGCTATGGGATGGGACATGAAAAGAAATCCTCCCAATGGGACACAGATGGTAAAAAATAAAAAAAATAAAACTAACAGGAATTATAAACCTCCCTATATAAACCCCAGAGAAAATACACAACAAATTCAGTATCCCCCCCCCCCCCCCCTGAAGCCAGAGGGATAGGTAATGTAGGTCACGGTTAATTTCATATGCTAGAGGACCTGCAGCTCGCAGGTTTTGACAAAGGAGGGAGAACCTTCTGAAGTGCGTTACCGCCCCCTTTCTGACAGCACCTCCCACATTCCACGAGGCAGGCTTCTCAGTGCAGAATGACGAATACCGGTGGGACTTTTTGACAGCGGTCAAATCTAGGCTGTGTAAGCCGGCGGGGAGAGACATGTATCATGGGCTGATCGACACTGTTAGCTTTGTCATCCACAAGCCTTTTATGTAAGTGTGCTATTTTTTATTGCTAATAATTTGTTACTACTTTACTGATGAGGATCCCATACTGTTATTTGTTTGTTGTCCATATAAAACCTTAAGGCCCCGTTGACATTTTGCAGGAACGTACGTGCATTCTCCCTCACAATTTTTTAGGCGGGATTTATACAAAATTTTCACTTGTCACACATAGGGCTGCCCTTTCACTTGAATCAGCTGTTCTTTGTGTGTTTGTCGTGCCAAAAAAGATCGAGGACCAAATCTTGACCCTGAGCCAGAAGAGTTTTTCACATGCATTTTGTTGGATAGCAAAATCACATTTGTTTGGGGAGCCATTAAGAATGAATGGCACCCAAACACACGCCACAAGGTTTTAGGCCGATTTGGAAACTTGGGCAGAATTCTGCCCACAATTCCAAATCGCTCAAAATGTGAACAGGGTCTTGCACTATTCAAGATAAAAAAAAAAAAAAGAAGATTTGCCTTTAGTTCAACTTTAAATAGTAATGGCACTTAACCGGTTGCCGACCGCTGCACGACTATATACTGCGGCGGTCAGCCCCGGCCAGGCAGAGTGACGTATGAATATGTCACTCGCCTGTCACTGACTTGAGAGCCAATTGCGGGCGGGCGTGCGCCCGCCGCGGCTCGTTCACAGACAAGTCAGTGCGTGTGACCGGTGGACTCGATGTCCGCCGGTCACACTACGATCTCTCCGGTGAAGGGAGAAAGGCGGAGCGGCTTATGTAAACAAGCCGCCCGTCATTCTCCCTGGTGTAAAAATGAAGATCAGACGGTTCTACTATGTAGGACCGTTGATCTTTGTTTTTACACCAATAGCAATGTCCCTATACAGTTAGAAGCACGCCCCTAGGACACACTTAACCCCTCCCTCTCCAATAAAGTTAACCCCTTCCCTGCCAGTGTCATTTTTGCAGTAACAGTGCATATGTATAGCACTGATTACTGCAGTAATGTCACTGGTACCCCCAAAAGTGTAAAAAATGTCAGTCAAGGGTCCGATCTGTCCGCCGCAATGTCGCAGTACCGAAAATAAAAAAAATTGCAGATCGCCGCTATTACGCGTTAAAAAAAAAAAACACCAAAAATGACAAAAATCTTTCCCTTTGTTAGTAAACGCGATAACTTTTGCGCAAACCAATCAAAATAGGCTTTTTGCGATTTTTTTTAACAAACATATGTAGCATAAAACAAATTGGCCGAAAATGTTAAAAAATTTAGATTTTTACATTTTTTATGGGGGAATTTCATATAAAAAAATGTGAAAAATATTGTTATTTTTGCAAAATTGACGCTCTTTTTTTGTTTATAGCGCATGATCAAAAAAAAAAAAAAAAAAAAAAAAATCGCACAGGTGATCAAATACCACCAAAAGAAAGCTCTGTTTGTGGGGAAAAAAAAGGACGTCAAATTCGTTTAGGTACAACTTCGCACGACCGCGCAATTGTCCGTTAAAGTCACGCAGTAAAGAATGGCAAAAAAACCCCTGGTCTTTTAGCAGCCAAATCCTCCGGGGCTTAAGTGGTTAAAAGATGGCAACTGATACCTTGTAACTTTAAAAACAAAAGCAACAACAGTGGCTATATTACTGTCTGTTCTGTTTAACTTTAACGCCCCTTTCCCACTAGTGGACCGTTCAAATCCGCCTGTTAGTTTTTCAGGCGGATCTGAACGGATGCCCCATGGATCTCTATGGGGCATCGGATGTCAGCGGAGACATATCTGCTGACATCCGATCCGGTCCGTCAAATCTGGACGGGTGGAAACCCTATTTTCCATCCATCCAGCGGATCAGATGGGATCGGATGAGAACGGACAGGCGGTCCGTTCTCATCCGATTCCCCCATTGAGAACAGCGGGGACCTGACAGCTCTGTCTCCACACACAGCGCAGAAACAGAGCTGCCATCCGCCTGCTCAGCGGGGGATCGGCGGATCGATCCCCCTGCTGAGAAAAACGGAGTCCCATGACGGACTCCCTGTGTAAAAGGGGCCTAACAGTAAAAGGGGGCTTCAATGTTTACAGGTAAACAAAATGCCCCTTTGTAGGTTAGATCTAAAGGAGTGATCAGCAAATAACTGGCATTATAGCCCAGAACAATCACTCAGGGTTTATGCTTATTTTTGCAAATAAATGAAGGCTGAAGCTTGATTGGTTATCATGGGCAACAGCTCTAGCCATATGCTTTTGTTGAAGTCAGTCAAGTCAATATAATTATATGAAATAATTTAAACTTTTTTATTTTGTTGACTATACATTCAAATATATTTTTCTCATAACTGCCTTTTAGCTTATAGCGTATTTCAGAGAATTTTCTTTCAATGGCAAAACATGTATTTGTGTTTTTATTTTTTATTTTTATTTAAATTGTAACAAATTTCTCTCAGCTTATTAGAAAAATATATCACAAACCCCTAAGCGCCGGTTCACATTACCGCGACGCTACTTGCAGGGGCGACCTCCGAGATCGCGGTGCGAGCAGCGCACCGCGACCTCGGAACGGCCGCCACGGACTTCATAACATTGAAGTCTATGGCGGTCGCCTCCCGGTCGCCCCAAAGAAGCTCCGGACCCTTTTTCTAGGTCGGAGCGACTTGTGTCGCTCCTATTAGAACAGCTTCCCTATGGGAGGCGACCTGCGGCGACCTGTGAGGCGACCAGGTCGCCTCACAGGTCGCCCCAGTGTGAACCGGCACTAACACAGGGCATCTTTTTCACCACTTCTGCTTTTAATGCGACCATCATAAAATTTCAGTAAAAGCAATCAAATCAAACAATAAACAAAGATTTTTTATTTAGAGTCAGTTCACACTGAGGCGACACGACTCCTTACTACTTCGGGGCCGACTTGTGCCTTACCATGCACCACGACTTAGAAAAAGGGTCCTGTACTATTTTGGGGCGACCTCGGAGCGACTTGCATAGACTTCCATTATGTGAAGTCCCTGCAAGTCGCTCCGAAGTCATGGTGCAATGTAATGCACAAGTCGCCCCCGAAGTAGTAAGGAGTCGTGTCCCCTCAGTGTGAACCGACTCTAATGGAAGTCTATGCAAGTCGCTCCGAGGTCGCCCCGAAATAGTACAGGACTCTTTCTCTAAGTCGGAGCGACTTGTGTCGCTCCTATTAGAACGGGTCCTGTAGCAGTCAATGGACCGCGAGGGAGCGCGACTTGTCAGGCTGACAAGTCGCCTGACAAGTCGCGCTAATGTGAACCGGCTCATTGACAAAATTAATAGATAAGGTTTGTGTGACCCATTAGGTTTAGAGTTTCATTAGCAGCTCTTACATTATAAAAAGTTTGAGCATTTTCAGCCTTTATTTTTTTACGCTGTGCCATCCTTAACACGAGCAGCATTTTTGTAATGCATAAAAAAATTTTCAAACAAGTGGGAAAACTTCCCTTATCCACAGTTAGATTTTATCACAAAAAAATGTATACGCACAACCTGTGCATAATCTATATACAGAATGTGGGAATACAGTAAAAAAAAAAAAAAAAAAAAAAAAAGGTCTTAAAAAAAAAATGAAGACACTATATATATATATATATATATATATATATATATATATATATATATATATATATATATATATATAGAGTAAAATCGGTAAACAATACAGGTTAATGATGAATACCATTATTTTGTGTTCTCCGGGTTATGCCAAGTATAAATTGGGAACTCACAGATTGATGACCTAGAAAGTCAATGTGACAAATGACTATGCTGGTTTCCTTGAGAAAAACAGAACACCAATTATCCTTATGAAAGATAAATTAGAATTTTGTGAAAAGGGGAAAGCTTTTCCCTGGATGTCCAAATAGGTTTCTATAAAGAATGGAGACATTTACTGTTCTATGTATATTAAACTGCAAGAAAATCAGTCTTCTTCAAACATCTAATTTCTTTCTCTAGTCTAATTCGTTTGTAAATTATTTTTTAATATATTGTGCCAGAATTCACTATAGACCTGTGTTTGTAAAAGCAACACATTTGAAAAAAAAAAAAGAATACACTTAGAGCAACTAAACTTGCATTTTTAAGGAGGATGCTAGGTTATTTGCGAAACCAGCTCTACTGTTAATGTTTCTGCAATCAATTCCAGATCTTTTAACTGATTTCTCAAATTTATCGGCAATTTAAGTGCAAACTGTTATGTGTGCAAGTACCAAAAAATAACTTTGTAATTTTCGCACAGAAAGAGCCATAAAACACTAAGAGCACCCTCTAGTGGACAAAGTACAAAACAGCAGGTATACGATAAGATTGAACATTATCATTTTAAATTAATTTTAACAAGGAAGAATTAAAGAAAAAAACTCTATTATTTGAAAGATAAAACCTTTTGATGAAAATAATACTCTGTATGACTATCAACATAGAAAAAACAGCTGCTGTATTTTTCTTCAGTTAAAAAAAAAAAAAAAATCTGTCCAAACAGGACTTGCCTAAGGGCCTACTGACACTAGCCTTAACTTCTGCAAGTAAACAATTTTATTGCACAGTAATGCATTTCAAGAATCTCATTATTTTCTGGTAGCTGATTCACATCTATATGCTGGAGTTAATGTTTTTAAAGGCAAAACTACAAGGGTCATTCACACCAATGCATATGCATTAGGGATAAGTTTACATTTGGAATAGGTTAAATGCTCCCCCCGTTCTGTGACAGTGAGGGAACAGCAGCAGACTGATAATCCCATATCATGACTGGCTCCTAATGCCCAGAGGACCACAAGAGTCTGATATCAAGGTGTATTAGGGAACTTTCATCTAATGCATTCAAAAATAAATGGAATGGCAACTGGGAAACAGCCAAGTAAAATACAGCTTCTAGAAAAGACCCAGCTACTGTAGGAAGCACCTCCACAAATACTACCAGAGTACTCAAGTTTAAGTGGGGTAATGTTTTGTTCTTGAGCCTTGGATTCCTCAGCTGTTCACCTGTGTTACCAGAGCTAACCTGGACTTCACTGTGAGGGATGCTGTCTATGGGATAATCACAATCACATAGCGGTTTGTGTTCTGTACAGTTTTACTAATGTCATGGTTTTCATCTTGATGCTTGTTATAGAGCAGGGGTCTCCAAACTACAGCAACTCTAACGTGATGAGGGGCTTCTGATGTGAAAAGTGAGGACTTCTGGTGTCAAAGCAATGACTGCTTCTAACGTAAAGATGTTTATTAAACCATATTTGTTTAATAATTTGAAGCGCTACCCTCGCAGGAGCCACTTCGTAATTTGGGTTCCCTGTTCTGCGCTTCGACTCCAAGAACAACCTCAGCCCCTCTGGCACACCTGGTAAGTTAGCTAAAGTTACTGCAAGCCCATTTAAGAACACAAGATACCTTTAACTTGGCTGTGAATTAGCACCAGTAAAAAATACACACAAGACCATTTATTTGAAAGTGAACTCAATGTATTGGTATGGGTAAGAATAAATGGTGGTTTGAGCATAAATGAACATAAAGAAGGTAGGTTCAGACACAGTCCACTAGACAGTATAATAACTATGCCAAGGTAACTTAGGATAGAGTTCTATAACACTAGACTGGGATTAACTCATGAATCAGCAAAGTTAGCAAGGAACAGTGCATATAAGCATTACCTGCAATTTTATTATTTATATTATAACTAGTCTAGAGTGCACTATAGGAGTATGGCTAGGATATGGTGCAATGGCAATGTTCCTTTAGCGGTACCTCTTAGCATAAGCAATAGGTGAAGGTCTCTGTGTAGCAGCTGTAAAAGGGACAGTCTTCAGTCCCAACCCTTCAGCCATGTAGCGCTGGGACCCAGTTGCTCCATTTGTGCATGTGAGAATGGTCCCAGGCAAGCCTGCAAGCAGCAATATGGCTACTAGATGGCTGTTTGGTTGGTTCCCAAAGGGCTTAGTCTCTCTAGCAGAAGTTAATAAATCCTCACAGCAGCAGCACACCAGTCTCAGCGATATTGCAGCTTTGATTTGGTCACACAAAGCGATCAGTCCACTCTCGGGTCTGCACCCCAGTGGCTCTGCCCGCACTCCTAAACTCAGCACTCCGGATCAGGCTCAGGCCACGGATATGCAGCAGTAATGGTTCATATTGGACAGCAATGCACACTCTTTGGTCTCCTTCATGGCAAGAGGAAGCTGTGCCCTGTATAGCCTTAGAAAATGCAGCTCTTACCTCCTCCTGGCAATCTCTTCCAGGGAAATGCAGTTCAAAAGAACCTGATTACAGCAGAGTTTCTCTTCTCTGGACTACAGTTCCCATACCGTAGTGCTGCCCGACTAAGCCTATTGAACTCTTCCAGCTCACTAGCTCCCTCCTCTAGTTGATATAACTGCAGCCAGTGTTTCTCTCAGTCTCCATTAGACAAGCACCTGGTTACAAATGCATTAATTTAAATGTTAATTTATAAATGATTTATGTTTTTTCCCCAGCCTGCGCATATTTAAAAAAAAAAAATGTATATACAATGCTAAAAGAGATAGACTCACTATATAGTCTCTCAGAGACTATGCTATGCAGCCACATGTCAATATTCTGTAGTGTATGCATGTGTTTGCCATTCTGAACCTGTTTGTATTATTGCTTAACTTAAGTTCAACTTTTCACCTGTTTAGTTAACTGCAAGTTACAGTTACTCCCGAGCATTTAGCCAATTGTCTATTCTGGTAAACTTGGCATCTACGAAAAAGATCAGCTATGTCACAAAATGATGATGATTTTGGTGTGACACGGCACCCATTATGACTACCCCAGAGGGAAGCAACCAACCTATCGCCCCTGCAGTAATGACCCAGGTCAGGAATTGTGTGATGGGCCAAAATATTCCCTTGACAATATAGTTAGGGGTGTATAGCCAAGCAGAAACATTAGGGGATCTTAGGGACCACTTCATCAGCAGAAAGAAGAGAAGAGAGGTGGACAATCTATTCACACAATATGCACTGGAACTGTAAGACATAGTAGAAGAGATACACCAGACTGCCAAGGCCACCACCCAAATGGAGTGGAAGCACTTCCTTATGCCTTCACTGTCCGCAGAAGATACATTTACACCAGGGACCCCATTTTGACTAGCTTTTTCCAAGAATGGTGCCCCTTTATAGGGATTTAAGAGGTTCAGATTAAGGAACATATTTAACTATTGGGAAAACTATACTAGTGTTCCCAGAAACCTGGCTTCAGGAGGCCCAATGTACAGTCTGCACAGGATGAATTTGAATAGTCTTTAAACTTGCCAGCAAGCTCAAGTAGGTTGAAGTGTATCAGAATGGCAATTTAGTCACACTGTTTAGATGCAGGCTCAGGCCCCTTTAATTCCTTTCTCCACAACTCTCTGAGCTCCTGGAAACTGCCAGGGAAGAGAAGTTGCTCTGCTTCTCTCTCCCAGCAGCTCAGAGGGGCCAAACCTAATGAGGCAGAGGTAGCTGGGCCAGAGATTTGCAGCCAGGTGCAGGCAGCCGGGCCAGAACCCAAAAGCATACAGCTTCAACAAAAACAAAACGATAGTAAGCTCCCCCTCTCCCTTCCTGAGTTATCCAGTACTAGTGGAGTGGCATTTTGTCCTTAAAAGGGTTGTAAACCTCAGTCATAAAATCTGAACAAAATACATATCTGTAGTGTTTACTTATCTCTCCCCAGAGATCTAATGGTCGATTTCCTCTGGTGCTTCGTTGTTATCAGCATGTCTCACTTCTGAGAAGTTTTCCCGACACATGGGATAAAATTTGTGACGGTAGAGGGAGCTCAGCACACAGTTTGTCTATTCAGACCACAGCTCTGTATCCTTCCTTCACTCCTGTGTGCTGTGTAAAGGAAGGTGTGTGCCTTTCCTCCAATCCGCTCTCATACACTGTACCTGCAGCTCTCCACTCCCTCCTCTGTGCTCCTGACAGATTTAACACAATTCTTCCCTTTTGAAGGGGTGCAGGTAAGAGAAGACTGCAGATAAACAAGTAAAAGTTATGTAGGAGCATTTGTTTCATCTCTGTGGATCATGTAAGGCTGTTCTCTTCACTATATGTGAGAGTTTAAAACCACTTTAAGCTTTAGATCCCTCCAGCCGTTCACTTATGTTACAAGACATATCCTGAACTTCATCAGTAATGCTATGAGGATAATCACAAGTATCTTGACTCTCCGTTGTTATAGAATCGTATAGATGTTATTGTGATTGAGCCACTGAGACATTGATGTGAAGAGCCCATGTCTGTGCAGTTATCCTTATTCTTCAGCAAATACATGTTTTGTTTTCCATCCTGAACCTCTTTTGCATTAGTGCTTCTAACTTTGCACCAGTTAAGTAAACTGCAAATGACAGTTCTCTCTGATAATAAAATCAGCTGATAGTAACAAATCAATAGGCATGGTTGCCCTGTCTGGACACAGATATTATATAGGCTATTCTGGCCTGTGATTCAATTATTTATTAATGGTAGGTCTAACTTTTACAGTATTAGGCTCCTGCTTTCATTGTCGATTTATTATTTAACTAATGCATCCATCGATTTCTAACCCCATCTGACATGATGAACAGCTAATTAAACCGAATCAAAAGGTGCCGTGAGTGGCTACAGCAGTCAATAGATTCATTTCACCAATCCTACTGTCAAATTAATTTGTTCGGGCTCCCTCCTTGTTAAAGAGTAAAGTAGAACTACAACAATCAATATTTTCCTGATTAATAACACAAAACATGCCGCACAGGAATTCCTCACCACATTAAAACTTTTCAACACCAGGGACTCCTAAGAAGAGCACTAAGCTGCAGGCTAGACATGAGCAGCGTTCTGAATAGCATTATACTAAATATTACACAAAATATACCACTAATCTCTGCCAAGCTGCTTGGCCTAAATGAAGACATGTATTAAAGGATAAGTGCATATTTCTATAATAACTGAGTATCACCCCCACAACCACACACTGCTATCTGTAACAAAACACTAAGCAAAAAAGTGTACCACTGCGCTGCAGATCTCTCTTATCATTTCGCTGCCTGCCCATGACCACTGTTATATATTCTTAGCTTGAAGCTTTTTCTGCCCATCCCAATCTGGAGCATGCACGGATCTAAAGTAGGATCTGGCTTTTCAGAAAGTTAGCCTTAACCAGAGTGTGGGTCTGAACAAAAATCAATTATTTAAAATGATCAAATCATAGCTCATTATTAATTTAGATTGTGATGAGAGCAAAGAGTTCAGAGCAAATAAACAAATGAGATGGTCAAAAAAGGACAGGGCCCTAAACATACCTACTCCCTGTAACCTACACTTATGTGTAGTTTCTCTGCTAGCCAGATTACAAACCATGCTTAAAACTTCTCATTATAGCAGGTGCCAATTTTTGCCATAGAGGCACTCCTGCTATTTCCAGAAAATTAAATCCTTTTGCAGGTGCAAGGAAAAAGTTGAGTCGCCACATCTGGTTAGGAAGTATGCAACGATGAAGCCGAGTTCACAGTATTTCATGAACACATGCTGCTTTTGCAACATTGCACAACCCCCCCCCCCACAAAAATACGTATGTGTAATGCCTCATAGTGCGACTGGGGCCTAAGGGTTTCAAAAGGAAGAATTCTGGGAGATGCAAGGACACCCATTTCACCATTAAAAGAAAAAACTTCCTTCCTACCACACTCACTCCTGAACTCATACACCACATGTATAACTGCTTCAGCATAGCGTCAAACATTACATTTCCAGAATCAGACTGATAGCAGGTATGCGAGTAAAAAAATCTCATTTGCAGTGCTGGTATTCAGAGAAAACCATTTTTCTCAGTACATATGGCTGTTTGCTGCAGTCGTGTACAGAAGTTAGTAATAAATATTGTACTCCCTAGCTGAGCAGGCAGTGAGCATTAGTAAGGTATGTAAATATATACTAATAGAGCTTCAGCAGTAAAAAAATACACTTTTTCATAAGCAGTAAGAACCTAGCTACTTGAAAATGAAAGACACTGTGGTTCTAAAACAAATGGAAAGAAATGAAAAGATATAGGAAAAACATGAAATATATTCCAAAGCAGCCAAACCAGGGTGTAAAGAATGATGTGCAGGCAAATCACATAGCAAAATCAGCACCAACAGTGACCATCATAAACTGTAAGCATAAATTGTATTTCCCTTTAACAATAAAGCTTACATACAAATCCACTGATTTTCTATCAGAGCACAATACCTAAATCTGTATTACCGTTGGTATGTCAAAGAAGTGCATTATGCCTCTGCATTTATTTACAATACAGTACTATGCAACCGAGGCTAAAGTATTTCCCTTAGAGACCAATTAGCTGCATGTATTCTAAACCACACTATTAAATATCACTTGGAATATGATTGGCCATTAGAGACAAAAGAATAATCCAAAACCTGTTCTACTGGCAGCCCCCCAATTTTTCGGATTCAAATATAAATCTACATAAGAAAACATGAAGGCCATGAGCTCCCAGGTCCCATTTTAATACCGGTTTGTGTCCTCCTCAGCATCAATGACTGTTAAATCAGGAGGTATCAATGGCAGCACACTATTATATTTAAAAAAAAAAAAAAAGCCTAAGAAAATGAAAAATGTAAACAGATTCATACTGCAATCTGTCACTTGCATAACTGATCTAGAATCCAAGGAATCTGGTCACTGTTTCATAGAATAATTTCCTAAAATCAATGCCTACAGTTTCTATTTCTTTTGTGTATTCAACAGATCGTATGTTCAATAACTTACAGCATCAAAATAGACTAGGATCAACTGAAATCTAATTGGTTCTTTTGCCATTTGTTCTGAATAAGCCAGCTTAAAGTTTGACTTTGTAGAACCATTTTTTTCTCCATAAGAGAAACAGGTTTCCTATATGTCACTGCACTTTCCACTAAATATTTGCCATCCACATACACGTCTATGTTACACACATGGAAGTGCGTTTTATAGTTTTATTCTCCCCCTTTTTACGTGTGCATTGAGTTACCTTCATCTACGTAGACATGGATATTTAGAAGATTTTAGCAGACAATAAACATCCAAATACCTGTCAAAACTCTACTGTACCTTTGAGAACTTCTGTTGGTACATACATTTTCCAACATGCACCACAGACTGCCAACTGGCTCTAAACAATCACATGCAGTTTAAGACTGCACCTCCAACCCTTCCATGGGATATCTATTGCTACCTGACATAACCCTGTTGTAATTTTTACATACAAACCTGCCCATACACCCACACTCCTCAGTTGTTAGGAAACTTAAAGCAGAGTTCCGGCCACGGGGGTGAAATTTAGCTAAAAATTCCACCGGGACAGTCAGAGCTAGAACATTCCACAATGGATAGCCTCTGTACTGTCCCAGGTCGCACTTACCTTTTAGAAGAAATACTTACCTTGAAAATTTCTTCTCCAGCGTTGCCATCTCGGATGTGGGCAGCTGAAGCCAGCGCGTCCTCTTCTGCATCCTCTTCCGGGTCCTCTTCTCCCAGAATGTGCCTGCACCGGCTCTGCTCGTCACTTCTGGTGTGGGCGCGTCATCCCTCCACAGCTTCTGGGCATGCCCAGAAGCGGTTTAGCAGGGAATGAGGCGCCCGTACCGGAAGTGACGAGCGGGGCCAGTGCAAGCGCATTGATTCCGGGGAGCGATGAAGTTCAGCTCCCAGGAATCAATGCAAAGAGGAAGTGACGGCGCGGGCCGCGGCCGCAGAGGTATGAAGTGGAAGAAAGGCGAGTATATTTTCTTCAATAACAAGGTAAGTAAACAAAAAAAAAATCCTAACTATCCATTTGTTTTTCAGGTAACCAAGAGCAAGCGGATGGCCCAAAATCGATTACGTCGATTTTGTGGCCGGAACTCCGCTTTAAACTGCTTTTGATCATCTTAAAAAAGCAAAATCAACAAAAAATCAGAGCAACCTACTATCAGCAGTTTTTATTTAAATCTGATGTAACGATGTGTAATAGGTTGCATAGATCTGGTCATTTATTCCTGTAAAGCTGCAGGAAAGTGCTGGTTATGCAGGAGAGTAATAAAGGGGGTAAGGATAAGGGGAGGCCAAACCCTCCACCCAGAGTGGTGCAGCAGCTAGCACTGACAGTCACCAAGCACCCAAAGCACTTGTTCTGCATCAGCTGCATGTCAGACCTCAAATATAGACAGCAACAGTTCAGCGGGAGGAAGGTTTTCTGAATTGTCAGGAAGTACAGGGGTTGGTAGGAGCTTTTCTGTTCAGTTTCATGTGAGCCTAAAAGGCAAAACATGCAAGTGTGTTTCTATCAATGCCATTGACAATGACACAAAGGCTAGGGGAGACACATAGTTGGGCTAACGGTGGTCACAGAGAGGTATATAGAATCACAAAAAAAAAAAAAGCAGGTGGCTTACTCTGGGACACATCAAGATCTTCTCTCCAATTCAAGCACAGAAAAAGAGAATTATTATGAATTATAGAAAGTTTTTTTTTTTTTTCAATTGTAGCACCCTCCTAGGTAGGTGCTAGAGAGAGAGTATCGTTTTGGATCTTTTCTGCTTACCAGAAAGATTGCCAGGTAAATCCATATTGTACTCTGCCTACCAGAGAGCAGGATCTGCTAGTGAGGTCTGCTCATGGTGCTCAGGTGCAGCTTAGTTTGTCTGAGGTGTTTCACACTGGTCCAATAGGAAGGCATATTGGACAGTGGGAGGAAAACTAACAAATTAGTGCACAGGCATTTAGTACAGCCTACACCTGTGGGTCCTTCTACGTGAGGAAGACCATCTGAAAAGTTCAAAAATGCCTGCAGGATCATATTTATGATATTGAAACGGATATTGCCTGTCATGTGTGTCTACAACATAACAGGGATCCAAGTAACAGGGATCATTTTTTAAATCATTATTATTTTTTAATAAAAAGGTAAAAAAAAAAAAAAAAAAGTTTTCTTCCTTTCTGAACCTGGAGGTCCTGCAGAGCTGACTGGAAGGGAGACTCTGGAAATGATCTGATTCTGCATACAGTGAGTACAGATATGTGTCATGGGGCCTGTCCTGAGAGGGCCATCCCTTCAGCTAGTAGAGTCAGTGGACAGGTGTCAGTCAAGGGGATGCTAGAGAGTGTCCAAAAGTTAATGTAGTGCATCAAGTTTGTTGCTGGAGAGGGCAAGAAGACTTAACCCCTTCCGTACAAGTGGCAGTATGGTCAAAGCAGTGTGTCTGCTTCCACAAGTAACCTAGTGAGGCCAGAGTTGTCTTTATCAACTGTAAATAGTTCAAGTTGCACTATCCCGCTATTCCCTTCTCCCATCCAATTCCACAATAAATACCAAAAACCAAAACCTTTGGACTGTTTATTTTGTAACGAGCCATTGGGAGTCAGGATGGATGCGTGAACTGTCTCTAAGTCCCGGTTCACAGTCGGGCAACTTGTCAGACGACTAGTCGTGCTCCATTCAGTGCAATGGAACCGTTTTAAGACTTTGGAGCGGCTTGCACTGACTTCTTTTAGAGAAGTCGTTTGCAAGCCATGCTGAAGTCGCCCCAGTTTGAGCCCAAGTGACCATCTGCAGCTAATCAGAGGAGGCCCAAGAAGTCATCACACAATAATCCCTATGGCAAGGGTAGGGAACCTATGGCTCGCGAGCCAGACGTGGCTCTTTTGATGGCTGCATCTGGCATGCAGACAAATCTTTAATAAAGGGGGGCATGTCCAGACGTGAGCCGCACTGGCTGTGTAGCCCCAGAGCTCCGCCGCATCTACCACTCAATCCAGTGCCATCCGCGTAGCTGTGCCGGGTGCTAAGGAGATTTCTGCACCCATCGACGGTACACTTTGTGGGCTACCCACCGCTACCCTCAGTTTGTCTCTGGGTGACCGGATTGCAGCGCTACGAACCCCGCAGCACTGCCGGCAGCTCGTGTGCTGTGCATCTGAGGGCCTTGGCAATCACCATCCTGTAAGGAGACCTGCCATCCACTCCCTGTGCCCCGACAGACACGATCTTCTTCACCTCTGACACCCAGGGACCTGCGGGAGCTGCCTCTCACATCCACTTCTGAGGCCTTCAGCGGCCGGCCGCCATTTTCTCAGGGCCTATACTCACCTCCATCACTCGCAGGCCTGCAGGCGCTTCACCACTCCGGCCTCATTGCATACCTGCCTGCGCTGCTCTCTTCCCAACTGGACTCCAGGCACTTTCACACGGCTCCATGTACTCACTGTATAGCTGCGGCCCATGAATATGAATATTTAATAAAGGTTCCCGACCCCTGAAATATAGTGTATGGCTCTCACGGAATTACATTTGAAAATATGTGGTGTTCATGGCTCTCTCAGCCAAAAAGGTTACTGACCCCTGCCCTATGGGGACAGTGCTACACAATAAATAAGAAAAGCTCCTGCCAACCCCTGTACTTCCTGACAGCTTCAAGGAATACATAAATAAAACTAAAAAAAAAAAAATGTAACTGCTACATATTATTTATGTACATACATTTCAATCTGCAACTTTTTTTTATTCCAGTGTGGCAACTTAAGAATTGTTCCACACACTGTTGGAAGACAATAATTGTATCATTTCCTGCTTGCATGACTGACTGGTTTTCTAAGAAGACTGTGCTGAAATACAAGCCATATTCTAGGCACACTGCAATAGGAGTTTCATTTTTAGCTGGATACTCCCTGTTTCCTTTCTAAAGGGATGCAGCTTTCCTCATTAGAACACTGGGGTTTCTCAGGTGGTTTTAATGAAAGCCGACCTTTTATTCAGGAATCAGTCTGGAAAGAACAATTAGCTGTTTCTTTCAAACACATTTGATTAGGAATTTAATCAAAGGACTTTAGGGGGAAAAAAATGGGGCAAATGTAGCTTTGAAAATTCTTACAATACATACACAGTATGTGAAGTACGTACCCCAAATTGTTGACTTTTTCAACATATTTGGACAGCCAAATTTTAGATCTTCAGTGAAACAGTGCCTACAAATATAGGTAATATACAGTGCCTTGCGAAAGTATTTGGCCACCTTGAACTTTGCAACCTTTTGCCACATTTCAGACTTCAAACATAAAGATATAAAACTGTAATTTTTTGTGAAGAATCAAAAACAAGTGGGACACGATCATGAAGTGGAACGAAATTTATTGGATATTTTAAACTTTAACAAATAAAAAACTGACGCGCGCACACCGGAAGTGACGGCGGGGCCGGTGCAGTGCATCGTGGGACCGAAGAAGAAGGAAGAGAATGCAGAAGAGGATTGCGCTGGCTTCAAGCTGCCCACACCTGAGATGGCAGCGCTGGACAATACTTTTTCAAGGTAAGTATTTCTCCTAAAAGGTAAGTGCAACCCGGGACAGATCAGAGGCTAGCCATTGTGGAATGTACAGCCTGACTGTCCCGGGGGTATTTTTATTAAAAAAAAGTATTCCCAGGGTAGAACTCTGCTTTAAGTACAAAAAATGTTGAATACTTTAGTACTTCTACTCAAGTCACTTTTTGATCGAGCATTTCCACTTCTACTCAAGTCACTTTTTGATCGAGCACTTGTACTTTTACTCAAGTATGGGTTTTGAGTACTTTATACAACTCTGCCTAGATGTTAACCCCTTCCCAGACAGTGTCGGTACACAATTACTGATCACTTTATTAGTGTCATTAGCGATGTCAATGTCAGTTAGTGACCCTCCCAGATAGTGTCTTTTAGCACCAGATTTCCCGCCACCCTATCAGTCACTATAAGTCCCCGATCACTGCCATTACAGTAAAGTGTGTATAGCTGCATAAAATTACAGTATATATACACACACCATAGTTTGATGATGCTATAGCTTTCACACAAACCAAATCAGTGAATATACACTTCTTGAGGGGTTACCAAGGACATATAGCTGAATACATTTTGGCCTAAATTTATGAAAAATCTTGATTTTTTTTTTATTGGATAATTTTCTACTTTCTGCTATAAAACATTGAAAAACATTGAAAAAAAATTGACTTTTTTTTCATAAAAATAAAAAAACCCAGTGGTGATCAAAGTTAAAGCTGTGCAGTGCTGAATAGCGAAAAATTCTCAGGTCTCATTAACCACTTAAGCCCCGGAAGATTTTACCCCCTTCCTGACCAGGGCCTATTTTGCGATTCGGCACTCCGTGACTTTAACAGACAATTGCGCAGTCGTGCGACGCTGTACCCAAATGAAATGGACGTCCTTTTTTTCCCACAAACAGATTTCTTTTGGTGGTATTTGATCACCTGTGCGATTTTTTGATCATGCGCTATAAACAAAAAAAGAGCGACAATTTTGCAAAAATAACAATATTTTTCAAATTTTTTTATATGAAATTCCCCCAGAAAAAATGTTAAAATCAAAATGTTTTAACATTTTAGGCCAATGTGTTTTCTGCTACATATGTTTGGTAAAAAAAAAAAAAAAAAAAAAAAAAAAAAATCGCAAAAGTTATTGCGTTTACTAACTAAGGGAAAAATTTTTGTCATTTTTATTGTTTTTGTTTTTTTTTTAACGAGTAATGGCGGCAATCTGCGATTTTTTTGCGGGACTGCGACATTGCGTCGGACAGATCAGACCCTTTACTGACATTTTGACACTTTTGGGGGTAACAGTGACATTACTACAGTAATCAGTGCTATACATATGCACTGTTACTGTAAAAATGACACTGGTAGGGAAGGGGTTAACTTTATTGGAGAAGGAGGGGTTAAGTGTGTCCCTAGGGGCGTGCTTCTAACTGTGATTGGATGTGGCTTTTCATGTAACAGCAGAGATCTATGGTCCTACATAGCAGGACCGTATGATCTCTGCTGTTACACAGGGGAGAAAGACAGGCAGCTTTGTTTACATTAGCCGCCTGCCTTTCTCCTGGTGTAACCGACGATCGCGAGTGATCGGCGGACATCGGGTCCGCCGCTCACATGCGGGGGGGGTCCGTGAGCGAGTGGGAGCGTGCCTCCAGCGGCGCGCACTCGCTCCCTAGAGCCTCACAGGCTAGCGACGTAGTACTACGTCACTTTGCCTGTGAGGGGCTGACTGCCGACGTAGATAGTCGTTAGGCAGTCGGCAAGTGGTTAAGGGGTTAAAACCTTCTGGGGGTCAAGTGGTTAAACCTCAGAATATCTAAGACTTTAGAAAGAAGGTTGTGGATGCCTCAGAGTCTGGCAAGTGATTTAAAAAAAGAAGATTACCTAAATATCTATCATCCAACTATTATTGTGTAAAAGTGGCATGGATTTTAATTGCAAATTCAGGTCAAACAAAGTCTTTAAGTACCCCAAAATTCCATTGTGGGATCTGCAGATAACTGAACAGTTGGTGTTAAAGTTTATGCATCTACAACCGGAAAGAGACTGCATCAATTTAGCCTGCATAAGAGGTTTACCTTTTTTTTTTTTTTTTTTTTAAAGCAAAAAAGTAGAGCAAGTCTACAGTATTTTACTGAACATAAAGGGGCAATGACAAGCGCTTCTGGTACAATGTACTGTGGACTGATGGATCAAAGATAAATTTGTGCGGCCACAGTAACAGTAAATGTGTTTGGCAGAAACCGAAGACAGCATTTCAGAAGGAAGAAGAACCTAATACCAAGTGTGAAGCATAGTGGTGATAACAAAAAAAAAAATATATATATATATATATATATATATATACACACACACGCGAGAACTGAGCTGGGGTTCACACTTTATTCAAAAAACGATGTGACATAATATATTTATACATTATATAAAATTTGTATAAAAAAAAAAAATCACATGGTTCAACAACACAATATATGCCAAAGTGAATGTTCAATAAAGTGCAATGTCCATTGGCATATCATAAAGTTCCATGCACTATCAAGTGTCCATGCTTTCAGAAAGTGCCAACTACCCTCATAATAAAAGTACTTTGTGTAATATTCCAGGTAAATTGCTCCCAGTGTGGCCGCACTCAAAGCTCACCAGAGCATAAGACCCTGCAGATTGCATGGGTCTGCCAGAGCCTTGACATTCACCACAGATCTTCAGTGGATGTAGGCTGCCTCAAATCCTTCTTGCTCTTCACGAAATCCCAGACCGATTCGATGTTGAGATCAGGGTTCTGCCAGGGCCAAACCATCTTTCCCAGGACCCCTTGTTCTTTTCACTTAAGGTAGGTTCTAATGACATTGGCTATATGCTTGGAATCATTGTCCTGCTGCAGAAAAAATTTGGGGCCAATCACACACCTCCCTGATGGTATGGCATGATGGATTAGTATCTGCTTGTATTTGTCAACATTGAAAACACTATTGATCGGGCAACATTTAAGGACCATAGACACAGTGGTCTGCCAAGAAAACTTAATGCAGCAGATGAAAGAGACACATCATGTTTACTTCCCTTTCACATCAGAAGATGTCCAGCAGTGCCCTCAGAACAGAACCGGTGGAAACCAGTAGGACCCAGGAACACCCACCTACTTTCCAGAGAAGTCTTGCCAGAAGTTATCTTCATGGAAGAATTGTGGTCAAAAAGCCATACCTCCGTCTTGGAATCAAGGCTCAGCAACTCAATTATGCATGCATGAAAACAAATAAATGGGGGCTGCAGAAAAATGGCAGCAGGTGATAAATTCTTCTCCCCGGTCTTTACAAAAGAATTGGGAGATACAGTAACCTAGACTGTCATGTTAAAGTTAATAACACGTCACAGGAAGCACCCTCATGGTTAACAGAAGACAGACTCAGAACTAGACTAGAAAAACTGAAAATAAATAAGTCACCGGGACCAGATGGCTTACACCCAAAGGTCCTTAAGGAACCCAGGTGATAGTAGACTATCCATAAAAGTTAGGAACAATGGTCTGGCTAAAGGGAATTGTACCAGCTGTTTGGAAAAAAGCCAACGTGGCACCAACATTTAAAAAAGGGCCGAGATATATCCCTAGGAACTACAGCCGGTTTGCCTAACATCAATAGTCTGCAAGCTATTGAAGGGGATGATAAGGGACTATATATACAAGATTTTAGTAATAAAAACAGTATCATAAGTAGTAATCAGCATGGATTCATGAAGAATCGTTCTTGCCAGACCAATCATTTAACCTTCTATGAAGAAGTGAGCTGCCATCTGGATAAAGGAAGGCTTGTAGATGTAGTGTACCTGGACTTTGCAAAGGCATTTGATACAGTTCCCCACAAACGCTTACTGTACAAACTAAGGTAGGTAGGTATGGGACAATAGGGTGAGTTCCTGGATGGAAAACTGGCTTTAGGGGCGAGTCCAGAGGGTGGTGATAAATGGGGAGTACTCAGATTGGTCCAGTGTGGAAAGTGGGGTCACCCCAAGGATCTTTCCTGGGACCAATCCCGTTTAATTTATTCAAAAGCAATCGGGAGGATGGGATGACCAGCACAATCTCAGTATATGTGGATGATACTAAGCTATGTAGGGCAATATCTTCTTCACAGGACGTGGAAACTTTACAAGAAGACATGAACAAAATAATGGGATGGCAAACCCCCTTGGCATACAAGGTTTAATGTTGAAAAATGTAAGGTAATGCACTTGGGTGCCAGAAATACCAATGCAAGTTACTCGCTTGGGGGAGAACCTCTGGGGGAATCCAAGATGGAAAATGACCTGGGAGTCCTAGTAAACAAGCTCAGCAATATCAAGCAATGCCAAGCTGCTGCAATCAAAGCCAACCGAATACTGGCATGCATAAAAAAGGGGGATTCACTCCAGAGATAAACGATTATTCTCCCACTCTACAAGACTCTGGTCCTTCCGCATCTTGAGTATGCCATCCAGTTTTGGGAACCGGTCCTCCGGAAGGATGTGCTGGAACTGGAGAGAGTCTAGAGAAGGGCAACAACAATTTGGGGAATGTAGGACATCAGCTATGAGGAAAGACTACAAGCATTAAACGTATTCTCTCTGGAGAAGAGACGCTTGAAAGGGGATATGATATCAATGTACAAATACCATACTGGCGACCCTAGCATAGGGAACAAACTTTTCAGCAAAAGGGAATTTAAAAAGACACACGGCCATTCACCAAAATTACAAGAGAAGCGGTTGAACCTTAAACTGCGTAAAGGGTTCTTTACTGTCAGAGCCATAAGGATGTGTAATTCTCTTCCAAAAAGCAGTGGTATCAGCAGGGAGCATAGAGTTTCAAAACCCTTTTAGATGGGCACCTTAATGACCACAACATATAGGGGTATACGATGTACTGTTAACTGCAAACACACACACATCATAGGTTGAACTGGATGGACTGGTGTCTATTTTCAACCTCACTAACTATGTAACTATGTGCTCTGGACTGATGAGTCAAAATGTGAAATATTTAGCTGTAGCAGGAGGCAGTGTGTTCAGGAAGGACTGGAGAGCGGTACAATAATGAGTGTCTGCAAGCAACAGTAAAGCATGGGGGAGGTTCCTTGCAAGTTTGGAGCTGCATTTCTGCAAATGGAGTTGGAGCTTTGGTTAGGATCAATGGTGTCCTCAAAGCTGAGAAATACAGGCAGATAGTTATTCATCATGCCATACGAGGCGTGCGATTAGCCCATATTTATTCTGCATCAGAACAACCCCAACATGCAGACAATGTCATTAGGAACTATCGCCAGTGTAAAAAGAACAAGGAGTCCTGGAAGTGGTGGTTTGGCCCTCAAAGAGCCCTGATCGCAACATCATTGAGTCTGTCTTGGATTACATGAAGAGACAGAAGGATTTGAGGCACCCTACATCCACAAAAGAACTGTGGTTAGTTCTCCAAGATGTTTAGAACAACCTACTTGCCGAGTTCCTTCATGAACTGTGTGCAAGAGAAGAATTAATGCTGGCTGAAGCCAAAGGATAGTCACACTAAATATTGATTTAATTTGTATTTCTCTTCTGTTTATTCACTTTTGATTTTGTTAATTGATAAAAAATACACACTTCTATTTCTGAAAGAATTATTATGTTACCCCTTGGTAGAGGCGTTGGACTGATATAAATATTTGCTGCGGATGTTACACTCACATTTGTAACATAAAACACATCTGGTGGGAATATCCACCTGTGCAACAATTTGGGGACAACAAAATCATATCTATCAACTATGACATCGCTAGGGTGCAAACTCGCAATATTCCAACCATCCCCTTTTCTCAATACTTCCATGCTCCATTAGCTCAACTAAGGACAGACATTCTCTGTCATTTCCTCATTGCAGCTAGATCCATCATCCAACGCTGGCGCTTCCAAATATCCCCAGTGATAGTGGAATGGCTACAGGAACTAGTACTAGCATGGAACAATTGGTGGCAGATGATGATAATTGCACTGATTGATTCATATACACCTGGTCTTCCCAGATAATGATCATAATCTCAGCACAATTGCTTACCTACTCCTCACATACATATACACATACACACATAATTAGTCTACACTAAAGACAGAACTACCACTGTGTACTAAACTGCTGTACTATCTCTATAAGTCATATACTGTATGATAATAAAAAGGCACAGCACTAAACCTATCCCTACATAACAAAAGATATTCAACTAATAGGTCATTCCTTATTCGAGCCTTGATCCACCAATGCATAAAAACCCGTTGAGTATATATTTTATATCACACATATTAAAGAGAAGTATGCACAAGCAAACATACAATAGTGCAATCCCAACACAGGTAAACTTTAAATACAATAGTAATTGCTATTAGACTGTACTCTGTTGCATCTCGCTGCTGTGTCCATTAGAAACCCTTAAAGCCACACAGTGTGGTATTAAATCCACTGCAAATCTAAATCATGCTGCCACCAGGTGTTCTCTTATACCCTCTGTCCCCCCTCAGTTTGGATCGACTCACCATATACAAAATGGACCTTAAATCATAAAAAGGTCTTACAGCAATTTTTCCCAAGGGCAGTATAGTTATGCCAACTGTCTTTTTCAGGGACATTTAAATACCAGCACCCCCATTATTGCATTAAACAGATGTAGCAGGTTTTCCAGGCATTGGGTGTGATGTGGGTCTGCCATGGTTACCGCTGACACCTTCAGCCCATTTAAGCTGAATACCCAAGTGTGAGATTGGAGACAATGACGATTCCGGCATCTTTGGTTTGTTTTGTTTATTTGATATTGGGGATGGGAGAAGGGAATGAGTTGGATACTTCTCTGGCTCAACTAGGTACAAATGGGACACTTTGAGGAAAAAATGCCTTTCAGCGCTGTCTTGATGCTGGCTAAATGCCGACCAAAGCTTGCTGGAGCTTGAAAAACACTGACTTGCTGAACTGTACTTGAACTTGACTTCTGACACTCTGATCAGCTCAAAAATCCTGGACTGTGCTTAGACTCGACTCCTGACGCTCTGGTTAGCTCAAAAGTCCTGCATCCAGCTCCCTCCAGTCCTTCCTGACTGAGGTAGCTTCTGTAAATGCTTGTGCTGCTGCAACTCTCAACACTGTACACTGCACATTGTACACTTTAACACTTCAGGGCCCAACCACTGGCGCCCCCTTTACACTTCAGGGTCCTCTCACTAGGCACCCACTCTACACTTCAGGGTCCTCTCACTAGGCACCCCCTCTACACTTCTCTTCAAGGTCAATACTGGCACCCCCTTTACTGTTACTCCTGCATCGGCTAGCTAGCTCCTGGATCCCCACGACCTTCACTGGAGTGGTCCCCTCTCTCTCTAGGCAGACCCCCAGAGGGCAGTTTGCAGTACTCACGAACTGGGAATTCTTTCCTGAAACTGGACCCCTCTAAACTCTGCTGGTCCTCTGCACACCGGATCCTCTCTGCAGCTCATCTCAGCCCTCTGTCACCTCAGGCAAGCCACCTGGGACACCCGATCCTGCTGACAGGAGGAGAGACAGCCGTACTCTCCCTCCTGGGACTCTGCTTCCCTCCAAAGATGCTGCATCATGCGTTCCCCTCAAACTTATACCCACTCCCAGAATGCGGTTTGGCAGAATCTGCCTTTCTGGGATAGATACAGGCCTGAGTGCACCATTGACTGGGTTTCCTCCACTGCCCAATGAGAACCCTCTCATGGAGCACAGTGGGGAGACTCCCCAGTCTCAACAGCTACACCTGGGAGACATGACAGCCCAGCTGAAAATCATGGCCCTGCTGTAAAGCAGCCAGGGCCCACTATACTTTACCTAGCACATACTTTGTAGGGTGCTACACAGAGAAAAAAAAAACACATAGAAAAACAGATTTTTCTTCACAGTTTAAATGTTTACCATTGTATGAAATTAAAATAGGCTAAAACACTTGTAATCTTGTGGTGCTATACCAGAACCAGTTATTGCACTCAGTCCTCTTCCTCCCTTGGTCTCTCTGAGAGCAAGAAGCATAATTTTCATATGTGCTGACATCACTATGGGCTTCATCGTCTGCTTTACCCTCCAAAAAACCAACAGGAGTCAGTCATTCACACCATAATACTCCTTTCCCCCTTCACCCTTCTTGTCAGGGCTCCAGTGGTAGAAGAGGGTCTCTAGGACCCAGCATCAGTCAGGACACCAATGGCAGGAGAAGGGCTCATAGCCGGGTTAGGTTCTTTGGAAGTCGATGTAGTAGTAAGAGCGCCTATGCGTTTTTCAAGCTGGAAGTATCCTCCTTGCAAATACTTGATGGCTTGTGTAAGTGTGGTCATCTGCTGACAGAGAGCTTCCATCGCCGCAGCACCTCTCTCGGCCTCAGACATATGGCTGATTGATACTATCACGTACCTGGTGTGGAGGCCAATGGAGAGAGGGCTTCCCTTGCGGCTAAGTTCCAGACTCCCCTGAAAGTGAGAACAGGAGGAGTCAGGCTCAAAGTAGCACAGGTCGCCTGTGATGTTGAGTGCAGAAGAACTCAGAAAGGTTTCTGATGTGCGAAGTAGTGGCTGCAGCCAGGTGGTGCCTGTGAGAGGTGGCAGGTCTGTGTTTGCACTAAGGCAATAGGAAGTCAGTTCAAGCCAGAGTTCAGAGCCGGGAGGATACCAGAGCAGGCAAGGTCAAATAGGGAAGCCGAGATCAGACACAGGTAACAGGAGAGAATATCCAAAGACAAGCCGAGTTCGGGTCAGGAGACAAGCAGAATAGTAAGGACAAGCCAGGTCGGTAACAGAGAACTTTCAGGAACAAGGATCACAGGAACACGGTACAAGCTGAAGATCAATCAGCAACTTAAATCACTGGCACACTTCCTTATAAAGGCCCATGTGATGTGCTGGCTGAGATGCTGGGTCCTAGAGCCCTTCTCCTGCCATTGGTGTCCTGACTGATGCTGGGTCCTAGAGACCCTCTTCTTCCACTGGAGCCCTGACACTTCTATTTAATGTATAACTTTCAAGTATACAACTGTAAAACAGTTACAAAAAAAAAAATATATATATATATATATATTCTCAAGGGTTAATAAGCAAATACAGAGCTGTTTTAATTTGCATCTTTTATGTCTGCCCAGAGTTCAACCTTAATTAGAATATTATCAGCTCTTCTTCCCTCCATTGGAGGAAAGAAACAAAGAAAAATAGGTAGCAACCTACAACTGCTTAATTTTAATTTCCATATTTTATAACAAGAAGCTTTATTTTTGATTATCTTGGAATTCATTAAATATAGGTTCTTCACTCCATCACCATGGCTACATGAAATACAAACCATTTTACTGCCTGCCATGTGCATATAAAAGGGTCACATCCCTCTCCAATGACTTGTAAATATACTTATATACTTACACTGTAACAGTGTGAACATTATTCCTTATATAACCTAATAAAGGAGTTTCACATATTAGGTTAAAGCTGTGATGGATAATACAGGTGATGGAATAAAGGCCACGTGTGTATTTCCTTACCATTCAAAATTTAGCTCTGGTGGTTTTTCCCCTTGTAATAAAGTTCTGATATGACCAATAGATCTATGATAAACAACACTGAACTCCTTCCCAATGGTACATTTAATAAAACAAACTGCATTGTGCCTGTCATCCATCAACTTCACCATAAATTCTCTAAAGACTTGAACAAATATGTCATACCAAGAGGCAACACAACACAGTAAAGCCCCAAGTGACCTCTGCTCTAATTCACAGTTCAACACCTTCTGTGGGGAAGGCAAATAGTTGTGTCATCAAATTTATGGCAAGTCATTTTACAGGGCAAAGCACTAAAACAGAGATAGAACAAGCAAGCCCACCACGAGCAGCAAAATTTATTTTAGGTGCAAAATTTTATAAGTACAGTCAGGCTAGTCAAATTTGTGAAGCAGGATATACAAGAACATACAAGTTATACTGCACAATTTTTGAATGCTTCCAAAACATAAATCTTTGGTATAGAGATAACTGTATTTGCCATGTAAACATTCTATTTCACTGCACCAAATCATCCCAAAATCAGTTAGGCCTCATTCACACCATGGTGCATAAACGTCATTTTTTCTGCTTGCGTTCTGCAAGGGCACAAAAAACAATTATTCTCTATGTCCCTGTTCACACCACAACGTGTGCAATTTTTTTCTGTGCAGCAATCTTCAAAGTGTATGCAGTTTTCTGCACAGAAAAAAAAAACTGACATGACATAAACATTGGTGTAAATTGGGCACATAACTGATGCGCATGAAAACTGAGGTCAACAACAAATATACAGAAAGAGAAATTAAATGCCCCTTGTACTGATGAAGAGGTACTTGGTGTTATTAAATCCTTTAAACGCTCCACAGCCCCAGGCCCAGATGGTTATAAAGCATCATATTATGAGCATTTTTCTTCAGTTTTGGCTCCCAAACTATCATCTTTATTTAACTCCATTTTGCAAGGTCACCATTTTCCAGATGAAATGTTGGCAAACATGTCATTATTATCAAAATCCAATAAAATAATTTATACCCACAAAATTATAGGCCAATTTCTGTAATCAACAACATACTTAAAATTTTTTGCAGAATCTTAGCAGACAGATTATCTTCCATAATCCCTTTAATTGTATATCCTGACCAATCCAGGTTCATTCCAAACCATTGAATTACTGATAACATCTGCCTTGCTTCCAATATTATACAAGATGCTAATTTACATTCCAAATTAGTTGTTTTAGGTTTAGACATCCACAAATCTTTTGACAGCGTGACATGGCCATATCTAAATCTACTTCATCAACGCTTTGGTTTTGATGGAGAATTTCTTAAGGGTTTAGAAGCATTGTATCACTCCCCTAAGACAAGAAATAAAATCCCTGGTTGCAACTCAGGATTCTTTCCAATAGGTAGAGGTACTCATCAGGGGTGCCCTCACTCCCTTTAATTTTTGTGTTAGCTATGGAACCACTGGCAAGAGCAATTCATTTGCATCCAGACAAGACATTGATGGCTACTTTAATGGTTTTCAAGAATTTAAATTATGTATATACGCAAATGATGTCCTATTATTTATTACTAAACCACTAATCTCTTAAACAAATGTACTTACTACTTTCCCTCAGGCTTATAAGTTAATCTTTCAAAATCAAATGCCTTGCAGATTAATACACCTTTATGTTAACATCTTAAAATTTCTTTCCCCATTATATGGTCTGGTGTTTCTATTCCATACCTTGGCATAGATTTAACTCACTCGATTTAAGATTCATTTCATCATAATTATATCCCATTCACACTAAAATTTACAATTTTCTCAAACTTTGGAAAACATTTACCATATCATTCATTGGTGATGGCGATCAAAATGAGTGTATTACCAAAGTTACTATACTTATTTAAAACCCTCCCAATTAAAATATCAAAAACATTTTTAGATGGGTAAAAAAAAGAAAAAGAAAGGGAGGTGAATCATTTATTTGGTTAAATAAATACCCTAGACTTTTCCAAAAGGTTATTTATCAATTGAAAAATTCTGGAGGTTTAGGTGTACCACATTTTTGGTCATATTATTTAGCAGCTAGATGTTCTAAACTCGTAGAATGGAATATTCCTCATCCCAAAATCCCATGGATTAAATTTGAAATGGGTTTTATATTCACATTATCTTGCAGGACTTTTGTGGTCCCATACAATTTCCCACTCTGCCTTAACCCCCTTTAACTCTTTGGTAGTTCAATCCCTACAATTATGGAATCTGCATAAACATAAACACCACCTAGTTTCCCCTGTCTCACTAATGACTTAATTTCTAGGTGACCCAAAATTAGCCGCTGCTTTTTCAACTCCACCAATTTTTCTTGGTGGATATCTAATAAATGTACTACGCTTTCTGCCCTCCAAGATAATTTTAGTTTATTTTTAAGACTTCATACCCTTAAGAAGATTCCATACTTTGAAATGCATAGATAATATCAAATTAGGCAATTTTGTGCCTCATATTACAATTCTACATCACCTAAACTTCCCACTCCCTTCGAAAAAATTCTGCAAAATTTCCACTAGATGAAAAGGCCTTTTTTCTTCACTTTATAACATAGTATCCACTCCCACAGTTGAAAACAATGGAATATAGGATAAAATGGGAACAGGAATGTGGAGAACAATTCTCTTTAAAGGAATGGTCAACTATGATAAGTAATCTTCGTAAATGCACACGTTCTCTTTCCATTAGAGAAACATCTATAAAAAAAAGTTAACTAGATGGTATCTTACACGGTTTTGATTACCGTACATAACATGTTTTCTGAAACCTCTGATTGCTGTTTTAGAGGCTGCAATGACAAAGGATCTTTTTTTCATATATTTTGCCTAAAAAATTCAACTAACATGGAAAAGAGTATCATCCTTAGCCTCTCAGTTATTATCTATTTCTATTATTCTCACTCAGTCCATGTGTTTATTACTTGCTTCTAATCCCAATTTTTCTTCATCGATAGAATGAAAGCCTAAAGCCCCGTACACACGAGAAGAAATTCGGCCGAGAAATTTCGTCCGACGACCGATCTGCCGGTTTGTTAGTATGGTGCTTCCTACAACCGACTCCGACTTTTCGGCCAAAAAAATCCTGGTGTGCAGGCTATATAATTTTTGCCGTCCGTCAACACACGTCCAATTTTCGTCTCATTAGTACAGATTTCGACGGGGAAAAATCTTATGAGCAAGACTTGGCATGCTCAGAGATGAAAGAACACATAGAAAGCAATCCAACACATGACATCACTTCTGAAGTAGAATTCTGTTGTACGGGAAAATTCGTGTGCAGTCTAGAGCACATTCCAACCAATGGACTCACACTCTGGACAAAAGACGGACGACCGGTCGGCAGAAATTCGTTGCGTGTGTACGAGAATTTAGGCCTCATGCACACTGGATGTTTTTACAGCTGCTCCTAGGGACATCTCGTGGTTTTTCTTTTTTGCTTGCCTCTAAACATGCACACATAGGCTTTTAGCAGTGTTAAGTGGCAGGAGGGTTTAGAGGCAGGAAATAACTCCTGGAGCAGCAGAATTTGGGCAGAAAAAATGCTTGTTGCACGTAAACACTTATTAATGCTAGGCGCGCTTAGCACTTGAGCATTAATTAATTTCAATGGCTTAAAGAAATTTATTCTGGCCAATATAATGAATAAACGCCTAAATACTTGACACCTATAAATGCACCTTAAGGCTCAGTTCACACTGATGCGACATGGAGTCTTACTAGATGGGTCCTAAGTCCAATGACATGTGAAATTCAATGTTTCCCTATGAGAGCCATCTCAACTGATACTCCACAAGTCTGTCTGACTTTAGAAAAGGTTACTGCACTACTTTGGTCTGACTTTGATACAACTTCAATGCCAGAGAGTGTAAAAAGTCACATCAAAGTTGGACTCTAAAGCTGCACTGAAAGTCATGCGACCTTGGAATCAGGCTAGTGTGAACTGAGCCTAAGGAGTTATAGACTTTTACAAGTGTCAGGCTTTTTTTTGACAAAATGCTGTTGCCGTAAGGAAGGCTTCTAGAATTAAAAAAACGTTCAGTGTGCATGAGACCTAGTTGTTTAAAGGGGTTTACATATTGCTATAATATAAAAGGGCTTATATAGAAAAAGAAAAAAAAAATTGACCTTATCTATAAGAAATGCCTCATCACTACAGGAACGGTCAGTGCATGAGCTTATCACCAAAGTACAAAATAAAGAGAGATATAAGACAACTCTCAATTGAAAACATATTTAAATAATCCTCTCCAGTTAAAGATATAACTCCTAGTTAAATTTGATTTTTAATGTAATATTGGTAGATTGACAGTCCACTCATTGGGTTTGTATAGCTTAAAACAAACTTGGCTTAAATAAAACAAGCAGTGAAGCCAATCGGTCTTTATAATAGTCAGGCAGCTATTGTTTTCAGAAGTAGACCAATGGTTTGTGTTTCTTTTTGACAGGATTACTTTAAGGGCTTGTTTGCACCACTTGCATTGTAGGATGCACTAGTCAACAGAGTCGTAACGCATGGACAAGGCAAAAAGCCTTATTTTCTATAGTGCCAATTCACACCAAAATGGCAAAAACAAAAAAATACATGAAGCATTTTATCATACTGCATTAGGTGTTAGGTTCATGAAAAGAAATTAAGTATTTTAGAAAAGGAAACCCACAATTTACGTAAAAAAAAAAAAAAAAAGAAAAGAAAAAAATAAAATCGCTCACAAAAATATGCAAGTCAGCGAATGTGCTCTCACAAACACATAATAGTGGCCGGACCAACACTAACAATCTAGGACATTGGGAAGAATGTAAAAAGAAAAAAAAAAGTGTTGTGTATGGTCATTCTGCCTGCTTTGATTGTCATAGCTGTTTATTGTAGCAAATTAAAATATTGCTACTAGGGTTGAGCGGACACCTAGATGTCCGTGTTCGACGGGTTCGGCCGAACTTTAAAAAAAAGTCCGGGTCCGTGTCCCGGACTTTTACCGAACTTTTCCCGGACACCGAACCCCATTGAAGTCAATGGGGACCCGAACTTTAAGGCACTAAAATGGCTCTAAAACACCAAAGGAAAGGGCTAGAGTGCTGCAAATGGCAGCAAAACGTAATTAAGAGCATGGCAAGTGCTCTGCAAACAAATGTGGATAGGGAAATAACTTAAAACAACAAAAAAAAACAGAAAAATAAAACAATGTTCTTCTTCATCTCTGAAGGACGAGGCCCATATGGAGTAGGAGGGAGGTTGAGGTGGTGGTGGATGTGGCGGTGACATAGGCGTGCGCACAGGGTGTGCTGGGTGTGCCTGGGCACACCCTAATCACCTAGGGCACATAGCATTGCCAGTGAGGAGATGGGAAAGATCTCCCTGGGACCTGCTCTGCTCTATTTCTCCTTGCCTACAGGTACATGGCCCCGATACATTACTCTCCCTGCTGGCAAACACATGCATGTGTATTTCAACTTTGGGGTGCACACCTTAATGCAATAGGCTGCGCACACCTATGGGCGGTGTAGGTGGAAGCGGCGGTGGAGGAGGACCAGGGCCGGATTAACAGCATCATGGGCTTGGTGCTGAGGATTTTGAAGGGCCTTAAGGGCCGTGCCTTGCCATGCACCCAGAGGAGGAAGGGTGCAGCCATGCATGCCTAATTCAACATGGGATGCTGTCTCTGAAGCCCATAAACACATCCATGCATCGCCAACTGTCCCTCCTTGTCCGGCCTTCACGCTGTGTGGGGAGGTTCTGAGGGTGCTGCCTGGGGAAGCGAGCATAGAAGCCAGACTTCTGTGTTTACAAGTGACAGAAGAGCGGTAACAGTGAATATGGCCAACCCGGGGCCTATATAAAAAGGTAGGGGCCTGGAGCTGCAGCTCCAATAGCCCCTACATTAATCTGGCCCTGAGGAGGAGGACGAGGTAGCCAACACTGCTTCTTTTCAAAAATTTTAAATGAGGGTACACCCCAAAAGAGTGAGAAAGAGCAAAAATGGAACAATGGGTGGGTAAGGTCGGTATCCATTGCTATTCTGCATAAGGTACGGAAAAGTCCCGTGGGATCCATGCCTGGTTCATTTTAATGAACGTGAGCTTGTCCACATTGTCTCTGGACAGGCGGCTGCGCTTGTCTGTTATAACGCCCCCAGCCGTGCTAAATACCCGTTCAGATAATACACTGGCTGCAGGGCACGCCAGCACCTCCAAGGCGTAAAGGGCAAGCTCAGGCCATGTGCCCAATTTGGAGACCCAGAAGTTGAAGGGGGCAGACCCGTCATTCACTACATGTAGGCGTGTGCACACATACTGCTCCACCATGTTGGTAAAATGCTGCCTCCTGCTAAGACGTTCCATCTGAGCTGCTGGTGCTGCTGTTTGTTGTGGCGTGCTGACAAAGCTTTTCCACATTTCGGCCATGCTAACCCTGCCTTCTGAGGTGCTGGCGGTGCCCTGGTTGCGTTGGCGACCTCCTCCTCCTCCTCCTCTGCCTTGTGCTTCCACTGTGGCCCCGCTGTCAGATGGGAATGCCAGCAGCATGGCGTCTACCAGCGTGCGCTTGTACTCGCGCATCTTGCGATCGCGCTCCAGTGAGTGAATTAAGGACGGTACGTTGTCCTTGTAACGGGGATCCAGCAGCGTGGCCACCCAGTAATCAGCACAAGTTAGAATGTGGGCAACTCGGCGGTCGTTGTGGAGACACTGCAGCATGTAATCGCTCATGTGTGCCAGGCTGCCCAGAGGCGACGAAAGGCTGTCCTCTGTGGGAGGTGTATCGTCCGTGTCCTCTGTATCCCCCCAGCCACGCACCAGTGATGGCCATGAGCTGGCCTGGGTGCCACCCTGCTGTGAACATGGTTCCATCTCCTCCTCCAGCTCCTCCTCCTCCTCATCCTCCTCATCCTCCAGAACTGTGCCCCTGCTGGACAATTGTGTCCCTGGCGTTTGTGTGTGCAGGAACCCACCCTCGGAGCCCCTTGCGAATGACTGCCCTGAAAGCCTTTGAAATGTTACCTCTTCATCCTCCTCCTCCTCCTCCTCATCCTGTGCCACATCCTCTTCCATCATCGCCCAAATTGTTTTTTCAAGGAGGCATAGAAGTGGGATAGTTAAGCTGAGAATGGCGTCATTGCCACTGGCCATGTTGGTGGAGTACCCAAAACAGCGCAACAAGGCACAATATATGCAAATGTCAAATATGCAAACTATGCCGCAATTTAATGTTTTTTACACCAAAAGGGTGTGTATTGAATAGCGGAATAGGATAAAAAACTGTGTATCTCACACGTACAAACACAGACTAGGCCCGATTAAATTTTTTCCTACCCTAAAGGGAGGATGAGGAAGAGGAGTATGGAACATGCAGCACCCTCAAATCTTCAGAAGTATGAGATGAACCCCAAAAACTTGGAAAGGTGGATCTCTCTCACACGTACCAACACAGACTATCCCCCAATTTAACTGATCCCCAAAGGTTTTTGATTAAATAGCGGAATAGAAAATATGATCCAAAAAAAGTGTATGTATATCACACGTACACAACCACACTAGGCCCCAATTACTATTGTTTGTACCCCTAAAAGGCTAGATGAGGAGTAGGGGGGGTATGGAACAGGCAGCACCCTCAAACCTTCAGAAGTATGAGATGAACCCCAACAACTTGGAAAGGTGGATCTCTCTCACACGTACCAACACAGACTATCCCCCAATTTAACTGATCCCCAAAGGTTTTTGATTAAATAGCGGAATAGAAAATATGATCCAAAAAAAGTGTATGTATATCACACGTACACAACCACACTAGGCCCCAATTACTATTGTTTGTACCCCTAAAAGGCTAGATGAGGAGTAGGGGGGGTATGGAACAGGCAGCACCCTCAAACCTTCAGAAGTATGAGATGAACCCCAACAACTTGGAAAGGTGGATCTCTCTCACACGTACCAACACAGACTATCCCCCAATTTAACTGATCCCCAAAGGTTTTTGATTAAATAGCGGAATAGAAAATATGATCCAAAAAAAGTGTATGTATATCACACGTACACAACCACACTGGGCCCCAATTACTATTGTTTGTACCCCTAAAAGGCTAGATGAGGAGTAGGGGGAGTATGGAACAGGCAGCACCCTCAAACCTTCAGAAGTATGAGATGAACCCCAACAACTTGGAAAGGTGGATCTCTCTCACACGTACCAACACAGACTATCCCCCAATTTAACTGATCCCCAAAGGTTTTTGATTAAATAGCGGAATAGAAAATATGATCCAAAAAAAGTGTATGTATATCACACGTACACAACCACACTAGGCCCCAATTACTATTGTTTGTACCCCTAAAAGGCTAGATGAGGAGTAGGGGGGGTATGGAACAGGCAGCACCCTCAAACCTTCAGAAGTATGAGATGAACCCCAACAACTTGGAAAGGTGGATCTCTCTCACACGTACCAACACAGACTATCCCCCAATTTAACTGATCCCCAAAGGTTTTTGATTAAATAGCGGAATAGAAAATATGATCCAAAAAAAGTGTATGTATATCACACGTACACAACCACACTAGGCCCCAATTACTATTGTTTGTACCCCTAAAAGGCTAGGAGTAGGGGGAGTATGGAACAGGCAGCACCCTCAAACCTTCAGAAGTATGAGATGAACCCCAACAACTTGGAAAGGTGGATCTCTCTCACACGTACCAACACAGACTATCCCCCAATTTAACTGATCCCCAAAGGTTTTTGATTAAATAGCGGAATAGAAAATATGATCCAAAAAAAGTGTATGTATATCACACGTACACAACCACACTAGGCCCCAATTACTATTGTTTGTACCCCTAAAAGGCTAGATGAGGAGTAGGGGGGGTATGGAACAGGCAGCACCCTCAAACCTTCAGAAGTATGAGATGAACCCCAACAACTTGGAAAGGTGGATCTCTCTCACACGTACCAACACAGACTATCCCCCAATTTAACTGATCCCCAAAGGTTTTTGATTAAATAGCGGAATAGAAAATATGATCCAAAAAAAGTGTATGTATATCACACGTACACAACCACACTGGGCCCCAATTACTATTGTTTGTACCCCTAAAAGGCTAGATGAGGAGTAGGGGGAGTATGGAACAGGCAGCACCCTCAAACCTTCAGAAGTATGAGATGAACCCCAACAACTTGGAAAGGTGGATCTCTCTCACACGTACCAACACAGACTATCCCCCAATTTAACTGATCCCCAAAGGTTTTTGATTAAATAGCGGAATAGAAAATATGATCCAAAAAAAGTGTATGTATATCACACGTACACAACCACACTGGGCCCCAATTACTATTGTTTGTACCCCTAAAAGGCTAGATGAGGAGTAGGGGGAGTATGGAACAGGCAGCACCCTCAAACCTTCAGAAGTATGAGATGAACCCCAACAACTTGGAAAGGTGGATCTCTCTCACACGTACCAACACAGACTATCCCCCAATTTAACTGATCCCCAAAGGTTTTTGATTAAATAGCGGAATAGAAAATATGATCCAAAAAAAGTGTATGTATATCACACGTACACAACCACACTAGGCCCCAATTACTATTGTTTGTACCCCTAAAAGGCTAGGAGTAGGGGGAGTATGGAACAGGCAGCACCCTCAAACCTTCAGAAGTATGAGATGAACCCCAACAACTTGGAAAGGTGGATCTCTCTCACACGTACCAACACAGACTATCCCCCAATTTAACTGATCCCCAAAGGTTTTTGATTAAATAGCGGAATAGAAAATATGATCCAAAAAAAGTGTATGTATATCACACGTACGCAACCACACTAGGCCCCAATTACTATTGTTTGTACCCCTAAAAGGCTAGATGAGGAGTAGGGGGAGTATGGAACAGGCAGCACCCTCAAATCTTCAGAAGTATGAGATTGTGTTCACTGTACCCCACAAAGATTGAGTTCACTGCACCCCACAATGATTGTGTTCACTGCACCCCACAAAGATTGTGTTCACTGCACCCCACAAAGATTGTGTTCACTGCACCCCACAAAGATTGTGTTCACTGCACCTCACAAAGATTGTGTTCACTGTACCCCCCAAAGATTGTGTTCACTGCACCCCACAAAGATTCTGTTCACTGTACCCCACAAAGATTGTGTTCACTGCACCCCCCAAAGATTGTGTTCACTGCACCCTAAAAGGATGTTGTTCACTGCACCCCAAAAAGATTGTGTTCACTGTACCCCCCCAAAGATTGTGTTCACTGCACCCCACAAAGATTGTGTTCACTGCACCCCAAAAAGATTGTGTTCACTGTACCCCCCAAAGATTGTGTTCACTGCACCCCAAAAAGATTGTGTTCACTGTACCCCCCAAAGATTGTGTTCACTGCACCCCACAAAGATTCTGTTCACTGTACCCCACAAAGATTGTGTTCACTGCACCCCAAAAAGATTGTGTTCACTGTACCCCCCCAAAGATTGTGTTCACTGCACCCCACAAAGATTCTGTTCACTGCACCCCACAAAGGATTTTGTTCACTGCACCCCAAAAAGATTGTGTTCACTGCACCCCAAAAAGGATTTTGATCACTGCACCCCAAAAAGGATGTTGTTCACTGCACCCCAAAAATGATTTTGTTCACTCCACCCCAAAAAGATTGTGTTCACTGCACCCCACAAAGATTGTGTTCACTGCACCCCAAAAAGATTGTGTTCACTGTACCCCCCAAAGATTGTGTTCACTGCACCCCACAAAGATTCTGTTCACTGTACCCCACAAAGATTGTGTTCACTGCACCCCAAAAAGATTGTGTTCACTGCACCCCAAAAAGGATGTTGTTCACTGCACCCCAAAAAGGATGTTGTTCACTCCACCCCAAAAAGATTGTGTTCACTGCACCCCACAAAGATTGTGTTCACTGCACCCCAAAAATGATTTTGTTCACTGCACCCCAAAAAGGATTTTGTTCACTGCACCCCAAAAAGGATGTTGTTCACTCCACCCCAAAAAGATTGTGTTCACTGCACCCCAAAAAGATTGTGTTCACTGCACCCCACAAAGGATTTTGTTCACTGCACCCCAAAAAGATTGTGTTCACTGCACCCCAAAAAGGATGTTGTTCACTGCACCCCAAAAAGGATTTTGTTCACTGCACCCCAAAAAGATTGTGTTCACTGCACCCCACAAAGGATTGTGTTCACTGCACCCCAAAAAGATTTTGTTCACTGCACCCCAAAAAGATTGTGTTCACTGCAGCCCAAAAAGATTGTGTTCACTGCAGCCCAAAAAGATTGTGTTCACTGCAGCCCAAAAAGATTGTGTTCACTGCAGCCCAAAAAGATTGTGTTCACTGCAGCTCACACACAGAAAAATGGATGTGGATCACTGACACCTGCCTATCTCCAATCCCACACCACACAGCAATATCGATTGTAGTTTGTAGAACACAGTTTCCCTAAAATTCAGCAGACTCTGTCCCTAACAGGATTGAGAAGAGATCGTAGATCAGGATTGAGTGCAGATTCACCCCACCCCCCACACAGCAATATCGATTGTAGTTTGTAGAAGACACTGACCCTATAATTCAGCAGACTCTATCCCTAAAATGCTTACAACTCGCCCTGCCTAAACACTCCGACCTGTCCCTCAATTCTATCCGGACACAAATGGTTTTTTCCTGCCTATCTTTCCCTAATCAGCAGCCAGCACATTGATGTGTGCTCTGTCCCTTAGCTAAGCAGCAGAATGACGCTGCTGCGGCGGCTGCCTCGAACTTATAAAGACTTGGTCACATGCTTCAGACGGCCAATCACAGCTACTAAGACATTTGCAGGCATGGCTGGGATGGCTTAAGGCACACCAGTTAAACGATTGTTGATTGGCTGTTGAAAGCCCGCCATGAAAAGAGCGCCAAAGCATGCAAAACCCGGAAATAAAACGACCGAACACGGATTTTTACCCGAACATACAGTAAAGTGTCCGTGTCCGTGTTCGGGTAAAAAAAATCCAATTATTCGGTACGAACACGAATAATACAGTCCGTGTTCGCTCAACACTAATTGCTACACAAGTCACATACCTCCCAACTTTTTGAGATGGGAACGAGGGACACCTTTTAGCAAAAGTATGTAGGCATAGGATGCACCTCCTGTCACACCCCCTTAAAAGTAGAATTATGCAAAGAAAAAAGAAAGAGCATTAGTTAAACTTACGTGCTTTTTTTTTTTTTACCACTATTCCTTTATACTGGCTTTGGACATTTACAAATGCAGAAATTTAGAAGTTGGATGAAAGGTTTAGCACGGTGAAACACTTTTTTTAAGATAAATAGTGCCTTTTATATATAACTATATAGATCAGACCAAAATGAGGGACAAATGAGCAGGAAAGACAGACAGAGGCACTTTGTTTGAAATCAGGGACGGTTGGGATTTATAAAATCATACTGTAATTGGGTATTATTAAAAATGGTCTTTCCTTTTCAAGTGCAGCACTGTCATTCTCTGTAGAATGAAATGCAATATGGCAAATGCCGTACAAAACACCCTCCAAAAATTGAATGTCCTGCTTGTGTGATTGGCTTACTGATATTACCAGAAGTCTACACTAGGATACAAGTCAGATTTTGAGCATCCCCTGCAACAAAAAAATCACTTTTAGTGAGATACTCCCAAAGGGAAATCACATCTAAAGAGATGCAGACCTTGCCACTTTCCTTATTAGTACCCTGCTAGTGCAGCAGCTGATTGATAAATATAACGTCACTCCCATTCACATAGGACATGGAAGTAAATAAAAAGCGTTTTCTCCAGAATAACAAAAAGGTAGGAATCTGCAACGTTTGTTAAAATTCCTGCAATGTAAATTGATTATCCAGAGGGGATTGTTTTTTTCTCAAAAGACAGTCTTGTTGGGGGCCCTATGGGAGCCAAACCATCACTTCCAGGACTCCCTGTTCTTCTTAACACTGAAGATAGTTCATAATGATATTGGCTGTATGTTTTGGGTCGTTGTCCTGCTGTGGGATACATTTGGGGTCAATCACACATCTCCCTGATGGTATGGCATGATGGCTAAGTATCTGTGTGTATTTATGTCTGGGATTACATGAAGAGACAGAAGATTTGAGGCAGCCTACATCCAGAGAAGATCTGTGGTTAGTTCTCCAAAATGTTTGGAACAACCTACCTCCTCAGTTCCTTCAAAAACAGAGTGCCTTAAGTGCACCTAGAAGAATTAATGCTGGGTTGAAGCCAAAAGGGTAGTATACCAAATATTGATTTGATTTAAATATTTTTATTTTGTTCGCTCACTTTGATTTGCATTTCGTAAATTGATAAAAAATAAACAGCATTTCTTCAAACCTGCCTAAAGCTTTTGCACAGCTTATTATTATATATTACACACATATACACACACACACATACATTATATATATATATATATATGTATATGTGTGTGTATGTGTGTGTGTGTGTGTGTGTGTGTGTGTGTATATATATATATATATATGTATATGTATATATGTGTACACACACACATTCCTTATTGATCTTTCAGACACACAGAACCAAATCTATAGGATCCAAGAATGTACATTGGCTGGGTAATTACATTTAGATTGACACCAGGAACCATTGCAGTAATAGAACAGCGTAAGCAAGCAACTATGATGAGATTACAGCGGCTGCCCTAGGCTGCAGTACTGTATGAGACACATTGGTCAGCTCAGCTTAGCTGTGATAGCATTTCTTCACCAGGAGATGGTCATAATGTATAAAGTCATTTGAAAGGCTATCACATACCTTAAACAATAGCATGCTTTAAAGGAAAATTCAACTTGTACTACAAAACATTCATAACAGCCATGTAAGCTATTCTGTAAATTACACAAACACACACACACACATTCACATTTAAATATGCTGCCACTCAGATTTTTTTAAACTGACCTAAATTTTACTTGTAAATCTATGGCGTTCTGCGGGCATCCTGTATGCCACTTGATCAAACCTCAAAACAATGGCTCCCCCATTTTCTCCAAAGTCCAAGTTCCAAACAATACCTGAAATAAGTTCAATTTTGGTAAGATATTTCTAAAGCCCCGTACACACGTACCGATTGTCGGCCGTAAATATTCGGCCGCTGAACGATTGGCCGATTGACGGCCTGTTAGTATGATGCTTCCGACAACCAACAGCAACTTTTCGGCCGAACAGAATCGGGTGTGCAGGCTATAAAATTTTTGTTGGCCGTCACCAGAACGGCCGATTGTTCGCCAGTCAGTACAGAATTCGGCCGCAAAACAGCAGATTAGCAAGACTGGGCATGCTCAGAAAAGAAAAAACACACGGAAAGTTAACCATCACATGACATCACTTCTGCAGTCGGCTGTTGTTGGCCGACAAAATTCGTGTGCAGTCTTTTGCACTTTTCAGCCGACAGGACAGCACTGGACAAAAGACGGCCGATTGCTCGGCCGACATTCGGTACGTGTGTACGGGGCTTAAGTCTCTTGCACACCTAAAAAGAGGTTATAGGTACAGATTTTCTGATTAGAACATGGAGATGACTAAGGTAGCAATAAAAAAGGCATCACATTGGCGGTTAGTTAAAAGAAAAGTTCTGGCAAGGCAATCATTAAAGCTGATGTCCATATTTCATGGACATCAGATTATTTTAGATAGTTAATTTGGACCAAGCTGGTCCAAATGAACCATTTGCTTCAAGAAGTGCTGCAGTGTTTCTAAGCACAGTATGTACTGCACGTAACTTCAGCTACATACAGTACACAGTTCTGGGTTCCGGCTGTGAGACAGATACTTCCCATCCCATACCTGGAACAAAACGGAGTATGGCTGAGGGCTGAGCGGGAGGGGCGGGCTGATGACATCACGCTCTCAGACTCAGACAATTAGAGGACGCTTTGTATTCATTCACAGAATACAAAGCTGCCTGTTAGACAGTGTCGAGCTGCTCTTTTCTTGTCACATCTGAAAAAAAAAAAAAAATTCTTACAAAAAATAAATTACAGATATTCTAGAAAAAAAAATGGCATTTCCCGTTTGGTTGTGTTCCTTTTGCGTCCTATAGGATCATAGAGGAGGAGAAAAGTACCTACTTCCCACATCTTCTAAAAATATTAGCTGAATTTAAATCTCACTGTTGCTTACTTCCCCTGGTAGACTGGGAGTCTTACTAGGGAAATACAGCAGTTCTACTAGAGAGCCAATTTGTTTAATGGTTAAGTCCCAAAACCAGGATTTTACCAAGAGGTGGCATTGCATCTATTATTATCTGTCTGCAGGGCCGATGCTTCCACTAGGCAAACTACGCAGCTGCCTAGGGCGCATTGCCACCTAGGAGCGCAGCCACGAGTCAGCATTCTCTCTCCATCATGAATGATCCTTGGGAGCTGAGGGGAGGTGCGGCAGTGGGGGATGAAGAAGGGACAGAGGAAGATGCCAGGTGTCTGGGGCAATGGTGGAACTACCAGGCCCTGGATTTCCACCATTGTTGGGGGGGGGGCCCAAGAGGCAGGAAGGGAGCCCACTGGAGTGCTGCCTGCATAATGATCCTCTTCATCTGGAGCTGAGAGGCCTAAACCCTGGGCAGGATGTGACTCTCTACACTGAGCTGGTGGGCAGCTGTTCATTTCCCTGGGTCAGTATTAAGCAGGGAGCGGAGGAGAGCTGAACCTGAGCCGGAGCTCGGCACTGGAGCAGAAGCGATGAGGTACCGGAATGGTCTGAGGAGGTTGGTGATGAAGGATGTGCGGCGCTCTCTGACTGCTGCTTCTCCCTCCACCAGGAGCCAGTTGAAGCTGTGGTGAGCACTGTGGTCCAGGAGAGGAGCGTCCTGGGAGAAGGAATTTAGCAGGATCACAGTGAAGGAGGGCAGAGTGCGGGCCATTCTCTTCATACTGCCCAGTGAGTGTCCCCAGAACAGGGGATCAGGGTCCCTAGGTGTGACATGGAGAATCCCTGGTGTGAAAGATAATTGGGGTCACCAGGTGTGCCATGGGGAATCAGAGTCATAAAGGTATGACATGGGGTATAGGCGTCACGAGTGTAACAGGGGTTCGGGGTCACCAGGTGTGCAATGAGGAATTGTGAACCCCTTGGTTTGCCATGGGGGATTGAGGTCCCCAGGTGTGACATGGAGGAACATCAAGGTCCCCAGGTGTGAAATGGAAAAACATCAGGGTCTCCGGGTATGACATGGAGGAGCATCAGGGGCCCCTGGTGTAACATAGAGAAACATTGGGGTCACTGGGTATAACAGCACGACATGGAGGAACACAGGGTTCCCTGGGTGTGACATGGAGGAACATCGGGGTCAGTGGGTATGACAGCACAACATGGAGGAATATTGGGGTCCCAGAATGTGACATGGGGAAACATTAGGGTCCCTGGGTGTGACATAGGGGGACATCTGGGTCCCCGGGTGTGACATGGAGGAATATGGGGGTCACTGGGTATGAAAGAATTACATGGAGGAACCATCAGATCAGGGTCACTGAATATGACATAGAGGAGTTTTTAAACCCTTCCCTTTTTGTTTTATTTTTTTTTTTGGGGGGGGGGGGGCGCGAGTAGCTGGTCTCGCCTAGGGCATGAAATAGTCTAGCACCGGCCCTGTCTGTCTGTCCTACGAAAATAAAATGCTAATGGAAGGCCCTATTTTACTAAATGTACAAACCTGATCATTTTTTGGAAATGGTCTAGTAAAATAGTGGCAAAACTGATTTTAAATGTTGTGCTCATATAAAATGAAAAACTGCAGAGCGCTTTATACATTCTAATTTAGAACGTAGTAAGTTGTACTTTTACTTAGCACCATGGGCTGAGAAATACAGTTTCTGGCAACTGAAGCATGTTCTTTAAATCACTTTTCCTAATAGCTGTCAAGATATTTTTGACAATTTAAATTTTTGACAACTTGAAAAAAAATTGACTGCACCTAGCATTCAACCCTTGATGCGAAACAGTGCTTATTGGTCTTGGTGTCTTCATACTTTCCCCAACCAGCTGCACGTGGTCAGGTTTAGCATATCACAGCTAATAGGTCTGATGAGGACAAAAACCTCTGCTTGCTATGATGCAGATGTAGCTTTACCTTGCTTGACCTGTGCTGTCAATCAGCAGGATGTAATTGGTACACTAGTAGAGAGATTTATCAAGCAATTGAAGAATCAGGAACACTTCTATTACAAAACCAGATGCCTCTGATTTCTGAAAGAAGTCGTATGTATTCGCCATTTTGAGCAGACAAAAGTGACAGGTAGGAAAAGATCTGCATTGGATTTATCACTAAAAATACAGGTACAATAATCCTTTAATTATCACAGAGCACACATCTTCATTCCTATTCTTGAAAAATAATCACAAGAGAAAGGCCCTATTTACACATGGTTTGCAGCAGGGGTGTCAAACTCAATTTAATCGTGGGCCCAATCAGCAATATTGTTGTCCTCAAAGGGCCAGTGGTATCTGTAAGACTATGAAAATGTATCTCCTCTTTCTCATAATAAATAATTGCCTCTGCATTCCATTATTACCGGTTTTAGTAATACCTAAAGGCTTACACTGTGAAGGACAGGTGCATACTGGCACGGAGCCCACTCACACTCCTTGGTAGCAGAGATTAGGATCCCCGCAGCTGCACAGAGAAGCGCAGGATCTGTAAGAGGAGCTCTGTCCTCTTCTCTGCTGCAAACCGCTGAGACAAGGTAGGGGCAGAGATGAGGGGGTCGCTACAGCTGAAGGAGAGGTGTGAGGGCCACATGAAATGGCCTGGAGGGCCAGATTTGGCCTGAGGACCTTGTGTTTGACACATGTGGTTTTTAGCATTCAAGCATGTGAGTTGCTCATGTGTCCCCACAGTATCAAAGGGTTTTTCACAAAAGTAAACAAAATGTTCTTTCTGGAAAAAGGCCTGAAATTCGCAAGCATACTGCATAAACGGTATGAGCATGCATAAACTTGTTAAATAACCATGTTTACAAAGCCCTAGACTCCAAGCAGGGGATCACTGTCATCTGACAACCATAAACTGAAAAGACACCATTGCAAAAAATTATTTGCCATATCTTATTCTGCTCTTTAATTTCAAGGAGCAAACAGGGAAGGTGGCTAAAATATGTGCAAGCACTTTCTAGTCTTCTAAGAAAAAACGAAAATATAAATATAAAATTATTATATATATATATATATATATATATATATATATATATATATATATATATAAATAAATAAATAAACACACACACACACGGCAAGGTTCTGTCTCTATAGAAATAGGCTGAAAATGGACACAGAGTTTGCCTGTCTGCTGACTGCAGGGCTACAGAGTGCAGTCTTTAACCACTTGCCGACCGCCCACCGTGATATTACTGCGGCAGGGCGGCCCGGCTGCGTAGTACTGCGTGACTGGAGCGCATGTGGTTTTGGCGGCGCACGCTCGCTGCCGGAGCCCCACTCCCGCTGTGTCTAGGCGGGCCGCGGGAGGAGTGGCAGCGATTGCCACTGCCCTCCCACGATCGTCCGAGAAACCGAAAGAAGACCCGCCTGCTTATGTAAACAAAGCAGGCGGATCTTCTGTCAGACAGGCAGGGACAGATCAGCAGTTTCAGCTAAGCTGAAACTGCGATCTCTCTGTGCCTCTCACAGAACCCCCCCCCCCACACACACACACACACACACACACAGTAAGCATATTAGGCATACATTTAACCCCTTTGATCACCCCAGTATTAACCCCTTCCCTGACAGCGTCATTTATACAGTAACAGTGCATATTATTTAGCACGGATTACTGTATTAGTGTCACTGGTCCCCAAAAAGTGTAAAAAATGTCAGTTAGGGGTCCGATCTGTCCGCTGCAATGTCGCAGTCCCACTAAATAAATCGCAGATCGCCGATATTACCAATAAAAAATCCAAAAATCTATCCCGTAATTTGTAAACGCTATAACTTTTGTGCAAACCAATTAAAATACGCTTTTTGTATTTTTTTTTTTTTACCAAAAAATATGTAGCAGAATACAAATTGGCCTAAACTGATAAAAAAAAATTTAATTTTTAAAAAAAATGTTATTGGAACTATTTTATACCAGAAAGTAAAAAATATGGCGTTTTTTCAAAATTGTCCCTCTTTTTTTGTTTATAGTGCAAAATCTAAAAACCGCAGAGGTGATCAAATACCACCAAAAGAAACCTCCATTTGTGGGGAAAAATAAGACATCAATTGTATTTGGGTACAGCATCGCACGACCGCGCAATTTTCTGTTAAATTAACGCAGTTCTGAATCGCAAAAAATGGCCTGTTCATTAAGGTGGTAAAACCTTCCAGGGGTGAAGTGGTTAAACAGAGAAAGCCACTCTGGCAGCTTTCTCAGGAGTTTCCCATCCTATTTCCGGAAGGGGCTATGTAGTTTGGAGATTCCTAAGAGTCTTGGGTTGGACGGGATATCCAACTCTGTATCCGGGTGTTATGGACAGCCAGCAGGGTGTGTGCCCAGGTGTACATAACCCATATAACGATGGGCTGGTGAGAGCAGTAGGAGGTGGAAAGTGGAGTGTGAGCAGCTTGCTACTGTTTGAAGATAGATTCCCGTTAGAAAAATTGTCTGCCCTGTGGGAGACTGAAGCCCGTGTAAGGGGGGATTCTATGCCTAGGAGCTAAGAAAGGCTGGCCAGCTTTGAGAGTCGGAGAGACTAAGGAAGCCAGTGAGCCCGGGGTTTGAAATTAATCGGGGAGTCTGTTCCGCGCAAGCAGAGGCACTGCTGACAAGAGAGCCAGGTGACTTGGTATGTTTTTCATTTATATGTGCTAAATTAAGTCGAAAACCCTGCATAGGAATCCTGGATGGATTTTTGTTTTGTTTTTTCCTTTATTCCCAATATTACAGTGTGATATTATATATATATATATATATATATATATATATATAAACAAACACACACACTATATATTTAATATATAGGAATAACCAAATGCAAACATTTCCTGGAGCCCTCTGACCCAAGTTGTTCCAGTCACAAAGGCGGTAAGAACAGGTCGGGGACATGTTTCAGTTTGGTGATCTCATGATAAACTTTCCTCGTTCTATCTCACTGCACCTGCGCAAGATTGATATTTCTTCACCGTACCTTGGTGGTTTCAGGTGTTTGCACAGTATTTTATTACACTTCAATAGTTGTGGTATTATATACAGTGTATTGCAACCACTGCTTACTTGCAATTTTGGGTCAAAGGAATCATTCCAGTAAGATGGTCCAAAAAATGTTAAAAGTGGCCCTTTGGGGTAGATTTATAAAAAACAGTGATGGTGATATGCACTACAAGTGAAACATCTTTAAATTGTAGTGACTGTTGGGTAAATGTTGCATTCACTGCTTTATAAATATTCCCTTTGGCGTAATAGGAACATTTCCCACCGACTTTCATACAGCGATGATACAGCATTCAGCACCATAGAAAGAAATGTGCATGTTGAGATTTTAAGTTACAAAAACATTAAAAATTAAACCTGCCTGATCCCCCAACACAGTGGGGGCATTGACAATGCAAATTAGTGACCAAATTAGACGCTCTCATTTAGTAAATTATATGCAAGAAATTTTATGTACATTTCTTTCAGTAGACAGAGACAGATTTAGCTTGGAGGATGAGCATGGGTGTCCAACCTCTTGGCTTCTCTGGGCCACATTGAGTGTAGAGAAATGTTCTCGGGCCGCATATGAAATATAGAATATAGTTAAGGTATACAAGTAATAAAACGCCCCCCCCCCCCCCCCCCGCACTAATTTAACACAACCAGAGGATGATGAAATGAAATGTAATCAGTATACAGAGGTTTACTTCTTCTGAGAGATATTAAAGGAACACTCAAACCACCATGACAACTTCAGAGATTTGAAGTGGTCATGGTGGTAGGAGAAACACTGCACATGCTGGGATATTTACAGTTATGTAGTTGCACCCCTAGCGCATACGACTTAGGCAGCCAGAAAAAGTTATGTCCTTATTCATACATGTATGAACAAGGACATGACATATTATGACAAAACACAACTAGTTATTAAAAAACATATTGCAACAATTTACACACGGTAATGCACATACATTTTCAACTTATTTTGCAGACTGCTGGTGGTTACTGCTGGTGGGTACTGCTGGTCATGCGGGTAATGCTGGTCATGACGTCGGGTACTGCTGGAGGAAGCAGCGGCTGCAGTAGAGGGCAGAGCCGCTGCATCCTGTATGGCTCCTATCACAGGCGGAGTGCATTTCGTGTCACTCCGCCTGCGACAGAACCGAAACTATACAGGAAGCAGCGGCTCTGTCACTGACTGCAGACATCCTAAGTCTCCCACGGCAGCCGGGAGATTGCACGGCACTTGCAGCCTAGTGCGTGCCCATCCAATGCAGCTTCACCAGTGCATGCCCATCCAATGCAGCCTGATCAGCGCCCATCCAATGCAGCCTTACCAGTGCCCATCCAATGCAGCCTCACCAGTGCCCATCCAATGCAGCCTCACCAGTGCCCATCCAATGCAGCCTCACAAGTGCATGCCCATCCAATGCAGCCTAACCAGTGCATGCCCATCCAATGCAGCCTGATCAGTGTCCATCCAATGTAGCCTCACCAATGCATGCCAATCCAATGCCGCCTCACCAGTGCATGCCCACCCAATGCAGGCTGCAATGAAGAGAGAGGAGAGCCGCTGGATTACACAGAGCGGGGATCTCCCGCTTGCCCCGCGACCGCTGTAATACGAAGTCCTGCCTCCTGGACCAGCTCCTATGATAGACATCACCAATGTACTGTCTATCATAGGAGCTGGTCCAGGAGGCAGGGCTTCGTATGACAGTGGCTGCCGGGTAAGCAGGAGATCCCCGCTCTGTTTGTAATCCGGCGGCGCTCGTCCCCTCCCCCCTCCCAGGCAGCCTCTGCCTACAGTTAGTTGGAAGCCGCTGTGGTCCTGCCCCAACTCAGCTTCCTTCCTCCCCCCAGCAAAAAAAAAAAAAAAATTGTTAGGGGGCAGTGGGCCGCATTGCCTGCGGTTCCGGGGCGCAGGTTGGACATGCCTGCTTTAAACAGATGTGCAATTAGGATGTGGTCAGGGTCAGGTTTATTCTGTCATACTGCTATTCTAGAGCAGCTGAAGGAGGAACTTATGAATAAAGCTCAAATCTGTAAAATACATTAAATAAATAATATAGTCCAAAAATCTGTATCACTACTTCTGTTTAGCACTGAGGTGTGACAAGATTAACAAATGTCCCTTAAAGTCCTGACTTTTTCAAAGGACTACTCCAAAACAATTCCATCATGCAAATTTAGGCTCCATTTACACCTAGGCAATTTGAATCCCAAATCCCAGCATAATGCGGGACGCGTTTTCGATAACATTACTTCTTAATGGCACCCCAAATGTGGTGTGATTCTGCCGCGATAAATTGCGCTGAAATTGTAAAATTGCAGCTTGCAAAGCTTGTTGCTCAAAAAGGAGCAGGAGCTTCTTTTGGGCGACAGTGTCACACGCTACGATTTGTTATAATTACAGCATGATTTATCGCATGGCAAAATTGCACCGCATTTGGGGTGCCATTAAGAAGTAATGGCATTACAAACGCATCCCACGTTTTACCGCAATTTGGAATTGAGGGGAGAATAGCAGGGATTACCACCACAATTCAAATTGCCCAGGTGAGAATGGAGCCTTAGTGAAAAGAAAACAAAGCACTAACTTACATGCACAACTATGGTTTAGGTTCCCATTGATGACTTGCATTAGAGTGTCCCTTTAGTTTTGGGTCTCAGGGTTATTCCAGGCATAGCGGTTAGAACTATGGAACAGAGATAACCAGGTGATGGAGCAGAGTTGTGGTGTAGTCTATGTACTTGGTAATGTTGTGCGGTCCCTTGATAACCATGCTGCAGCAGTTGTAGGAGACAGCTGAGGTTATGAAATATGTATGTATCTGAAGGACATTGCCAGCAGTAAACCCCACTAGTGCAATGTGGCAGCTGGTTGGTTTGCCTCTACCAAGTGTGCCTGTGTACTCACGTAGGCAAGCTTCTTTTACAACAGTTCATACCGTAGTATATGCCTCTTCTTGAGCTGGACTGTGAACTAAATTAGATTTTTGACATTTGGGATGTGTGATGCAGCATATTGCTCTTCTGTGCTAGCTACCATGTGAGGGCAAGGATGGCCAGAAATTCACAACAAGTAGTTTTCTTTTATGGGATTATTATGAAAGAACATCAACTGTGCTGGAAAATACTACTAGCGGATCTGCCACCTTGGATTGAAACATCTTCTCTTCTAATAAGCTTCAGAAGTCCTTTTACATTTTAATTCATACTGGTTTTAAATCACGCACATACATACATACATACATACATTTTATATATATATATATATATATATATATATATATATATATATATATATATATATATATATATATAACGGAATTTTTGTAAAATCTTACCTGTAAAATTCCTTTCTCTGAGTCCTCCGACAGTCGCCGCCTCTTCATATTCGTCACATATGGGGTATTAGACTTTGCTCCGAAGGAGTAGCTAGGCAACAGAATATGTTAACAATAAAGCTTTAACATATCCCACCCTCAAGGGGTGGTCCCCTCAGTCAATACCCTCCTACTTCCTGCAACCATATCTCAGTTTTAGTGGAATAGCAGTAGAGTGTACAATCAAACCCCAAAAGAGGGGCGGGGGCGGCGACTGTCGGAGGACTCAGAGAAAGGAATTTTACAGGTAAGATTTTACAAAAATTCCGTTTTCTCTTACGTCCTCCGACAGTCGCCGCCTCTTCATATTCGTCACATATGGGGACGTCCCAAAGCAGTGCAAACATGAGGGGTGGGAAACGCATCCGCGCCGAAAGGCAACGCAGTCTCCACATCACAGAAAGGAACCTTACCAAAGGAAGGAAACCAGCTGGGCAACAGCAAAAATAAGTGCTCAACAGGAGCAACAACCCAGGAAAAGACAAAAAAACCAGGGGATACAAAACTTATCCCAACAGCCAGGAGTCCCCAACAAGGGACCCTAGGGAACAGCCGCACTAAGAACCTTGCGGCCAAAGGAAGCATCCGCCGATGCCTGAACATCTACTTTGTAGAATTTTGTGAAAGTGTGCACGGTCGACCAAGTCGCCGCCTTACACACCTGGGCTACAGAAGCCCCCTGACGACAGGCCCAAGACGTACTCAGAGATCTAGTAGAGTGCGCCTTCACAGGCACAGGGGGAACCTTCCCCTGCAAAGCATAGGCCTGTTCAATGGTCTGCCTGATCCATTTGGCGATGGTAGAGGCCGAAGCCGCCATGCCCTTCCGAGGACCCTCTGGAAGAACAAACAAGGAGTCCGTCTTTCGAAAAGACTCAGTCGATTTAAGGTAAACCCTTATCGCCCGAACAACATCCAGAGAGTGCAATCTCACCTCCTTTGGATGTTTAGGCTTCGTGCACAACGAAGGCAAGACAATATCCTCATTAAGATGGAATTCCGAAACTCGTTTCGGCAGAAAAGAAGGATTAGGTCGCAAGACCACCTTATCCAAATGAATAACCAGGTACGGAGACTTGCAGGACAAAGCCGCCAGTTCCGACACTCTGCGAGCCGAAGTGATCGCCACCAAAAAGGCGACCTTTTTGGACAACATAGACAACGAGATCTCCCTGATCTGTTCAAAAGGAGCACGTTGTAACACAGAGAGAACGAGATTCAAGTCCCAAGGGGGCAGAGGATCCCGCCTCGGGGGAACCAGATGCCGCACACCCTGAACAAAGGTGCCAACCAAAGGATTGGAAGCCACGGGACGTTGAAACAGAACGGCCAGAGCAGACACCTGACCCTTTATCGTAGCCAGCGCCAAACGCTGATCAACACCCGTTTGAAGGAAAGACAGCACACGGGACACCGAGTACGTGCGGGGTGAAAACCCCCTGGACTCACACCAGGCAAAATAGGCCTTCCAAGTACGGTAATAAACCTTCCCCGAGGAAGACTTCCTCGCGTTGATTAAAGTATGAACGACCTCCGGAGAGAGACCCCTCTCCTTCAGGACCTCGGTTTCAACAGCCAGGCCGTCAAAGCCAGCGACTGTAAAGCAGGATGGTATATCGGTCCTTGAGACAGTAGATCGTCTCGAAGAGGCAGACGCCACGGGGCGTCGACCGCCAGATTCACGAGGTCTGCGTACCAGGACCGGCGAGGCCAGTCCGGTGCCACAAGAATCACCGTGTTGCGTTCAGAGTGTAACCTGCGAAGGAACCTGGACAGCAACTGAATCGGTGGAAACGCGTACATCAGCCTGTACTGATGCCACGGGGCCACTAACGCGTCCGACGCGTCTGCCCGAGGGTCGCGCGTCCTTGCCACGAACCTCTTCACCTTGTTGTTGAGGCGAGACGCGAACAGGTCCACTTCTGGAAGACCCCACTTCGCGCACAACGTCTGGAAGACAGCCGGATGGAGAGACCATTCCCCCTGATCCAGGGTCTGGCGACTCAGATAGTCCGCCTGCCAGTTCTCCACTCCCGGAATGTGAACCGCCGTTATCGCCGGGACATGAGTCTCGGCCCAAGACAGAATGTCGGCCACTTCTCGAGCCGCTCGGGCACTCCTGGTGCCCCCTTGGTGGTTGATGTAGGCCACCGCCGTGGCATTGTCCGTCTGCACCCGAACCGGGCAACCCTGCAGCCGGTCCGTCCAGCGATGAAGACAGAGCCTTCTCGCACGCAATTCCAGAATGTTGATCGGAAGGGAAGACTCCCCCTCCGACCAAGTCCCCTGAGCGGACAGAACGCCCAGAACTCCACCCCAGCCCGACAGGCTGGCATCCGTGGTGATCACCGTCCACGAGATCGGACGAAACGACTTGCCCCCGGACACCAACGGGGACTGGAGCCACGACAGAAGGTTTTCCCTGGTGCGAAGACTCAACGAGATTTGAAGATCCAGAGATTGAGGTCGCCCGTCCCACCTGGACAGGATCTCCGCTTGGAGACCCCGCGTGTGAAACTGTGCGAAAGGAATCGCCTCGAAGGCCGAGACCATCAATCCCAGACATCTCATACACGTCCGCAGAGACGAGTTCGGAACGTCCCTGAGGGACCTGACTTCCTCCCGGAGAGTCCTGAGTTTGTCTTCCGGCAGGAAGACCTTCGCCTGCACCGAGTCCAGTATCATTCCCAGATAGGGGAGACGAACCGACGGACTCAGTGTCGACTTTGGAAAATTTATCGTCCAACCAAACTCCTGCAGAGTTTGCATCGTGACAGACAGGTCCTCCTCCAGACCTTGTCTGGTCGCAGACCGAACCAGAATGTCGTCCAGATACCCCAGGACAGAAATGCCCTGGGCCCTCAATAATGCCAGAACCGGTGCAAGCACCTTGGTGAAGACCCGCGGAGCCGAGGCGAGACCAAAGGGCAACGCCACGAACTGGTAGTGATCCTCCGCAATGGCAAAACGAAGGTACCTCTGATGACCCTCGAATACGGGGATGTGAAGGTACGCATCCTTCAAATCGATGGAGGCCATGAATTCCCCCGGAACCAGGGCAGCCACCACCGACCGCAGGGATTCCATGCGGAACTTGCGAACCCGCACAGAGCGGTTCAGAGCCTTCAAGTCCAGAATCGGACGAACCTTGCCCTCCTTTCTGGGCACGGTGAACAGATTGGAATAAAACCCCCGAAACCTGTCCCGATGAGGCACCGGGACCACCACTCCCTGAGCCCTCAGGTCCCGCACCGCCAGGTGCAGATCCCGCAGGCACTCTGGAGACAGTTGAAGATTTGAGGGAAAAAATCTGCTCTCCGGCCGAGAGAGAAACTCGATCTTGTAACCAGATCGAACGATTTCCAGAACCCATCTGTCCCGCACACGGGCCAACCAGGGCTGAAGAAAACCGAGCAAGCGTCCCCCCACCCCAAAACTGGGTGAGGGCGCCCCTTCAGGCCGAACTGTTATGGGCTGCAGGTCCGGATTGGCCGGACTTCTGTTTTCCAGACCAGGGCTTCTTCTGAGAGCCTTGACCTTTGAACGGTTTGCCCTTGTAGTGCGGCCGAAAGGCACGAAAGGACCCCTGAGGGGGCCGAAAATTTGCATGCTTCTTCCCAGAAGCCCCCTTAGCCTTGGGGAAATGGGGCAAGAGAGTGCTCTTACCCCCGGTGATCCCCTTAATCAACACATCCAGGGACTCCCCAAAAAGGCGAGACCCATCATAAGGCAGATTGGCTAAGGTCTTACATGAAGATTGGTCCACCGACCAACATTTTAACCAAACCAGGCGGCGAGACAACACCGCCACGCTGTGCACACGTGCAGCCAACGGGATCAAGTCCAGGTCCGCATCACACAGATACATGACACCCTGGTGGATCTGATCCACCATATCCAGGGTCGCCGCCGAGGCCGAATCGGCCACTAGGACGCGCCTAAGCATCTGCGTCCAACTTGCGATCGCCTGGGCCGCCATGAGAGAAGCAAACAGAGCCTTAAGCATAGAACCCGTAACAGAATAAGTATGACGGGCAAGAGACTCCAGTCTCCTATCCGTGGCATCACGGAAAATAGGGGAACCCTCTGCAGGAATCGCAGTGGCTTTGTTCAAAACCGCAATTGCATGATCCACTGGTGGAGGCACACACCACCGTTCATCAGTGGCAGGCGAAAAAGGATAACGCAGCTTGAATTTACTTGGTACCGCAAAAGGTTTGCGCAGATCGCGCCATTGATCCTTAACGGCGCGCTGAAAATCAGCATTGCAGGGAAAAACCTGCGGCGTCCTGCGTTTTCTCTGCGTCCCATAAGCCGCCAAGGCAGCGGGGGGACACACTTCGTCCTGCAAACGCAGCGTTTGCTTAATGGAAGCAATCAACTCATCCATGATTGCAAGCTCTTCAGGCGAGCCAGGGGGAGAATTATCGACCCCCTCAACTTCAGCCTCCACCTCAGACCCCACTAGATCAAGAGAGGAGCGGGACCCCGATAAGGAGGTCCCTGCCAGAACAGCCCCATCACCTTCACCCTCAGAATCAGAGGACAGAGCAACTCTGGGCCGTTTAGTAGATTGAGCAGCCACCAGCATTTGCACCTGAGCAGCAAGGCCAGCCACAATAGTGGCTAAATCCCCCCCTGGGGGGGGAAACAGCGGTCCCCTGGCTTTCCACCAATACTGTAGGAAATTTGCCCTCCTGAGAATCCATTGCCCCTGTAATGCCAGACAACCAAGGGTTAACTGCCCCTTTTTTGCAAGCGCGGCAAGCGCAGCCCACCGCACCACACTCAAGCACAATGAGACCCCCACAGGGAATATGCAAACTGAACACAGGCAATGGATAGCAAGAACAGAAGGATAAAACCTGAGGAGACCCTCGCCGCTGCTGCTGCCTCGATCGGTGTTCCTGGAAAGAGGAAGTGATGCTGCCAGGGCGCTCTATGTAAGCCTATGGAGGCTACAAGAAAATGGCCGCCATGCATGTAAACCATGCGGCCGGAGCGGGTGCAGGCAAAATGGCGTCGTTTGGCGCCGAAAACGCCGCTCCACAGTGCATTAAAACACATATTACAATCCAATATAAGGATACATGTTAGATCGCCGCAGCGATCGCTGTATATGCCCAAACATGCCAAGAAAAAACATGCCCCACAGCACACAGCTCTCACACTGCCCAGCCTGACACACACAGTGTCACACAGCTCCCCCCCCCCCCCCTTGCAGCCCACAGCATGCAGCCGAGAGATAGGGAGACAAGCAGTGTGAACAGAGGCAGGTTACACAGTCCCAGACTGACACCCCCCCAGACAGACAGGTCCCCACATAAATACACTTACCTCACATGGCGTGGGGAACCCGCACAGGCGAACAAGCCGCTGCACCTGAGGCAGGGAGAGTCGCAATTCAAGACGCACAAAATGGGGGTTAAGAAACCGCACAGCGTCCAGTGAGGTAGCCACCTCACCAATCATCCCTGCACCGAACAGGGATGGGTCGTTCACTATGCCAGGAGCGTTACCTGGCTGAACGCTCGATGGCAGACTGGGAAGCCACTGACCCACGACCTGCGACCAGGGGGATCAGCCCGAGACCCAGTCCGCATGATCCTCTTCGTCCGAAGAACTAACTAACGCTGACAAAATAACAGCTAAGAAAAGGTAGAGAGAAAAACTCAAACAAAATATTAAAAAGAAGAAAGAGTCTGGGACAGAAAGTCCCAGCACAGAGAGAGCCAGCCACTCCTGACAAGCTAGACATTAAAACTGAGATATGGTTGCAGGAAGTAGGAGGGTATTGACTGAGGGGACCACCCCTTGAGGGTGGGATATGTTAAAGCTTTATTGTTAACATATTCTGTTGCCTAGCTACTCCTTCGGAGCAAAGTCTAATACCCCATATGTGACGAATATGAAGAGGCGGCGACTGTCGGAGGACGTAAGAGAAATATATATATACACATACACACACACAAACACACATAAATAAATAAATATTATATATATATATATCAGTCTAGGACAATCGCACAATTTGTGCATGGTGGCCTTTTACTAAGCAGCTACAGGCACAGTTACCATATGCCTAAGGAAAGATGATGTAGTAAATCACAGCAATGGCCTCCCCACTCATAACGTTTCAATGTATGTTGCAACGTATGTACAAGTGTTTAAGTCTGCCATGTAAACACAGTGCTTAACGCGCTTAGTAATGCTTACTGTAACGTTAGCTGTCAAGTGGCACTATTACCTACTACAGTACCTCTTGAATCAAAGATGGAAATATAAGGAAATCAAAGAGGCATTGATAATGTGTGAAAAATCTAAAACGGTTAATGCTATAAATTATTGCTTTGCAACAAAAACAAAAGTCGGTAATGATCATGCTAGGCAGATACAGTATATCAACAAGAATGATGAGCTCTGAGACATCTGCCTATCCTTGCTCAAATCGCTAAATCACTTGGGGGTCTATTTATAAAAAAGAAATTGTTGGATAAATTTAACACGCATTTGCCCAGCCGTCATGGTATTCAGAACTGTATTTTGCTAGATACAGTATTCTCCTATGGTCACCAGCTTTATCTAGTGGCCACAATACAGTATTTTTCCTGATTTAGGTATTATTCATTAGAATCGCTAGATGGAGTAGATGATCCCAGGAAATAATTGTATTAAGCTAAATACAGACAGAATTCATTAGGGTTGAGCGATGCTTGTCATATTAGTCCAACAAATATATTTTATTATCTTTTTATTATCTTTTATTTATTAGACACCTTGTAATCCAGATTTTACCCCCACTAGGAAAGACAGTGCATGTCCGACACACAGGCAAAGCATTGCTCTTTTTACATGCAATTCCTGCAAACTTGATACATATCTAGATTTCCACACTCAAATTTGTTAACTGGGTCCACAGAGCCCAATTACACATGTTCAGTGAATCTAACTGATCTAAGAAAATACTGGAGCTTCATTTTCAATGGTTACAGCAACCGTCATGAAATCATCACATAAATCTGCACTGAATGGCCCATCAATAAAGCCCAACTACAAGTTGCTCTACCCACCTCAAATCTCCCACCTCTGCCGCCTTTATTAAAATAAAAAAAAATGTATATTTACCTTTTTTCATGAATCTTTTATCCTGACTGTGGTGGACATTTAGAACTTTGAGTCTGCAGGGACAGCATCTGAGAGGAGGTGGGTATAGCAGTGGGTTTTTTCATTTTTGTTATACACTAGAGTTGGGCTCTACAGGAAACCTGTACCGAGCAATTATGGAGACTCTTTTGTGGGCTCTCCCTCCCCAAATATTGCTAATCCATTGGCTTTGGTACCCTTTAAAATTCAAAAGAAAAAAAAACAAGTCACTAGCATTTTTTAGGAGCAATAGCATTTCCCTGTTCACCAGAGGCAGACTTTTCAAGCAAGGTTTTTAGCCTGCATCTTAAAATACTTAGTGCTGACTGTTGGTGCCCAGCTACAAAACGAACAATCCAAATTCTGGGTGGAGTGGGAAAGTTCTTGCTGAGTGCATTGTGGTTACCTCTGGAATCTAGTTTGTCATCTTTGATATTTTCATGATTTTCTATGAGATCCAACAGTCATCTTGCAGCAGCAGATTAATGCAATGAAACAGATCCCTACTACAAAAGATTTGTTGAAATAGACATTTATGGGCCCATGATAAAAAAACTGCATGCCCTGCATGACATTTTTGCAGCATATTCCCATCAATTCATGGTCACATAAATGTGATTTTGGCCTTACTTTTTACCCGTATCACAAAGTTTAAAAGGTAAAAAACTTACCCAAACCAAAAAATACCTTTTTCTTTGGCCTTTAAAAGCAGGGTTCCACCCAAAAGTGGAACTTCCGCTGATCTGCTACCTGCTCCCCTCCGGTGCCACATCTGGCACCTTTCGGGGGGGGGGGGGGACAGGTACCTACTTTTGACAGGTACCCTTCCCCACTTCCGGGAAACAGCGTCGCGGCCCCGTCCCTCAGAAGTTTTGCCCCCCTCCTCCTTTCCCTGTTGCTGGGCTAATAAGAAATCGCAGCATGCTTTGCGCATGCGCAGTAGGGAACCAGCTGTGAAACTGAAAGGCATGTGCTGCTGATCACCAAGCCATTCCCTTTTGGATAGTGTCATTTTTATATATATTATATATATATAGTACCTTTTCTTCTAAAAAAACATCCGCTTCCGTCCAAACCTGGCCGCGGCGCAGTACGTCATATCCTCTTTCGCAATGGCTCCTGGGATACCAGTGTATGCAATCCCAGGAGCCAATGGGCATCCTCTGTGAATAGCATTGCGTTAATTCTAAAGCAGAAATGACGCAATGCTAGGCTAGGCTATGGCCGTGATAAAGTCCCACTGCACATGTGCGAGATCGGGAGGTGCTTGCTGGGTAGCCGGCAGCACCTTATTCCGGAAGAGACTCCTAGTGGGCTTCAGATGCCCACACTCAGGATGGACACTTGCTGGATCAGAAGGCTACAGTGAGTACTAACACTTTTAATAACACAGAAAATGTTAGCACATGCAGCATATGCCGATTTCACATACATATTTGGTGACTATCACGGGGGATTTAAAAAAATTTAAAAAAATGCTGGAACTCCGCTTTAAATAGCGTTTTTGAATTGTGGTGCTCAGATGCAGTGTAGTTCCACTTTAATATCTATGTTTGCACTAGTTAGAATTTAGAAAAAAAATGACTGCCAATTTTTTAAAATGTGCCTTGCTTCCTAATAAAGGCATTAAATACAAAATATCTATATTCCCTTCAAAATGAATGGCCTATCTGTATCCCCCAACCCCCACCAAAACAAAATGCATAATTATTTTAGAATATGCTACATAGGAAAAAGTTTGGTCTGCATTGCACTACTCGGCTCTGAGAAATTTAAACTTTTACTACTAAGAAATTAAAAATCTTTTCACATTGCAGTTACAGGGAAGGGTCTGATGCTGAACATGTTACACCCTAAAAATGGGTAGAACATGAAACATATTCAGAAAGGTGAAATTATCCTTTAATTGATAATGATTTCAGTAGCACAATGAAGCCACTGAAAATTTCCTGTATAGCAGCCTTTCTCAACCTTTTCAACATAGAGGAACCCTTGAAGTAAAGGTTTGGTCTCGGGAACCCCTGCTAAAAATTAACAATCTACAACTTATGACACATTCGTGTGACAGTCAGTGGGAAGAATGCTCCTAATGGGCCATACACACTATAAGATTTTCTGAAGACTTTTTCCTTCAGATTTACCTTTTCTATGTACTGCAAGGGCCTGCCGGATTGCATACAAATTGAAAGTGTTTAGGTTTGACCTCCTATTATATGGTTTTGGTAAGTCTAAAGGAAAAAGTCTTCAGAAAATCTTATAGTGTGTATGGCCCTTTACTCTTGTCATCATTGGGAAGAATTACCCCCTTACAGAGAGCTCAAAGGAACAATGGTGTCATTGGAAACTTATCTGAGAGGCAGAAATTGCCCATTGCTCAAGGAACCCCTAGCAACCTCAGGCGGAACCCTAGTTGAGAAACCCTGATCTAGAGTAGAGGTTACTTGTCAGAAAGTGGGTAAAGTGATTGTAAAGGATAACATTTCATTTGTTCAATAATAACAAACATGTTATACTTCCCAGCTCTGTGCAGTGGTTTTTCACTGAGCAGCCCTGATCGTCCTCTTCTCAGGTCCCCCACCGGTGCTCCCGGCCCCTCATCTCCACCAAATGCACCCATAGAAAGCAGCCAATGGTTCTCCCTGCTGTGTCGGAGCCAATGAGGAGAGAGAGAGCGAGCGCCCCATGAGAGCTTCTGCTCTTGTGCAAATCCTTAAGGCAAGTAAAAAAAAAAAAGGGGGGGGAGAGAGCTTCTTGCAGATGGTATTTTTTCCTGGAATGCATAGGTAAAAAACCTTCTGCCTTCAGAACCACTTTAAGGCTGGTCACACAAAAGCGTTTTTTGCTAGAGCGATCATGCTACCAAATTTGCATGCGGAATAAAAAATCGTTAACGCTAAACATGCAGTTTGCATATAATAGCACAAATTTGGAGCAATTTACTATTATTAACAATTATATGCTCCGCTCCTTTGTGGTTTTTAATCAATTGCTAATTGCTAAGAATTATCCACTGTAAAATTCTGTTCACCTAACTCTCTCAGTAGCAAAAGATTTGCCCCATCTAGCTTAGCTCTAAACTCTACGGTCAAATACACAAATGCTTCACTCACATTGGTGGAGGTGGGGGGTCCCGGTTCTGAAGGGGTTAACGTGTAAACAAAATAGAACAAGGGCTAGTTCAAGCTGGAAAGAATTACATGTTTTTAAATGCTTGATAAGAAATCTGCAAAGCAGGCTTGGCTGTAATAGCCTGGGCTAAAATGATTGCTTGTCTTATTGCCTGGATAAAGTTTGATTTACCCCAGTGTTCTGCACCTAGTTATATTCTTAAATCACAGCAGCTGTATGCGCAAGGAAGTTAAAATGTCAGCAGTCCTGAGCAAAAACAGCATCCTTCACAGAGAGGCTATAAAAATGAAACACAGATGTCAAAAAACAATAAATAACTCTAAATGGAGGATGTCTGAACTAGAAGAGAACTAGATATGTTCCAAAATGATCAATACTATTAATAATATAAATCTAGGAGGGTAGCAGTCTAGCATACCCAGTTCAACCTACTACAGGCAATTGCTAGTCCCAAAACCAGTGTATGGACAATGAAGCTCTGCAAATTCTATTATAAAAAGCACAGTAGCCTGACCCTGAAATATTTTATTGATCATTTTCCAATCCTGGCCATAGATGAGAAGATACAGCAGAGTTTAGGACACTCGACCAACTTGAAAATTAATACTCGACCAAACTGAAAATGAATAGCAAAACTGCCATCAGTTTTCTTTTGCGACACATGTACAGAAAAAGGATGGTCTCACAGTGGCATAGATTTTCCAGCATGCTGTAGTCTCTCAGACAACCACTATACCCAGTTAGTACTTTTGATCACCCACAGAAATTGTTGAAACACTATTGAAAACTAAGTAATGTAAAGCCAGCAAAAAAATAAATAGTAATATTCTGGCAAAAGGATTTTTTTACCTATATATTGCTTTGAATAGGTTTCATAAATCAGTAACAATAAAAAGTAATTATGATGATGAAAAAAAAAAAAGTCAGTGTCATTACTATCATACATTGTTACAATATACACACGTTGCATTATGTAGAACGCATGTAAAACGCAGATCAGACAAATCCTAATGGCTTTACTTAAGGCTGCAATTCACCTACTTTGCACTGCATTTCTTTCTATATAGTATGTTCTTTAAGGTGTTTGAACTGGAAGCAAAGCAGGTCAAATGCAGCCTTTTCTTATCAAACACAAGCGTCTGCCTCCAAATAGCAAACTCCACATCTGTAAAGAAACATCTGGCCTAAGGTTGATTTTATGTGGCATGCTTTAGAAATCATTTCTATTGTTTTCCCCTTGTATTATGCATACCCTCACCTTTCTAAAGTATTTAGCACAGAAATGTGTAGTTCACCTGAATCAATCATATGAATCCTCTCTGAAGTCACCAACAACAAACAAGCTCAGACACATGTATACAGAAATGATGTAACTTTAGTGCAGTCCATATGCCTAAAAAGTCAAAACTAGGTTTACATTCCCTAAAAAGCAAACAGCAGCTGAGGTTACTCTCATTCACTTGTGTCAGTTTTTCATTTTGTAACTTTTATGGCAACAGGCATGTTGCTAGAAGAGCCTACAGAAGTTTCATCTGCTTTTCCAAAGCAACTGTAGATGGCTTCATGTAAAACTCCTGTAGGTCAAAGAAGGCAAATCAGAATGCTGTAAAGCAGGCATGTCCAAGGCGGCCCAAAACTGCAGGCAATGCCACCCACTGCCACCCAAGGAAGTCAAGTCAGGGGCACGGCCACAGAGGCTGCCTTGGAGGGGATCATCCACTAGTTGTGTTAAATTAGTGCTGGGGGGGGGGGGGGCTTTAGCGAAGCGGCGTTTTATTACTTATATACCTTAACTATAGTATATATATATATATATATTTTATATGTGGCCCGAGAAAATTTCTCTACACTCAATGTGGCCCAAAGAAGCCAAAAGGTTGGACACCCATGCTAAAGTATGAGAAGTGTGTGTGTGTATTTCACAGTAAATATCTTTAGTTACAAGAACAATTGCTAGTGTAGCATAGTTACATACTTTAAGTGGGTTCTTCAAATTCTTAAAATAAAAAAATAAAAAAAGACATATATAAAAAGGAAAGAGAAATAGTTAGAAATACTGCTTGTAGGACACTATTTAACTGCCAGTCCTAACAGGGTTTTTTTTTTCTGTGCAGGTTTTCTTTTAATTCTAAACAGGTGATTTAATTACTAACACTGGCTCGGTAATTACTACAGCTGAAGGAAGATCTGTTTCAAGTAGGGATTCGAATACTACTGTAGGAGACAAAAGCATATATATATATATATATATATATATATATATATATATATACACATACACACACACACACACACACATACAAAAAAAAATGTTGGAAAAAAAAAAAAAAACTACACATTATTATTATTATTAATATTATTAGGCACACTCACTAAATGTTGGTGACTGAAGATTCTGGACACATGAACTATGTACTATTTAAAAAACGCATTGCTTTACAGTACGTTGAACTTCTATTTAGTTCACTGTGACAGTTTATAATGAACCTAATTTACACTGAATATTGTTTCCAATATGCCAAATGCAGCTTATAAAAGATCAATGCAGTCTTAACCCCATATACCCCCAGTCATCACCCCTTCTATGCTGGCTTCCCACCACCATGGCGCCTGCACATACCGAAGGCAGCACTGGCAGTGCGGACAGCACCGGTGTATCATACAAAGGGGACTGTCATTGTCATCATCCTTCTCTAACCCAGGAGGAGAGGACCGTCTTGTCATCGCAAGCAAGGCTGTACAATTAGATGTATTTGTTTTGGAAACAAAAAAAGACATAAAAAAGAAAAATAAAACACTATATAAAAACAAACCTTAACCAAACAAATACCATACAAAATTTCTACACTGTAAAACAATAATAAACACTTTTTATGCCCAACTTTCTAAATAAACGGGAGAAATAGATCCTATTAGAAGTGATCTTACCTAAATCCTCTGTAGACTGTGCTCAGGACCAGGGGGAACAAGAACTCAGCAACCCCATACATTTGTTTTAGGTTCCTGTAGAACTATCTGCCCCAGGATGGAGGTCCTCTCCCTAGGATGGAGGTCCTCTCCCCAGGATGGAGGTCTTCTCCTTAGGATGGGGGTCCTCTCCCCAGGATGGAGGTCCTTTCCCTAGAATGGAGGTCCTCTCCTTAGGATGGGGGTCCTTTCCCTAGAATGGAGGTCCTCTCCTTAGGATGGAGGTCCTTTCCCTAGGATGGAGGTCCTCTCCCCAGGATGGAGGTCCTCTCCTTAGGATGGAGGTCCTTTCCCTAGGATTGCGGTCCTCTCCCCAGGATGGAGGTCCTTTCCCCAGGATGGAGGTCCTTTGCCCTGGATGGAGGTCCTTTCCCTAGGATGGAGGTCCTTTCCCTAGGATGGAGGTCCTCTCCCCAGGATGGAGGTCCTCTCCCCAGGATAAGCCCACCTTGAACTTTCTGTCCAGTATGGAGTACTTATAAAGTGTTTTCCCTATGGTGGATTTGTAGGTCCTCAGGATGACAAGGAAAGAGCTGGGACAAGGTTTGCCCTTTTATAAGAAGAGGTTTAGTGATAATCCTCAGCAGTAGTGAACAGTGCCTCATGTCCCCGACAAGTCATAGACTAGTTCTCTGTCACCATGAACTGTCACTCCAGCAACAACCGGCACTGTGAGTGTGCAGGACTCACATGGATGGAGTGTGTATATCCCGCAGCCACGTGTTGGATGGTACATTCCCGCAGAGAGTGGAGTCAGGTTGTGTAGTGAATGAACATTCCATACTATAAGATGGGAGCTCCCATATAGCAGAGTCTCCCCCGATCCGATGGATGGTGCTCCTGTCCCAGGCTCTGCTGCCGCTCTATTAGTAGTGAGCGCTGCACACTGCCGCTGACTTCCCTGTCTGATGGACAAGCTGCCTGCAGTCCAATGCTGAGCAGCGAGGGGAGGGCTCAATATGCTTCATACACTCACATTCTGCTTAAAGTTACAGTGACATATTGCTGCAGTCCCCCTAAGTGAAGAACACGTTTTTTTTTTTTTTTAGTACTGAGCACTTCATTGTAATCCAGTGCTTAAGATTAGAGTTGCTCAACCCTTCTGTCATGGCACTCTGTATATGTGAGCAAAATCTCAAGGCACCCAGTCTAAAATGTAAAAAAATAAAACAAATGTATCTTACCAACTGGGATTTCCCCGTATGTTGGTAGCCAGTGTCTGCGTTCTCCGTACATTGACGGTCAGTGTCTGTGTCCCCCCGTACATTAACAGCCAGTGTCTGCGTCCTGCGTACATTCACGGTCAGTGTCTGCGTCCTGCGTACATTGGCGGTCAGTGTCTGCGTCCTGCGTACATTGGCGGTCAGTGTCTGCGTCCTGCGTACATTGGCGGTCAGTGTCTGCGTCCTGCGTACATTGGCGGTCAGTGTCTGCGTCCTGCGTACATTGGCGGTCAGTGTCTGCGTCCTGCGTACATTGGCGGTCAGTGTCTGTGTCCTGCGTACATTGGCGGTCAGTGTCTGCGTCCTGCGTACATTGGCGGTCAGTGTCTGCGTCCTGGGTACATTGGCGGTCAGTGTATGCGTCCTGCGTACATTGGCGGTCAGTGTCTGCGTCCTGCGTACATTGGCGGTCAGTGTCTGCGTCCTGCGTACATTGGCGGTCAGTGTCTGCGTCCTGCGTACATTGGCGGTCAGTGTCTGCGTCCTGCGTACATTGGCGGTCAGTGTCTGCGTCCTGCGAACATTGGTGGTCAGTGTCCGCATCCTCCGTACATGGATGGTCAGTGTCTGCATCCTGTGTACATTGATGGTCAGTGTCTGCGTCCTACGTTCATTGATGGTCAGTGTCTGCATCTTTGGTACATTGATGGTCAGTGTCTGTGTCCCCCTGTACATAGAAACCCAGGGTCTTCATTCTCTGTACATTGGTGGTCAGTTTCAAGGGTCCTCTGTACATTGGCGGTTAGTCTCTGTGTCCCCCCCATACATTGACAGCCAGTGTCTGCATTCTCCATACATTGATGGTCAGTGCCTGTGCCCCCCCCCCCCCCCCCATACATTGGTGGCTAGTGTCAGTGTCCTCTGTAGGTTAGTGGTTTGTGTCCCCCCCCCCCTGTACCTTTGTGGTCAGTGTCCCCTGTACATTGGCAGCCAGTGCCTGTGTCCCCTGTATGTTGGTGGTCAATGTCTGTGCCCCCCCCCCCCCAAATGTTTGTGGTCAGGGTCTTCATCCACCATACATTGGCAGCCATTGTCTGTGTTCCCTGTATGTTGATAGTCAGTGTCTGTGTCCCTCCCACATACATTTTTGGTCAGTATCTGTGTCCCCTGTATGTTGATGGTCAGTGCCTGTGTTCCCTGTATGTTGATGGTCAGTGTCTGTGCCCCCCCCCCCATACATTTGTGGTCAGTGTCTGTGTTCCCTGTATGTTGATGGTCAGTGTCTGTGTTCCCTGTATGTTGATAGTCAGTTTCTGTGTTCCCTGTATGTTGATGGTTAGTGTCTGTGCCCCCCCCCCCCCCATACATTTGTGGTCAGTGTCTGTGTTCCCTGTATGTTGATGGTCAGTGTCTGTGTCCCTCCCCCATACATATGTAGTCAGTGTCTGTGTCCCCTGTATGTTGATGGTCAGTGTCTGTGTCCCTCCCCCATACATATGTAGTCAGTGTCTGTGTCCCCTGTATGTTGATGGGCAGTGTCTGTATGCCTCCCCTGTACATTTGTGGTCAGTGTCTGTGTCCCCTGTATGTTGATGGGCAGTGTCTGTGTCCTTCCCCCTATATGTTTGTGGTCAGTGTCTGTGTCCCCTGTATGTTGATGGGCAGTGTCTGTGTTCCTCCCCCGTACTATTGTAGTCAGTGTCTGTGTCCCCTGTATGTTGATGGGCAGTGTCTGTGTCCCTCCCCCTATACGTTTGTGGTCACTGTCTGTGTCCCCTGTAGGTTGGCAGCTAGTGTCTGTGTCCCCTGTATGATGTTTGTTAGTGTCTGTGCCCCCCATACATTGGTGACCAGTGTCTGTGCCCCCTGTATATTTGTGGCCAGTGTCTGTGGCCCAGGTATGTATGTGGTCAGGGTCTGTGTCCCCCGTGCGTCAGTGATCAGTGTTCGGGTCAGTGATCAGCAGGTCACAGGAAGCATGTGCGTGCACCCATGATCCACTGGCAATCCCAGACAGCACATACGGGTGCTGGTTTGGTAATGATTAAGCACAAGATGTATGTGTGAAACACGTCTACGTGACCCTATGTTGGTGTCTTTGGTGTCATCACTTTGGAAATGAAAGGCAATCGGAATTCCTGGATGTGCGGCCGTTTCTTTTCTTTCACAGCACATAAGGGTGGTGCAGCATTCTGGTTGAGAAAGGCTGCTTTAGATTCCTACAGTGTAAACATTTATCAAAATAGATCTAAACCCTAAGTGGAGGACTTTTATATACTGTACATTCACATCAGTCCCTTCCCTCAAGCAGCTTACAATCTAAGGTGCCTACCTCACATACAGAAGCCAGTTTAGACAGGGACAAATTAACTTACCAGCAAGTCTTTGAAGTGTGCAAAGAAACCCAATGTAAACTCCATGTCGAAAGTGTCCAGGCCAAGATTTGATCCAGGGACCCCAGAAGTGCAAGGTAGGAGTGTTAACCAGTAAGCCACCATGCTGGCATGCACTCACTTCAACACCTGCAACATGTCATTGTTCTGAACTGGCTTCCTCATAGTTACAACAGGTAGCCACATCCAGCAGTACGATTGCTTGTAGCGTCAACCAGAGAATATACAGTATGTAAAAGGGTGAGAATAAGGTAGAATAACTAGGCGACAGCTGTAACCCTATAAGGCCGGGTTCACATATGTGCGGCCAAGGTTCCCAGCACGGGGTTCGGCGCGTCCATGTTCCCTGGTTCACACCCTGGCTCGGGTGTTAACAGGGCCTGAGTCTTTATATTGGACTCCTGCACTACTTTACAATATAAAATCCCTGCCTTTTAAAAAAAAAAAAAACAGCAAACAAAGTAGCAATAATAGCACTAAAATGGTAGATGAAAATTAATTAATAAAAACACGAGGTTATGTATGTAGGCTATGAAAATAATATTGTCCACTATACACTAAAGCAGCCTTTTTCAACCAGGGTGCCGTGGCACCCTGGTTTGCCTCCTGGGTTCCTCAGGGGTGCCTTGGCAAAATGGCAACAAATTGCCTCAGGTTTTTAATTTGTAGAATACAACTCTGTGCACTGAGCTTGTCAAGCCACTGGCACCCTGACAACCCTGGGCACTGTGCAGGTCAAGCCACTGGCACCCTGACAACCCTGGGCACTGTGCAGGTCAAGCCACTGGCACCCTGACAACCCTGGGCACTGTGCGGGTCAAGCCACTGGCACCCTGACAACCCTGGGCACTGTGCAGGTCAAGCCACTGGCATCCTGACAACCCTGGGCACTGTGCGGGTCAAGCCACTGGCACCCTGACAACCCTGGGCACTGTGCAGGTCAAGCCACTGGCATCCTGACAACCCTGGGCACTGTGCGGGTCAAGCCACTGGCACCCTGACAACCCTGGGCACTGTACAGATCAAGCCACTGGCATCCTGACGACCAGTGACATCACTTGTTGATGAGTAGAATGATGGGTGCTTGCACAGCATCCTTATTTACTCCTCCTCATCCTTTCTCCATCAGCACTGGGGTCACATTAGCAAATAGAAGAAGAGAAACTGAAGGAGAAGATAAACCCTAGAATACTAATCCGTACCAGTTTGCAGAGGAAAAAATCAATTCTAACGTTGGATGGCCCATGTGTATGGATGTTGCTGCCTTATATATAACTCTTAGTTTTTTTTTACATTTTAGAATGGGGTGCCTCGAGATTGTGCAGAATTGTTAAGGGTGCCACAACTGAAAAAAGATTGAGAAACCCTGCACTAAAGGAAGCAAAGTCAGGCAAAATAGAGCTGGAGAAGGACTTAATAATAGTGATCAGCTTAAAGTGTATGTAAATGCTAGCCATCAACTCCTCTTGTTTGCTCCTTTTTGGTCTGGTAAATATACCATTTAAAAAACCATTTGGTTATATCTGTTCAATAAATGCAATAAATATTGATCTTGTCAGAGATTCAGAGCTGTCCTGTGTTCTCTGTACACTCCCCATATTACCTCAAGGAGGGTAATTAGCACTCCAAGTTATCCTGGAGAACACACAATGAATGGCAAAAAGAAAAAAATGTCTCTTTAAATGACCATCAACTCAAAAAAATAAAATAAACTTCCACTCATTTTTTATTTATTGTTACTTAATTTATTATTTATTCATTCCATTTTAATTTTCGCATTGATGGTCATTTAAAGAGAAAAGAACGCCTTTTTTATTTTTGCTAATATTGCTTTAGATCTGGTATTCAGGTTTTCCTTTTTAGGTGCCGCAGTCTTATTGTTATCACAACCAAGCACAAGGTTTTTTCATAGATTGGAATACACACAATGAATGCCTATGTTGTAGAGATGGGACAGTGGGAAGCATTCGGTATTTTAGCAAAGGATGCCTGGAGAGAACTGATGTCATTCAGTATACAGGCAGTCCCCGAGTTACAAACAAGATAAGGACTGTAGGTTTGTTTCCTAACTTGAATTTGTTTGTAAGTCAGAACAGGTACATTTTTTAAGTGTAACTCCAGCCAAAAAAAAAAAACATTTTTTTTATTTTTTGGATTGCATAGCGAATGGTTAACACCCCTGTAACATTTGTTTTGCTGTCTGTGCCACTGTTCAGAAGATTTCCCCTCCACTTTCTGTCCCTATCATTGGTGCCTTTCATTACAATAAACGTGCTGCACTTAGAGGCGCTTCGCCTGTTTGTTCTATGACAATTGGATTTTGAAAATTTCAGCTTGTTGTGGAAACAAGGATTAGTGATAAAGCTTCAGTGGAGACACCTTTTTCCCATGAGAACTCTTACAGGAGTGAATTTCCCTTCCTAGGGGTAGATTTCTCCTCACTTCCTGTTGTCTCTCTCCATTTATAAGTAGGAGTTATTTGTAAGTCGGATGTTTTTAACCCGGGGACCACCTGTATATTAGTGATCGACCGATATCAGTTTTTCGTTGCCGATACCGTTATTTTGGCCATTGCATATCGGTATCAGCCGATATTGGCCGATATTGGCTGATATTTTTGTACATTTAAAAAATTTTTTTTTAATCACTTGACAGGTACTCTTATGGAGGGATCGGGGGGTCTAAAAGACCCCAACCCCCTCCTCTGCACTTAAAAGCAGAGGAGGGGGTTGGGGTCAAGTTGGCTGTTTTGAATGCTGTAATTTTTTTTAATCTGGCGCCGAGTGCCCGGAAGTGATGTAATGACATCACTTCTGGGTTTTTACATGGAGAAACGATCAGAGCTGAATGCGGCTTTTATCGGGTCTTCGGCGGCCGTGCAGGCTGGTTGCTCGGGTCTCCAGGTGGGACGGGAGACCCCGGCGGTCCGTGAAAGGCAGCGGGAGGGGGGAGATGTCCCCTCCCGCTCCTTGTAATGACAGTCGAACGGCTTCTCAGCCAGTACCAGGGTGATGCCTTTAGCTGCAGGCATCACTCCAGTACAAGCACTTTCTGAAATATCGGCAATATCGGGGAAAGGGCAAATCAGCCCTCGATATATCAGCTTTGCCGATAATCAGTCGATCACTACTGTATATCACTTTTGCATTAAAGACATGACATGCATTACATATATGCATGTCTGTCTCTATCAGAGTAAGGGTTACTTTACTACATTATATGCAAAACCTGTACATCTTTATTATGATTAGTGTTATTATTTTTAGAAGGTGACTTTTTCAGGGCATGTGAGGTATATTGGCAGCCCATTATTTTCAATAGGCTGTCTTAACGCATCCCACATCCATGCATAACACACAGCATAATAAACACTTGGCAAAGAAGTTTGGTCCTAACTGTTTCAATCTGTATCATTTTCTGAAATAGTAAAAAGCAAAACATTAATGCTTTTTTTGTAACCATAGCAACTCTGGTTGTACTGTACAATGTTTGTGTACAGAACATCCCCAGATATCTAATATCTTTCTGTGACTGGCCCACCTATTTCCCTGTCCTCTTTTCTTATTACATGGGCACTGATCATGTGATCACAGCAGGCAGAGAATACGGATCTAGAAATTAGAATACATATTTCAGAATCCACAGGGTAGGAACAAGTATGTGTCTGTGTTGAGATATGCTAAAGTCCTAGCATTATTATTTTCATTGCTTATCTCACAAAAGTGAAGTTCTGTTTTTAAACACTTGGGTTTGCTGAGCCACTTGGTTCAATATATGCCATTTAGGGGAGTGTGGGTGTCATGAATGTCAATGAGCCTTTTGATGCACATGTGTACGAAGCCTTTATATTTATTAATTCCTATATTTCTATTTTTATTTCTTGTATGTCTTTGCATTTTTAGGTAGATCCGTCAGGAGAAGTGAAGGATGGGGGAGGCACATAGTAGCTTACTGAAGTGACCTTTCTGTAGGGCAAGTTAAATGTAACCATCTCCATTTTCTCAGCAGCTGTTCAAGTATTGGACTGATAATTCCATCTGTACTATGCACATAAAGCAAACGAATGCTACCCTATATATTTTAATATACAGCAGCCTGATTTATAAATACAACCCTCACATTTTCACTAAGCCCCGGTTCACACTTGTGTGAGTGCCGGGTTTGCATGTAATGTCGGAGCGCACTGCTCCTTCATTACATGCGATCGGCTGTGCGGTGCGAGTTTAGCCATACACTTTGTATGGCTAAATTCGCACCGCAGCCGCAGCAAACACGCACAGGGACCCTTTTTGGAAGCCGCATCAGGATCGGATCGCACAGCGGTTCACACTTGCGATCCGATCCTGTGCGAACTGCACGATCGCACTGCGATATGCGATCAAACTGGGGGTGTCGTTAAGATTACATTGACACCCCCAGCGTATCGCATATGGCAGTGTGAACTGCCGGGGGTGCGTGTGCGATGCGGGAACAGGCTGCGGATTCGCAGCCTTCCCGCACTCGCATAAGTGTGAACTGGGGCTTATAGAAGCTACTTGGCTGATTTACTAAAGGTGTTGAGAATCTTCACTCAATAAATTGATGGAATATGAACTTCAATTATCCAATCATGTGAAAATCAAATTCATGTATACTTCTTTTAGCTGCACATGAATGGGTATTCAAAATATGAACAGAATTTAGCCTGATTGGATAATTGATGCAATATTTACTCAATTCATTCAGAAAAGATTTTCAAAACCTTTAGTAAATCTGCCTTTATGGGTCTAACAAATAATTCCTTTAACCATGGGCGTCCGCAGAACTTTTTAATACCTTTAACCATGGGCGTCCGCAGAACTTTTTAATACCTTTAACCATGGGTGTCCGCAGAACTTTTTTTGGGAGGGGCATCAGTTTAAGGTCACCCATGCTCTGCCCCTTTTCAACAATGTCATGAAGGGGAGGGGCTTAGACATTATACTTATTTTGAGTATTTATTTTTTTAAGAGAAAACAGCAGCATTTATTTTTAAAGCATCTGTTAACCTAAAAAAAAAAAAAAAAATTATACTGTTCCCTTAAAGCAGTGATGGCGAACCTTGGCACCCCAGATGTTTTGGAACTACATTTCCCATGATGCTTAACTACACTACAGAGTGCATGAGCATCATGGGAAATGTAGTTCCAAAACATCTGGGGTGCCAAGGTTTGCCATCACTGCCTTAAAGAATGATTTACAGCACAGCGCTTTTGCTGTGTAATTTGGCCCCATCTATCACCTAAAATACCTGGCTGATCCTGCCTGCCTATGTCCTCTCCTCTGTAAACTGACCACGGTATACCATGGCTGCTGAGCCCTGACACTGTGGTCAGTTTACGTGCCTCCATCATCCGCAGCTCTCCTGTCCCCCTCTGTCCTCTCAACCCTCCCTGCCTGCCTGTCTGCTCCTGTGTCAGTGCCCCCCCCTCCCCTCCGGCTGCTGTAGTTTCATTTAAAGTTTCATATCCTGTCTACAGTCTGTTTAATAATCCTGTGTGCTCCTGTGTCTGTGTTTTATAAAAATAAGCCATTCTTTATAAGTTTTACAGAGCCCCACTCGCTGCTAACGTGACCCGCCGCCTCTCTCCTTCTCTCCCCCTCCCCTCCTCCTCCCCTTCTGATTTACATCAGTGAGGAATCCTCGGCCCCACCCACTGCAGGCAGCTGTCAGACGGGGAGAGGAGAGAGCCGACGGATCACGTGAGCGGCGCTTGGCCCTCTGAAAACTGGTAAAGAAAGTTCTATTTTTTTTAAAAATCATACACAGACACACAGAATTATTAAACAGACCAGACAGGATGGTATAAAGTGGCTTAACAACCACTTGAAAGGGGAAGTTGAGATTCCATTTGCCCCCCCCTGCCCCTACCTGCGGACGTCCCTGCCTTTAACCCTTTTGCTGTCAGAGCCGTTTTGGTGTTTTTTCACCAGACAGGTTTAAAAATCATTTTAACCTGGAAGATTACATTACCCCAAAACATTGCATATTTTCTGAAAGCAGACACTCTAGAGCCCTAGTCCCCAACCCTGGTCCTCAGGGCCCACTAACAGGCCAGGTTTGCAAGATAACTGAAGTACATCCCAGGTGATATAATTTGCTGCTCAGTGATTGCAGTATTCTAGTCTGCATCTCCCCAAGGCAATACTTAAAATCTGGCCTGTTAGTGGGCCCTGAGGACCGGAGTTGAGGACCTCTGCTCTAGAGAATAAAATAGTTTAAGTTCCAAATTTTAAATCACACAATATTAGCGTAATGGTTTTTGAAATGCAAAATTTTGTAAAGATTACACTAACAATTTTAAGGCATATATAAACAATATAAAAAATTGTATTAATCTGCATAAAGAAGCCAAGGAAAAATGGAAAAATCTCCAAAAGGCATGAAACTACAGATTAGACATTCTTTTAATGTCAACAAAAGTTAGATTTCATTTCCATCATTTACACTTTCAAAATAACAGAAAACAAAAAAATGGTGTCTGCAAAAGTTTGGGCACCCTACAGAGTTAATATCTTGTACTGCCCCCTTTGGCAAGTATCACAGCTTGTAAACGCTTTTTGTAGCCAGCCAAGCGTCTTTCAATTCTTGTTTGAGGTATCTTTGCCCATTCTTCCTTACAAAAGTCTTCCAGTTCTTTGAAATTTCTGGGCTGTCTGTCACGCATTGCTCTTTTAAGGTCTATCCATAGATTGTCAATTATGTTGAGGTCAGGAGATTGTGAAGGCCATGGCAAAACCTTCAGTTTATGCCTCTTGATGTTATCCCCCGTGGATTTTGAGGTGTGTTTTGGATCATTATCCATTTGTAGCCATCCTTTCTTTAACTTCAGCTTTTTCACTGATGGCATCAAGTTACCATCCAAAATTTGCTGAGATTTTATTGAATCCATTTTTCCTTCTACCCGTGAGATGTTGCCTGTGCCACTGGCTGCAATACAACCCCAAAGCATGATTGATCCACCCCCATGCTTAACAGTTGGACAGAGGTTCTTTTCATTAAATTCTGTGCCCCTTCACCTTTGCTCATTCCGGCCAAAAAGTTCAATTTTAACCTCATCGGTCCACAGAACTTGTTTCCAAAATGCATCAGGCTTGTCTATATGTTCATTTGCAAAGTTCAAACGCTGATTTTTGTGGTGAGGACGTAGAAGAGGTTTTCTTCTGATGACTCTTCCATGAAGATCATATTTGTACAAGTATCTCTCTATAGTGGAATATTGTACCACAACTCCAGTGTCTGCCAGATCTTTCTGGAGGGATCCTGCAGTCAAACGTGGGTTTTGAATTATTAAAGAAAAAAACATCCTGTGCGGGACCCGGGTGTGGGGGTCCGGCTTAGGAACTGTGTTTTCAAATTGGGAGAAAAAGAGAGAAAGAAAAAGGAAAGGGAAGGGAGAAGAAAAAGGGGAAGAGAAGAAAGAAGGAGGAGTGGAGAGCAGGGGAAAAGGGAGGAACAGGGGGAAAGGGAAAAGTGAGGAAAAGGGTCGGGGTGGGAACAGGATCAAGATAAGGGGAGGGAGGGGGAAAGGGAAAAGGGAAGGACAAGACCAATTGGAAAAGGAAAGGGAAAGAAAGGAAGAAAAGAAAAAAAGGGGGAGGGAAGAAAATAAATGTGTTGAGGGCTGGTGGGATTTTGAACGGTACTGTAGCTAGTGATGGAGAACCACCATGTATAAAAATATATAAATTTTATTATTATATTAAAAACAATACATACTGAGACAAAAAACTGGACATAAAGTGTGGAAATGCAGAGCAATGTATCAAATGCATACAGATATATTCTTATAGGCAATTGCAGTATATCATACAAAAACCGGTGATTCCAGAAAAAAAACACCGGGTATCAACCCAACATGTTTCGCAGTTTCAGAGATCCGCTTCTTCAGGGGTATTTTGATTACATAGTAGGTAGATTAGTAGGTAGATTTTCCTTAGAGTTCCTGTATGTGAAGGAAAAAATGCTTGCTGCTCAAAGATGCCTATATGGCTGTTAGCCAATCAGCATGACGCTTCTCTCAAGCCTCTAATGCATATGTTGGACCATAAATGCGCTAGAAAGGCACCAAAGATGATGTCCTCCTAGAGTTTCCCACAGCCCTACATTTAGGGGGGCTTCAATGTTGGAAGGATATAAAAAAAGATTTATCTCCTGTATGGGAGCTCTCCTCTAGGGTAAGCGACACTCAAGCGTCGTGTGTAATATCTGATGGTGTGAACCCCTGGGTTTTGAATTGTTTTTCTCACAATCCTGCGAGCTGTTCTGTCTGATATTTTTCTTGGTCTTCCAGATCTTGCTTTAACTTCCACTGTTCCTGATGATTTCCATTTCTTAATTGCATTCCGAACAGAGGATATTGACATCTGAAAATGCTTTGCTGTCTTCTTATAGCCTTCTCCAGCTTTGTGAGCGTCAACTATTTTCAGTTTCAGTTTTCTAGACAACTCCCATGGTGCTGATTGTTGGGGCAAGGTCAGAAGAGTCGGGGCATTTAAAACCTTTGAGATTGACATCACCTGGTCTTCCCAGACAATGATTGAGAACAATCCATGACCCTGGCAGGTCTCAGCCTTGCAAAGGGGCAGTGCATGCTATAAATTCTGCAGGGTGCCCAAACTTTTGCAGACACCATTTTTTGGTTTTCTGTAATTTTGAAAGTGGCAATGATGGAAATAAAATCTAACTTTTGTTGACATATTACAAGAATGTCTAATCTGTAATTTGATGCCTTTTGGAGATTTGTCCATCTTTCCTTGGCTTCTTTATGCACATTAATATAAATGTTTACCTGGAGTGCCCAAACTTTCGATCCCCACTGTATTTTTCATAGGCAATGCATTAAAAGCCCTCTACAGGTCATTCGTTTAGCATTAACCATGAATAATGAGCCTACAATTTTTGCTCTCACTCCAGCATGCATGGTGATACTGTATATAACATGTGTAACACAATCAACAGTTTTGTGCGCAAGTGTCCCTAATGTGTGCATTTATGTTTCTATATGTACATGTATGTAGGGGTTGGGGGGGGTCTCAAACATTTTTTGTAGGGGGGTATATTTTAATCTCTTTTGTGTAACTTTTTTACAATTAAAAAAAAAAACATTTTTTTGTAACCTTTTTTTTGGCCAAAATGTTCCCCTATGTGATGCATTTTTGGTGACAGGTTCTCTTTAATGAGACATCAGGGGTCTAAAAGTCCCCTGAGGTTTCACCTCTCCTCCAAAGATTTGAATGCAGTGCAAATTGCACTGCATTTGTTTCTTTTCCAGCCATGCTGGCTGGGGAAAGTAACACTAAGACCCGGAAGTGACATTTTACACATCACTTCTAGACCAGTAACAACAAGCAGAGATCAGTGAATCCCTCTCCTCTACCAGCCATATCGGGGGTGCATGGGGGGGGGGGGGCACAGTAATGGGGGAGTTTGGTAGCAATCCGGCGGCTACCAAGCCACTAGATTGCTTCCATTTAACAACCGACAATCAGCTTGTCAGATTTGCACACACTCCCTGTGGCTGAAGCCACAGAGAGTGTTTGTAAAACTTCCCAAAATCACAGATGTGTGACATTTGTTGGTGGTAGTAGAAAGGTTAAGGCTCATTTCCATGTCCATGTTAGCAGCATTTTTGCAAAATTTGTGAGCCATGCAGAAGCCACAATGTAAATAAAAACATCATTTTTATTGAATCGCTCTTTTTAGCTGTTTGTCAAAATAAGAGATACACACACCAGTCACACCTGACAGTTTTCCCAACTTTCATAAAACATGTTTTCATTTTACTTACAATTATTGTTTTTTTCACTTTTTTGTCCCTTGAGAACTGGTGATGTCACCCTGGCCTCACAGTTGCATCCTGGGAATTACCTATTGCATGTTACTGGTGGCAGAAACGGATTTCTAGGCAGGGTTCTAGAAAGTAAAGAGGAATTGATTCATCTGCCTCAGTAAAAACAAGGAAATGGTGGGGAAAAGAAAACTAAGGTGTGCAAAGAATATAAAGCTTGCAATTACCTAGAAGTATTTTTTTGTAGATTGCAAATACTAAATATTTCTAAAATTTAAGCAGGAGATGGGATTTTGTTATCCCCTGCTGTGCCTTCTGCTAATTAACTTTGGTATTACAACGCTTCAATTAAAATATTATGGTGTCATATCAACATATTGGGGTGGAATTATTAAAGGTACACAGACTGAACTTTTCAAGTGCAGTTGCACTTACAAAGTGCAACCACACTTACAAAGTGCACAGTCTGTTTGTTTGCCTTTAGTAAATCCACCACCCTACATCCAACAGAGACTTTAGACCTCTATGCTGTCTAAACAACATCGTTATGGCAGTCAATAACAAAGGGACAGTAAGGCTTCTTTCACACGGCCGCTCCGTTTGAAAGGTCCACTGCGGGACTTTTTTTTTTTTTTTTCCACGGAGCGGATGACATTTCTGTCATCCGCTCCGTGTGCCCGCATATCATCCCATCCGTTTGCGGATGATATGCGGACATAATGTAAGTATATGGCACTGCGGATGTCAGCGGATGACACCGCTGACATCCGATTTTCCTTCCTTTCCGTTTTTTACACGGAAGAAAAAATGGGGTTCTGTTCCATTCGTAAAAATGGAACAGAACTGAAAGGAGGAAAATCGGATGTCAGCGGATGGTATTCCGCTGACATCCGCAGTGCCATTCACTTACATTATGTCCGCAAATCATCCGCAAAAAAATAGGATGACTTGCGGACACACGGAGCGGCCGTGTTAAAGGACCCTAAGAAGTGGGGTAAAAGCAATTTAGTGAGCTGTGAATTACATTTTATTTACAGTTTAAAACATTTTCAGTGTCTAGAAATGATTTATTGATATAAACATTTGCCACCACCTCTTCCCTCTTTGCTGTACAAGTGTTACTCAAAGTTTTTGTGAAATATATTCAATGTGCAATCTTCTTGTATTCATCTGGGCAGTCTTTACCTAGGTGAAAATAGACCTCTATTGCAACTTTTAAGCAATCCATTTATCTGTTTAAGCACCTGCTGTACTGTGTATACAATCAAGTAGTGACATCTCATTTTTCTGTTATTTGAATTTCATTACTTTTAGTTATCTGCAGAGAAAACTTCAGTTATTTAAACAATGAACTGCACATAGAAGTTAAAGGGAAACAACATAAAGATATTTAAAGAAAACCAGCCAGGAATGGCAATTTGTAAGAATCTTAATCTCAGGACTTGCAGTGCTATAATAATGCGGCCTCCCTCCTCAGGTTTTGGTGGCAGATTTGTTATTCACTCACACTCTGCCTATTAGAGCAGATAGGTCAGCAGACCTCAGGGATATTACCTGACCCTGCATCTCGGCTGCTGGAGGAGGGTAACACTATCCATTACAAAGCCTTTAGTTCTTATTTGTTTAATCCCTGCATCATCTTTGTTAAATAACAGTGTCTTTTATTATCAGTGAGCACTTTTGGTTGGTGCAAGAAGAGGATAAGTTAAATAAAAAATCAGATGGGGCTGAGGAATTATAAAAATTCAGAAGTGGAAATTTGAATTTTATGGTAACTGGTTCTCTTTGAATTTGAACTTCAGACAGATTAAAAAGGCACTAAAGAATGAACCTCTGTATTCTTTATTAATTCATTGTCTTTTTTTTTTTTTCTTAGTGCAAGAATTATAAGTACTGAATTTAACTTAATATCAACCTCTTGCAAATGTGTTGACAAGGAACATGCTTATAGGGGAGGACATCAAAGTAGGCAGTGCTGTTTTTTTGCTATCAAGTCTGAATTCCAGACGTTGAGAGAGGACACCAGTGTATTTCTTAAAGTTGAGAGAGGACACCAGTGTATTTCCTAAAGTTGGGAGAGGACACCAGTGTATTTCTTAAAGTTGTGAGAGGACACCAGTGTATGTCTTAAAGTTGAGAGAGGACACCAGTGTATTTCTTAAAGTTGAGAGAGGACACCAGTGTATGTCTTAAAGTTGAGAGAGGACACCAGTGTATTTCTTAAAGTTGTGAGAGGACACCAGTGTATTTCTTAAAATTGCGAGGGGACACCAGTGTATGTCTTAAAGTTGAGAGAGGACACCAGTGTATTTCTTAAAGTTGAGAGAGGACATCAGTGTATTTCTGAAAGTTGAGAGAGGACACCAGTGTATTTCTTAAAGTTGAGAGAGGACACCAGTGTATTTCTTAAAGTTGAGAGGGGACACCAGTGTATTTCTTAAAGTTGAGAGAGGACACCAGTGTATGTCTTAAAGTTGAGAGAGGACACCAGTGTATGTCTTAAAGTTGAGAGAGGACACCAGTGTATTTCTTAAAGTTGAGAGGGGACACCAGTGTATTTCTTAAAGTTGAGAGAGGACACCAGTGTATTTCCTAAAGTTGAGAGAGGACACCAGTGTATTTCTTAAAGTTGAGAGAGGACACCAGTGTATTTCTTAAAGTTGTGAGAGGACACCAGTGTATGTCTTAAAGTTGAGAGAGGATACCAGTGTATTTCTTAAAGTTGAGAGAGGACACCAGTGTATTTCCTAAAGTTGAGAGAGGACACCAGCGTATTTCCTAAAGTTGAGAGAGGACACCAGTGTATTTCTTAAAGTTGAGAGAGGACACCAGTGTATGTCTTAAAGTTGAGAGAGGACACCAGTGTATTTCTTAAAGTTGAGAGAGGACACCAGTGTATGTCTTAAAGTTGAGAGAGGACACCAGTGTATTTCTTAAAGTTGAGAGAGGACACCAGTGTATGTCTTAAAGTTGAGAGAGGACACCAGTGTATGTCTTAAAGTTGAGAGAGGACACCAGTGTATTTCGTAAAGTTGTGAGAGGACACCAGTGTATGTCTTAAAGTTGAGAGGGGACACCAGTGTATTTCTTAAAGTTGAGAGGGGACACCAGTGTATTTCTTAAAGTTGAGAGAGGACACCAGTGTATTTCTTGAAGTTGAGAGGGGACACCAGTGTATTTCTTAAAGTTGAGAGAGGACACCAGTGTATTTCTTAAAGTTGAGAGAGGACACCAGTGTATGTCTTAAAGTTGAGAGAGGACACCAGTGTATTTCTTAAAGTTGAGAGAGGACACCAGTGTATGTCTTAAAGTTGAGAGAAGACACCGGTGTATGTCTTAAAGTAATGCAATGGATCTATTTCAAGCATGGATCAATATTTGGCAGGTAAAACAGCACCCTTACACATATTTCATGTTTATCTTGTATTCTTTTAAGGTTCAGTAGTGCTATGAGTGAAACTGAACCATTTGTGTTTGAGGCAGCACTTCACCTGATAATGAAGGTTCCACTTTATCTCCCCCCAACTTTTGGAGATTATTTCTGGGGAGAGGTGAATAGTTTAGAAAAGGTATCCACTCCCACTTCTGCTGAGATTGCCTAGGCAATTCAAGAAGTTCACCCCCCTCCCTGCCTCCTGGGCCACATCACAAGTTAGAGGCTGGGGGGAGGGAGAGAATAAACAGTACTTCACATTTTTGGTGAAGTTCTGCTTTAGGCCTCCGGACATTGGGGGCAATATTGTCCTTATAGACCAGTGGTCTTCAAACTGCAGCCCTTTGCTTGCATTTACCCAGCCCTTTCGCCACTATTCCTCCTACTGACAGCAACAATGAGGCACCATTCCTTCTACTACCTGACACCAACAATGGGACATAATTCCTCCCACTGACACCCAATTAGGGATTATTATCCTTCCGACTGATCTAAATGATGGAACACTGTTCCTCCCACTGATGTCAATGAAGGGCCATGATTCTCACCACTGACACCAATGCCGGGGAAAAATTCCTTCCACTGACACTAATGATAGGGCACAATTATTAATTTTATTTTTTGCTCCCACTGACCACCTAGTATGAGGCATTGTTTACTCTCACTGATGCCGGGGCGTTTTCTAATCCCACTGGCATTGGTTGGTCTGGCCCCTCTATATTCTGAAGGACAGTAAATTGGCCCATCATTTACAAAGTTTGGAGACCCCTGTTATAGACAGAAGAGACTTTGAATTGTGTAAGTGCAAAAATATTTTATGTACAACCACAGTTCTAAAAAAAATTGGGATGCTGTGTAAAATCTACACAAAAATAGAATGCAATGATCCCATAAACTCCTATTAAAAAAAAAAAAAAAAAAAAAGAAAGAGAGGGGTGTCAAAAGCCTCATAGCGTACTCATGTCTTTTATTTAAAAATAAAATCAATGACTTATGCACTTACAAATGTGGGAGGATAGCAGGCATTAAGCATGAACAATAATTTAAAAAGGGTTAATTATATATATTTTATAGATTATTAATTATATAGATTATTAAGTACATGACTACACCTATTAGGTTTTTGTTGCCCCTCACTTTCTTTTGCTTTTGCAGTATCTGGCCCCCCAGTCATAGCCTGTGGAGATTTACTAACACTGCTGCAAACAGGATCTGGTGCAGCTGTGCATAGTGACCAATCAGCTTCTAGATTTTATTGTCAAAGCTTAATTGAACACTGAAATTAGACGCTGATTGGTTACCATGCACAGCTGCACCAGATCCAGTGTGCACCAATTTTAGTAAATCTCCCCGCTAGTCTTTTCACATTAAGAATATAGCCTCTACTTCAATTTTTAGATTATTATTTTGTTTTGTTTATTAGTTACATTCTGTAACCCGATATTGCATAGGCTTCTCCCATTTATAGCAGCTTATGGGAAACTTGTGGTTTTGCACTATTCTTTTGACAGATTGTTATTTTCTTATCGCTATTATTGCTAATTTTCAATTGGATTTATCACCTCAGAAGTCCCCCTAGTGGTTGTGTCATTAACTATACTGAACAAAATTATAAACGCAACACTTTGTTTTTGCCCCCCTTTTTTATGAGCTGAACTCAAAGATCCAAGACTTTTTCTTTGTACACAAAAGGCCTATTTCTCTCAAATATTGTTCACAAATCTGTCTAAATCTGTGTTAGTGAGCACTTTTCCTTTTCCAAGATAATCCATCCACCTCACAGGTGTGTCATATCAAGATTCTGATTAGATTATTATTGCACAGGTGCGCCTTAACCTCCCTGGCGGTAACCCAGAGCGTGACTCGGGGTGGATTTTTCATATCAGGATCAGTAACCCCGAGTCACGCTCGGGGTAGATGTGCAGAGAGCGCAACGGTTTCTCTTACCTTCTCCTGGCGATCCAGCGATGATCTCTCATTGCTGTGACCGCCAGCCGAGATCCCCGCCGCTCTCCGTCGGTCTCCGTCGGTCTGATGACTTCCTTGTTCCGTTCCCTGCAGCAGCAATGCTGCATGGGAGCGGAAATAGGGAGGGAAATTCAAAAAAAAAAAAAACGTTGCACAAAACACAAACACATTACACATTTTATATTATATATATTATATGCATATATACATATGCATATATATATATATATATATATATATATATATATATATATATATATATGTGTGTGTATATATATATGCGCGCACACACACACATATAAAATTATATTATTGATTTGATTATAATTCATGCGTTATATACACACACACATATATATATAATATATAACGCATAAATTATAATCTAATCAATAATATAATTTTATTATATATTCTATATTATATAATAAAATTATATTATTGATTCGATTATAATTCATGCGTTTGTGTTTCAAATTTATCACATCTGAGATGTCTACTAGACTCTTGTTTTGGTCAGGTTTAAGTCAGTAATTACTAAGAATTGTAGGCCTATAATACATAACGCCAAATTTCCATGAAAAGAATTGTACCGCTTTTGGTACAGAATTCCTGACAGAATCATACCGCCAGGGAGGTTAAGCCTAGTACACACGCAACGATTATCGGTCGACCGATCGTCCGTATTTTGTCCAGAGTGGTGTTTTTGTTGGTTGGAATGTGCCTAGACTGCACACGAATTTTCTCGCCCGACAAAATTCTACTTCAGAAGTGATGTCATGTGTTGGTTTGCTTTCTTTATGTTCTTTCTTCACAGAGCATGCCCAGACTTGCTCATTAGATTTTTCCCTGTCGAAATCCGTACTGACTGCATGAAAATCGGCCGTGTTCTTTAGGCTGGCCACAATAAAAGGCCACTCTAAAATGTACAGTTTTATCACACAGCACAATGCCACAGATGTCGCAGGTTTTGAGGGAGCGTGCAATTGGCATGCTGACTGCAGGAATGTCCACCAGAGCTGTTGCCTGTGAATTGAATGTTCATTTCACTACCATAAGCAATCTCCAAAGGCATTTCAGAGAATTTGGCGGTATATCCAATCGGTCTCATAACTGCAGACCACGTGTAACCACACCAGCCCAGGACCTCCACATCCAGCATCTCCACCTCCAAGATCGTCTGAGACCAGTCACCTGGACAGCTGCTGCAACAATCGGTTTGCTTAACCCAAAAATTTCTGCACAAACTGTCAGAAACCGTCTCAGAGAAGCTCATCTGCATGCTCGTTGTCTTCATCGGGGTCTCGACCTGACTTCAGTTCGTCGCTGTAACCGACTTGAGTGGGAAAATGCTCACATTCGATGGCTTCTGGCACTTTGGAGAGGTGTTCTCTTCATAGATGAATCCTGGTTTTCCCTGTACAGGGCAGATGGCAGACAGCAGACAGCGTGTATGGCATTGAGTGGGTGAGCGGTTTGCTGATGTCAATGTTGTGGATCGAGGGGTTTATGGTGGCGGTGGGGTTTTGGTACGGGCAGGTGTATGTTATAGACAACGAACACAGGTGTATTTTACTGATAGCATTTTGAATGCACAGAGATACCATGACGAGATCCTGAAGCCCATCGTTGTGCCATTCATCCACGACCATCACCTCATGTTGCAGCATGATAATGCATGGCCCCATGTTACAAGGATCTGTGCACAATTCCTGGAAGCTGAAAACATCCCAGTTCCTGCATGGCCACCATACTCACTGGACATGTCACCCATTGAGCATGTTTGGGATGTTCTGGATCGCCGTATACGACAGCCTGTTACAGTTCCTGCCAATATCCAGCAACTTCGCACTGCCATTGAAGAGGAGTCGACCAACATTGCACAGGCCACAATCAACAACCTGATCAACTCTATGTGAAGAAGATGTGTTGCACTTCGTTAGGCAAATGGTGGTCACACCAGATACTGACTGGTTTTCGGACCCCCCCCCATACAGTAAAACTGCACATTTTAGAGTGGCCTTTTATTGTGGCCAGTCTAAGTCCCACCTGTTCAATAATCTTGCTGTCTAATCAGCATCTTGATATGCCACACCTGTGAGGGGGATGGATTATCTCGGTAAAGGAGAAGTGCTCACTAACGCAGATTTAGACAGATTTGTGAACAATATTTGAGAGAAATAGGCCTTTTGTGTACATAGAAAAAGTCTTAGATCTTTGAGTTCAGCTCATGAAAAATTGAGGCAAAAACAAAGTGTTGCATTTATAATTTTGTTCAGTGTATCAGTTGCTCAGAGTTGTGGATCATGTGCAAGTTTCATTTCTTCTTTCCATGTTCATATTTTATTCACAATAGAAAATAGAAAAAAATATCAAATGTTTAAATTAAAATGTTTAAAATGTTTGAAAAAAAAAAAGGTAATTTTGAAATTGATGGCAGCAACATCCCGTAAACAAGTTTGGGCGGGGAAACAAAAAGCTGGCAAAGTAAGTGGTACTAACAAGGAAGAGTTGGAAGAACGTTTTGCAACCCAAGTTTATTGGCAACAGGTCAGTAACATTATTGGGTGTAAAAAGAGCATCTTAGGATGTCAGAGTTTCTCAGAAGTAAAGATGGACAGAGGTTCGCCAATCTGTGAAAAGTTACATAGTTACATAGTTAATCAGATTGAAAAAAGACAAAAGTCCATCTGGCTCAACCAATAAATTGTGTTTAAAAATTGTTGAACAATTTCAGAATGATGTTTCTCAACATAAAATTGTAAAGACTTAAAATATATCATCATCTATAGTACATAATATCATCAAAAGATTCAGAGAATCTGGAGAAATTTCTGTGCACAAGGGACAAGGCCAAAACACAACATCGGATGTCTGTGATCTTTTGGCCCTCAGATGGCACTGCATTAAAACAGGTATGATTCTGTGAAGGACATGACTGCATGGGCTAAGGAATACTTTCAAAAAGTCTGTAAACACATTTCATTGTGTCATCTAAAAATGCAAGTTAAACCTCCATCATGCAAAGAAGAAGCCATGTCTAAACATGATCCAGAAATGCCACTGACTTTTCTGGGCCAAAGCTAATTTAAAACGGTCTGTTGAAAAGTGCAAACTGTGGTCAGGTGAATTGAAACTTGACATTCTTTTTTCAGAAACCATGGGTGCTGAATCCTCCAGACTAAATAGGATAGGGACCTTCCAGGTTGTTTTTAGCAATCTGTTCAAAAGCCTACATCTCTGATTGTATGGGGATACATCGTGCATATAGAATGGCCAGCTTGCACATCTGGAAAAGCACCATCAACGCTGAAAGTTATATCCAGGTTTTAGGGCAGCATATTATTTACTTTTTTAAGGAAGGCCTTGCATATTACAGCAGGACAATGCTAAACCACATACTGCATCTATGACAACAGCATTGCTTCGTAGTAGAATAATCTGAGTGCTTAACTGGCCTGCCTGCAATCCAGACCTTTCACCAATTGAAAATATTTTGTTCATCTTGAAAGGAAAAATATGACAAAGAAGATCCAAGACTGTTGAGCAGTGAGAATCATATATCAGGCAAGAATGGGACAATACTCCTCTCCAAAAACTCCAGCAACTGATCTCCTCAAGTTTCTAGATGTTTACAAAGTGTTGTTAAAAGAACAGGGGATGCTACACTATAGTAAACATGGCCCTGTCCAAACTTTTTTGAGATGTGTTGCTGCCACAATTTTCAAACTTACTTTATTTTTTTCTTAAAATTATACATTTTCTCAGTTTAAATATTTCATTTTTTTTTATTGTCTATTGTGAATACAATTTAGGTTTATGAGATTTGCAAATCAGTGCACTCTGTTTTATGTAGATTTTAAACAGCATCCCAAATTGGGGAATTGGGGTCGTAATTCTTTGTGTTGGGACCTCTTATATTACCTATAAAACCCCAAAATAACCATGTTTATTCTGATAGTAATCAGAATGTGGTACTTATCTGAGGTATAAGCATATCCAGTCCATATGTACAAATAAATAGTAGATATATCTCCAAGACCCCAATTTCTCTCCCACTACTCTAACATTAAAATGTTCATCTTTCATTTAGACTTATCTAGAATACTATTTGCTTCACCTCTAGACTTGGTATGTATAAAGTTGGTGGCCTAACTGCTGGGCCCCACAACAGTGGTAATGTCTGCCAAAGGTGTTGTTTTGTGTTTGGATCACTATACTATATACTTCAAACATGCTAAAATAGCAGCTAATAATTTGCATATAATACATCTGGTAGTTTCTTTCTAACTGTACACTGTTATTAAAATGGTGAAAGCAAAATGCAAAAAGTAGTAGAAAATAGTACAGCTCCTCCTGTCAGTCTGTAATATCAGCCCCTTGCTGAGACTGCTATTATAGCGAGGAAACCCCTTAATAATTAGCAGGGAGATCTGCGGTATAATTTACTGTGAAAGAGATTTAAACAGCAGCGTATCTCAATGTGCATCTCTGTTAATTACTCCTTGCTCATCAAACACTTCGCTGCATAAAGTAAGCGCCTGTAAACTGCAAATACAGTATGGAGACAGGCAACCCTACAAGGATTTTAGCTTTGCTTTATCCTTGCAGTTGCATCTTTTTCTTATTTAAACAAACAAGATGTTTCAGTTTTTTCTTGTTCTTTGATTTTATAGCATTGTTAAAGAGAAGAAGAGGAAAAGTGCAGAGTCCTTGTATCCATTTTTTTTTTTGCATTACACAGTAAAATAAAAAGAAACAGACCAGAAAAATAAGGCTTAGAGTAGTATTAAACCCAAAAGCAAACATTAATTATATTGCAGTTTACCATTTCTTAGAAGCCATGGCTGTATTTGTTTCCTTTTTTAGACATTACTTCTTGTATATTCATCTGGTGATCTAGCCAGCAAGTCAGTTGTTTTTTCACAAGCTCAAACTCTCTAGCAGAATCTTTCCATGGATGAGACCAACCACTTCACACAGACAAGGGTTATTAAAATGATCAGCTTTTATTTATTCATGCAAAACCTTTATTCCAAAAGGAGAAAAAATGGTTTACTGTAACTGATTATAAAGTTTGAGCTGGAGTTTGGCTTCAGTTTGTTAGTGGTTCTAAATCTGCTTATACATTAATACTCTCTTCCCCTCCAGACTGACAATGCTGCTGCCTGTTGTGCCTCCTCTACTCATTCCTCCAGAATGAGTAGAGTCTCACTAATACAGGAGGTGTGTTATTGGCCAGATCACCAGGTGAAAACAGAGGGCAAAAGCCAAAGAAAAGAAAACGTATGCAGCCACCATATTTATTGATTGGCAAGCTGCAATATAATACATTTTTGGTTTTTGGTTTAATACCACTTTAAAGATGAATGAACCCCAGGCATCATTTAAACAAATGTTTAAAACTGATTTAAGTCCAATTAAAGATGTACTGCAGTGAAATTGCCCACATTTTCCTTCAACTCCTATTTATGAGTATGCATAAAAAGTCGGTGTGCACTTACCCACACAATGAGATTGGGCCATGAATCACAGGACCCAACTTGGACTTTAAGATGTAATTAAACTTTTGTGGAGAAATAATGTGGCATAAAAAAAATATATATATCATATACAATTGCTATACAAGCCTTGCTGGTGTACAGAATGCCTCCAGAAATGTAATTTCCTGCTTGTGTAATTGGTTCACAGATTTTCCCAGAAGTCTCCACTAAGATACAAGTCAATCATTCAATAGGAATTTCAGTTTTGGTGAGATATTCCTCAATGGTTGGATAGTTCTAAAAGAATAATGACCCTGCAGCTTTTTTTCATTAGAACACCAAGAGTGCATTGGGTGAATATAATAAACAGAAAGAAAGCAGCGCCAGCTTAGTGAAGCATAAGGTTCATTAATACAAAAAACACGTAGTGACTTACTCTTAGGTAAGTAAAGGCCGGTACGGTAGGGGAATGGGATCATCCATCTTCTTGTCCTGGATACCGTTGCAGAAAGCAGGGGTGCGGGGTGCCGGTGGTGCATGGAGGAAGTGGTCTTGCAGCCTGTCTGATGGTGCTGTGGTGGTGGAGGACTCTCAGTGGGGCTCCACTTCCTACTTCCTGTCAGCCCGACATCACTTCCTGTGAGGCAGAGGGAAAGATGGGCGTTGCTAGCTTTCGGAGCATCCGTGCTCCTTCATAATTCATCTTTCCCTCCGTCTCACAGGAAGTGATGTCGGGCTGACAGGAAGCAGGAGCCCTCCACCACCACCAGCACCATCAGACAGGCTGCCAGACAACAGCCTCCACCCACCACCGGCACCCCACACCCCTGCTTTCTGCAACGGTATCCAGGACAAGAAGATGGATGATCCCATTCACCTACCGTACCGGCCTTTACTTACCTAAGAGTAAGTCACTATGTGTTTTTTGTATTAATAAACCTTATGCTTCACTAAGCTGGCGTTGCTTTCTTTCTGTTTATTCTCCTCAGAGCCTCTCCTTGCTCCAGCTGGCAGCCGCTTTTCGTGGGCCCCCTCCCGCCTTCCACCTCATCCTTTTTTTATTTTTCTACCCATTTTTTACTTTCTATATTTTTACCTCTTTACCTCATGGTATGCCACCCACCAACATCAGAGAGCGCCATGTAATCATTTACTTTATGATTATAATAAACAAGTCCCTCCCATTCAGATTCAGTCTGCATAGGACATAGTGAAATAAACAGCTATTTCTGAAGAGCAACAACAGGTAGGAATCTGCTACAAAATATGTTAAAATCTCTGCAATGGGCATTGATCACCCAGAGGTGTTTGTTTTTGTCTTAGGAAAAGTGGAGTTACTCTTTACATTTATAAGAAGCATATCCCAAACACTCGTTCCTATGACCACTGGATTACAATGGCAGTGTCATCAGTGGGAGGATTCAGGGAACAGAAGACAGTGATAGCTTGTGCCTCCAATAATATGATTGATTGGCAATGTGGCCTTAGGTAAAAAAGCAGCTGCTATATTTTTCACACCTAACTTTTCTAGCCCTAATTAATGTATAAAGTTAACAAAAAACACTCTCCTAAGCTCAAAAGTGATGTAATGGCAGTGGATGTTGTCTAGGATCTCTATGGCTCTGGGTAGATGCACAGACCTTGCTGCCCTTCAAGGGTTGGGGAACACCCAATGGAAACACTGCAGAGAAATTGAAAAGAGGGCGCACGAGCCTTGCGCACTCCCCAAGTGGTGTTTAATAAAGTAAAAAATATACAAGAAATATACTCACAAACAAATCAGTCATAAAAGCTTTTTAAAGGTCCACGATGGACACAAAGCAACCAGGTGAACGGGACTGGGTCCAGCACACCGGGCCATCTGAAGGGTCCCCCGGCATCCAAGACAGTAGCTCTCCTGTACTCAAGTGGTATGTGGGAAGGTGAGTGGTCTTCTTTTATCACAACCTAAGGTCTTGCTGCCCCCTCAGGACCAAGGGAATCGAAATATACTGCAAAACAACAAGAGAAGGGCGCACCGACCTAGTGCATTACCACTAAAAAAGTTTATTTAAAATAAAAAAACAGCATACATTGAAACAGCATACATTGTACTCACAAACTAATGATAATTGCACGCATGTAAAAGAAAGGGAACCAATCGCCTCCAGGATTGCCGGGATGAACCGATGGTGCTAGGAGATGTGATAGCATCTGTATATGCCTGGCCGATGCGTTTCGAGGGAGAATCCTCTTTTTCAGAGCCGAAAGTACTCTGAGGATGTGCTGGACCCAGTCCCAGTGACCTGGTTGCTTTGTGTTCATCGTGGAATTTGAAAATGCTTTTATGACTGATTTGTTTGTGAGTATATTTCTTACATATCACCCATTAATACATCTTGGTATTGGCATTTTCTTGCCAGCTATTTACTTGCTCACCTTTGCACTTTATACATTGTTGCACTTTATTAACCTTCTGTATCTTGGCACGTTTTTTGCCAATTATTTATTTGATACTCACCTCCCACACTTTATATATTACTGTACCTTATCATATTTCTGCATCTCAATGAACTTTTTTTTATTACATTTACCTGAATGAATAATTGTATGATCTGCATTTGATTAATTCTTTGCTTGTTATCAGCTTACATATCTGTTTTTCCAACTTGCCATTTGATCTATATTCACTCTATTTTCTGCATCTCATGGTCATACACAATTTGGTATTATATATTAATTATTTAATTCTTTATTGATATCTATCGAGTATTTCCTTTAATTATTGGCAGCGCCATCTACCTCACTATTTTCTTTCACATATTTCCTACATATTTTTTACTCTAACGAACACCACTTGGGTAATGCGCAAGGTTGGTGTGCCCTCTTTTCATTTTCTCTTGATTGTAGAAAGTTACCAGGGTCTAGCTCTGCTTTACCAACTGTGTGAAAAGCAAAGCGAATGAGTGGACTAATTAAGGCCTATTTCTGACTAGTAGCCATAGGCTGCTCTACATCATTACCCTTTGTCCATATGATTAGAAGTACCCAAGAGATGTATCAAGCTACTTAGTAATTAGTAGTAATTAGTGCCTGATTTCAATGTCTAGAAATTGTGTTTTTGCCTTTAAAATGGATTTATTTATCTGACATGCCAGTGACCCATTTCATCAAGAAGGAACTACTTCAGTGTGCTATTGAATTAACCTGTGCTCAATGACTGATCATTTTGTTGTATAACAAGCCACTTAAAGTAATTCATGAATTGACCCAAATTTTGCCAGAAAGTCAATGGTAAATACAATAGTAAGAAAATAACTACTAAATGAATAGTCAAGTTATTTATGGCTGTAATCCTATGGTAAAGTATCTCAATGTGCGTGTATCTAAAGAATGCTACAGAAAGTATTTGCTGTTTGTTTAAGATGTTTAAGGTGACATAAAGCTGAAGTTTAGCCATAAAAAAAGCATTCTCTATAGCTTTAGTGAACTAATGTACCTGTAATGATATACTATATGTCCCATGTTATGCAGGCAGCCGGGTCCTATAGAAATCCATACTGCAGGGATGCCTGAATCCTGTCTCTGGACTTCTGGCACTGAGGGGGTTAAAGCCTCAGGACTTCTGTGAAGCTTCTGTGCAAAAGTTTCTGGGAAGGACTCGTCCCCTCCACCTCTTTTATTGATGTCACTACTTGTAACATGATCTGTGAATGGAGGGGATTCTGATGAGACATGGGATTCCCTCCTCCATTCATGGATTGTGTTATCGGCAGTTAAAGCAGTGAAAAAATCTTTTTTGATATAAGAAGAGGCAGGAGGGGATAGGTCCTTGTCTGGAAGTCCTTCATAGCAGCTTCACATTAGACCCAAAGCTATTAACCATTGCAGTACCTGAGGTTCAGAAAGAGGACAAGGCATCCCACCACCAGTGAAGATTTCTACAGCATCTAGTTCCCTGTAAGAGGTGGAATATATACTTGGATACACTTAGATTAGCTCACTAAGCCCTGGTTCACATTAGTGCAATGACAGACATCACATGTGATTCGGAGTGCACTGCTCTGAAAATCACATGTGATGTCTGTGCGATGTGAATTCAGCCATACAGATTGTATGGCTGAATGTACATCGGATTCGGACACAACACTCACAGGACCCTTTTTTGGGACAGAATCGGAATCAGATCCCATGGTGGTTTATACCTATGTGATTCGATTCATGTCCGAACTGACAGTTCACACTGCGATATGCAACCTGATCTGGGGGGGGTGGTTAATTTTGTATTGACACCCCCAGCGATTCGCATATGGCAGTGTGAACTGCAATGCAGGAACCAGCAGTGAATTTGCAGGGTTGTCGCATTGCATTTATGTGAACCAGCACTAAGCTACAGAGAATGTTTTTTGTTTTTTTTTTGTTTTTTATGGCTTAACTTTAGGTTGAAAGTAAAAGTAGTATGGCTACCTGAACTTCTGTATCCTACTATAGAGGACAGCAAAAAGGAAGGGATTTTGTATTTTGATTTTTGATTTTTATTCTTTATTTAATATCTGGTAGGTGTACTTTCATTCTTGGCCGTAATGTAAAATTAGAACCAAGGCTCAGTGATATCTCCTCATTGTTAGACTACATGCTCGCTGCTGTGAGAATTTTACTGATCACATGCACAAACATTTCTGTGGAAGTGATGAGTAAAATTATTGCATTTGGATGCTTTAAATGTGTAAGGACATCTATGCATTTAAATGTGTAAGGACGTATATGCATTTAAATGTGTAAGGACGTCTATGCATTTAAATGTGTAAGGACGTATATGCATTTAAATGTGTAAGGACATCAATGCATTTAAATGTGTAAGGACGTATATGCATTTAAATGTGTAAGGACGTATATGCATTTAAATGTGTAAGGACGTCAATGCATTTAAAAGTGTAAGGACGTATATGCATTTAAATGTGTAAGGACGTATATGCATTTAAATGTGTAAGGACGTCTATGCATTTAAAGATGTAAAATTCTAGTTCTATGTTCCTGCTCTGTTTTCAATCACAGAGTGAACTTTTTGCATCTATGTATACAACATACAAGTGTTTTAACGCATAAAATCATAAAATGCTTGTCCTCAGATGCAGATTTTTTTTATTTTTGGTTACAAATCTGAGTGCAGCACATGTTTACACACCTATGTGCATGTCCCTTTTAAAGCAATACACCTGTATTTAGATCTGCAAAAAAATGTATCCTTAAAGTGTATGCAAATGCAAAACATCTTTGTTCTTATTGCAAAACATTTTTGTTCTTATTGCAATGTGGAAGGTTTAGAACCTTCATAAGATGTTTCAAAGCTTAAAGTGTCACTAACCCGGCATCATAAAAAAACTTGCAATAAATGCTATTTATACTCTGTCACTGAGATTTATTGAAGTTTATTTTCTGTATTCTGGTTGATCCTGCTGCTCTCTAACTCCACCTCTGTTCATGTGCCCAAATCAGCTAGGGATTTTGCAGCTGTGGTGGCAACTCTGCATATGCTCAGTTTTCAGTAAGTTTCTATGCTGAACATTTCCTCCCTATCGCATTTGAGCAACCCATGTGACATTAGAGTCACACATGTGGGTTTAAACAGAGTGGTAAATGACACCCCACACCCTCCCTGCTCCTCCATGCCCACTAACCAGACAAACAGAATGGGGTCGGGATATTACATGTAGATTAATGGAAGCTTCACCTCCATCTTTTCCTAAGACACACGCTGGAGGGGTGTGACTGGCAGAAATCTGCCCACACAATGTTATTGTCATACAAATATAAATATTTGAAAACACTTTATTGATATTATTTAATTTCACTCTATATTCCAAAGGATTTTTTTTTTTATTTTGAACACGTGACCAGCATAAGAGGACTAGAAGCTCCTCCTACTTATGTTTCTCTGCAGGCAGGCTGGGAAATATCTGGATCATGTGGCAGCTGTATATCAATTAGGTTAAAGGTACTTTGATGTTTTTATTTTTTTTAATAATTACTGTGCCATCATCCATATGCAGAAATAGAAGGGACACTGTAAATTAAACATTGTGTGTTTAGTATCACTTTAAAGCAGGAATAAACCCATCATCTTAACAGTTTCAAAAAACAGTTACATTCCTTACGCATGCCGGGAATGTAACTGTCACATTGAATATGCTCTCAACCAAATTGTCAAACCATCAAGAGTCATAACTGATCACATGTGCAGTATCATGGCAGTTGAAGATCAAACAGAGGCCAAGGTGGCAGCTTCCTTGGCTAAAAACGATAAGAGGGTTTAGATCTGCATGAAGTTATCTTTCAGTTAAACCTCTTGACGACAGCTGTACACATATATGCGGCCACTCGGGTGATGGGCAATAATGCCGAACGGCCACATTGTATAATGTTTATTGTAGTACATCACTTTTGAGTTTATGCAAATGTTTGAAAGTGTCCCCAAGGAACATAAGCAACACTAGTAATGTATTATTTGGTATGATGACATATCTATTTCATATGGTTGTAACTCCTTATAAACAAAATGTGATATGTAGATTGAAATACAAAACAAAGGCTGTGTAAAGTTTTACAGTCCTTCTTACAGTTTCCGTAAGAAAACAGCCATCACCTGAGTAGAAAAGCCTGTCTCTTGCCAGCATTCTATAGAGAAGAAGGATCTAACATGTCCCTTGCTAACTCAGATGTACAGATCTGCATTCAGCAAATCCTATACTTCCTACTGCAATGGTGAGCTCTAGAAAAATATATTCTAATTTTCCAAAAATGCACTCAGCTCCGGTTGTGGACTAACAACACAGTGACAATGACAACGACACAGCTGTCAGCCCTGTCCAGTGTTTTTTGCTAAACTACTCAATCACTCCTACTCTCAGATCTCTACAAGATAATTGCTAATCACTCTGTAGTCCAAGATACAATTGAATAGGGCTTTAGAGATCTTGGGAAAAGGGGAGAGAATACAGGATAGCTTTGCATTTCTAAAAAGATGTGTTTTTTTTTTTTAACTTATCAAATAAATATAACAATATGCCTGCAATGGTATATTAAATAGACCACAAGGGAGCAAACAAGAGAACTCCATTGTGGGGGTTAACATACACTTTAAATAACAGCAAGCCCTCCAGGTGCTGAAAGTGTGTAAAAACCCAGATTCAGCACTACGGAGAGCTCCTGCTGGCAAATTCGCCTGTAGGCTTAAAAGCTGTTTTGACAACTGACTGTATTTCTGACATAGGATGGCTGTTTACTGGCTGCTACCTTTACCTGGCGCACACTCATCCTATTATCTGACTGTGCCAGGCAATGCCATCGAATGGCATTAGAACAAATAACATTTAGGATTCACTGAGTAAATTTCCCAATGAATACTTTATAAATGTACCCCAGCACTTCTTTTTTGCAGAGTAGTTGATTATCTGAACGATCCCTGGGCTTATGTTTTATGGTTATTTTACATGGAAATAATGCTATTTGTTATTTAAAGCTAATCTTCAGGCAAATGTAAAATACACAAAATGGCTTTCTTTCTGCTACATTGTTCACAAATGTCTGTCACAAAATGCAAAAAATCAATTTTGTGCCACCTTCTCAATGCTGGCAAGGCTTGTATCAGTCTATGTTGGAAGAGTAACAATCCCCCCTCTATTACCATGTGGCTTAACAAGGTTAGATCGGTGGAGACCCTGGAGGATCTGGTCTTGACGGCTCAGGATAGGAGAGAACAATATAATAAGACCTGGTCATTCTGGAATATCTTTGCTCTTTCCGATGAGGGGAAGACTCTTCTGGGGAGGTAACCCTGGGATGCGGAGATGCCCCTTCTGTCTGTTACCTCTGATAGATGGATGTTTCCCCTGTGACCAAGAAGCAAAACTGACGTCCTACCACGTACTTAGTTCATGGAGATACCACTGTATTTGTTCCCCCTCCTCCTTCCACCCCTTTTTTTATTTTCCCTCCCTTACCTCCCCCCCCCCTTTCTTCCCTCATCTACCTTCCCCCTCCTTTCTGACCCTCTTGGCCTTCTGTCACTTTTGTTTCCCCTCCCCTCTCATACTTGTGCAGCCTTGTCATTCTTCTCTATACCTGACATCGGTCCTGTTTGGATTTGCTATATCATTGTATATACTAGTTCCTGTGACGCCTATTTTGTTTCAGCACTGTATATACACGTTTCTTATCTGGTTGTTCTAATTGTTCATGACTGATGTATTTCTACACGTGCAATTTTGCCTAGATGCCATTGTTCTGCTGTTATATCTTTCTTTGCTGCACTTACAACTAAATAAAGAATTTGTAAAAAAATAAATAAAAAAAAATACACAAAATGGTGTAACTCCTGTATTTATAAATATTTTCTAACATTTGTCATTTTAAAGCCCAACTCCAGGAAACTTTAGAGTTATACCTTGCAGTGGTGCTACAACCGCACTGCAAGAGTTAACAGCTTGTTTTGTCTAGGGGAGAGAGGAAGCGATTATACTTAACGTATCCTCTGCTCTCCCCCATGCTCCAGCAGTGGACTGTCCCTTGGTGTCATAATGTCTAGTGCAGGGCTATGGAAACTGCATTGGTCTTGATGATGTCAGGACTTTAGACTGCTAGAGTGTGGAGGGAGAATGCACTGCAGGGACCAGTTTAGCAGCATGGAGCAGCAGAAGATTGGGTAATTAAATCTTTTTTTGTATCCCCTAGACCTAAAAGAACAATTACCCTTGCAGGGCAGGTGCAGCCCCACTGCAAGGGATAACTCAAGGGATAAGTTTCCAGGAGCTGGGCTTTAAATGCAGACAGTGCAAGTGCCTCTGCTGACTAAGAAAAGCTGTGTGGTGTAGCAGAGCTGTGTAAGTCTCATAACTGGATGGACAGAAGCACAATTCCTTTTGCAAGAGCATCTTAAAATGGAACTCAAGGGAACACTTATCAAGCATTTACACCAACCATTTGTTTCTCCTTTTTGGGATAAAGGATTTACATAAATCATGGGTGCTCAACCTGTGACCTTCCAGCTGTTGCGGAACTACTAGTACCATGAGACATGGCAAGGCTATCAATTAAACAGGCATGATTCCCAAAGGCAGAGGCATGATGGAACATGTAGTTCTGCAACAGCTGGAGGGCCACAGGTTGAGAACCCATGACATAAATAATTAAAGCCTGACCATTGTAAACACGCTGGTCAGTGTTAAACAGTTTGCATTAATTGTCTAACTGCCATCTTTGCTGGACAGCTTGGTCTGGTAAAGGGAATTGAAAAACAAAAAACTTACTGGCTGGATCACCAGGTTATAAACTATGTCACAGGGGGAACAAAAAATCCTGTGTTAATGCAAGTGGCAGACTGTATCATATACAGAATGTTTTTTTTATTTTTTGCCACAATTAAACTTTAAGATCACTTGGAACTAAAGTCAATTGCCTGTTTTTATGAAGTGTTCAACAAATATATAGAGTCCAGTTGTATATTCATTCATGTTTATCTATCCTCGGAGAAGGCTGTACAACTCCAGCTGAAAACATAAAAAGTTCCTAATGAAATAAAAGGAACAGTGAGATTTGTATGGAGAGGAAAGGTCTGTAAATAAACTGGCGCCGTCCCCTCGGATAAATGTAAAGTAGTATATGTGTCCAGGTTGGTAGGTGACTAATTGGGATAGGGAAGGGAGGGGGAGGGGAGAATAAGACAAGGTGGGAATAATCCTGCCAAGCCCTGGAAATGGGGATTTAAATGTGCCTATAATACAAAAATAAAACCGAAAAAAAAGTTATTTATATATATATATATATATATATATATATATATATATATATATATATATATATATATATATATTATTATTATTATTATTATTATTATATTTTTTTTTTTTTTTAAGGAACAGTGTTCGGTCCAATTACAAGTTCAAAAGTAAACTCCACCTTTCACTTTATTATATCTTTCAGAGACCCCCAGTAGGAAGATCACCAGTTGTAATTGGTGTCTCCACTCCCACAAACCCATTATAGAAGTGCTTCTGTTAGGTGAGGGCGATGCCATCTTTGTACTACAACTCTGTATTCTGGAGGAGATAGCTCACTATTTCACATGTCAATTAATTAGCAAGCAAACCTGCTAAACAAAACTATTATTTTGCATGTAGTTATCTTTTAATACATTATATGAAGATTTGTGTAATAAAAAAAATAAAAAAAATGAATGACTTTAGTTGATATTGTAAAGCAGTAAATCTGCAACTTGCATCCCTTGTGTTACATTTTTTAAACAGCATAAAAGCCTGCTTATACACATGTATTGGGTGACTAAAACAGACAAACAAGGTTTTACTTTTCAAACAAGCATGTGATTTACCATCTTCACAATTGTTAATTGTTGTCAGTATAAAACTACTATAATTTAACACGTCACCTAAAAATCCATTTGCTTTTAGTACAGAATGCAAAAAGACATGTTCTGCATGCAGTGCCAGATGCATCACATTGTGGAGGTCAGTTTTAAAAAAAAGAAGCATGCATCCAGGTATCCTGTTGCCAATTCTCGTCCACTTCAAAAACCAGATGTCATTTTTGGACTATGTAAGACTTTTCATGCAGGGTAGCAGCGCCACCTACTGCTGACAAAAGATGCATTTGTTCAGCCTTACTGGATAACGATAGATTTTATTGGTAGTTAGTTGCTTTGAATATATTCTTTTTTTAATACTTTGGAATATTGCATGATTGTTTTTTGCATTAGGTTTAAGTGTATGTAAACCCCAACCCTAAATTTCAGTATGTGTGGCATCATTTCCCCTAAAGTGACCCTGTTGCTAAAGTACATTTTTTAAACCAAGCTATACTTGTGAAAGAAGATTGTAAATATTCACCTTTCCTCCTGCCCACACCACATAAAACAGATCCAATCCTGAGATATATATTTTTTGAATGTATTTTTTAATGAAGAAAAATAAACCATATAAATATAGCAGGTAGTTTTGGGTGGGGTCGTTGTCTCCCTGCACATGGGGGTACATTTTGTGCGTGGCATGCTCATCAATGCCTGGGACCTGGTGGAGACTGCTGTCATGTGAAGAATCTAACATTAAGGCAGTTCCCCGACTTACAGATGAGCTCCTTCACTTAGTTACCGATAACAACTACTCTTCTTCTCTCCTTGTCTTGGCAAGTTAACCCTTTTCATAACCTTGTACTTCATACCCCATTGTGCTTTACCGACCCTGGTTGATATGCCAGAACCAACATACACCCATTCACACCAGGCTCATAATGGTTAATGTAACTTTGCTGAACAAGTGTGGCATAACAGTTCAATATTAACAACGTCTTTCCCTAAGCCTAACTATAGTATGGCTGCCCAGGCATACCTCTGTAAGGGAGCTGGCAGACGGCGGCAGCCTTTGGCGTGAGCAGACTTTATTTTTTTATTTTTTCGGGTTGGCGGTGGCGGTGGGTGTCATGATTGATAATGGATTTGCACCGGGGGACATTTAATTTTATTTAAATTTTTTAAAAAAAAGGCAATGTCAAAAACTGTCTAATGTCTTTTTTTTACACTACACATTTTTTTGGGTGAATGAGTAGGGGTACTATGTACCCCTACTTATTTACATGGGGGGGCTGGGATCTGGGGGCCCCCTTGTTAAAGGGAGCTTCCAAATTCTGATAACCCCGTCCACAAACGCCCGCAGACCCCCACAACCCTGACCGAGTGGGGGGGGGGTGCTCGCTTGTCCCCTCCCTTCCCTGAACGGCCAGGCTGCATGTTTGGATAGGGGGCTGGTATGGATTTTGGGGAGGACCCCACACCATTTTTTTTTTTTTTTATTTTGGCGTAGGGTTCCTGCCAAAATCCATACGAGACCTGAAGGGCCTGGTATGTATTGGGTTGACCCCACACCATTTTTTTTCCTGATTTTTGTATTGTTTTTACCTAATGACAGCTGATGACTCATCAGTTGTTAAGGACGCAGTGGCCAACCGCTCCTTAACAACCATGTTGTTTAGTAGTGGTTAAGGACATGAGCGGCCGCCCACACCTTAACAATGCCTATTTATTAATGTTAATAAATACGCCGGCTAGTGCCAGGCGCTAAATTACCGCATGTTTTCATTACTAACATACGGCAAGACTTTATAAAATAACTCACGCGGTATTTTAGTAGCTTTTTTTTGTGAATGCAAAAGATGTTTTTAAAAACACTGAGCGGTATTGTACCTAATTTTTTAAGGGGAAACATACCGCTTTGTGAATATAGTCCAATGAGTTTAAAGCTGAACTTTGGGCAGATAAAGGCACAAATGAATGCTGCACTGTAAGGCTGAGTCGGGTCCATAATGACCTTTGCTCAGAAGAAGTGGGTTGAATAATGCTGGCAATTAGAATGAGGAAAGACAGCAAAAAAGGGTCCTGCATTGGAAATATCTGAATCACAGCTGAATATTACAGCAAGAGCGGATTGTGTTAATTTACCTTTTAATGAGCCATTTTTCGATTTTTGATTTTTTCTGAAGTTATGCTTAAATGCCAGGAGAGAACGGGGAGCATTCAGGAACCCTGACACAGAAGTAGAAAATAGTTTGTTTTTTTTTTTTTGTTTTTTTTACTGGTGTCCCTACATAATATGTAGTAATCCTTACAACTTGCTCACACCAGTATGAATCCCCATGAATGCTACATTGCACTCCTTTTTGTCAGTGTACTCCTAAAGGCATCCTGGAAGAACAAGTCTCAGTGCTCTGGGAGAATTTAGAAATCAACAGGTTAGTAGTGACCCATAATTGCAATCAATTGATATGATAAAGCCCTCTGGCTTCAATAACTTCTATGTGCTCATAGCCCCCAACTGTCTCTGATTTTGAGGGACTGTCCCTGTTCTGGAACAATGTTCCTCTGTCCCTCTTTCTTCCTCATTTGTCCCTCATTTTGGTCTGATCTGTATACACTGTATTGTCAATGCCTATACATGCACATGAACTTTAATGGCATCCAAGTCTTAGTCCGTAGGGTTTATTATTGAGTTGGCCCTCCCTTTGCAGCTATAACAGCTTCAACTCTTCTAGGAAGACTGTCCACAAGGTTTAGGAGTGTGTCTATGGGAATGTTTGACCATTCTTCTAGAAGCACATTTGTGAGGTTAGGCATTGATGTTGGATGAGAAAGTCTTGCTCGCAGTCTCTGCTCTAATTCATCCCATAGGTGTTCTATCGGGTTGAGGTCAGGATCATGTGCAGGCCAGTCAAGTTCTTCCACCCAAACTCTCTCATCCATGTCTTTATGGACCTTGCTTTGTGCACTGGTTTAAATCATTTGGTGGAGGGGGGATTATGATGTGGGATTGCTTTTCAGGGTTTAGGCTTTGCCCCTTAGTTCCAGTGAAAGGAAATCTTAGACATTTTGGACAATTTCATGCTCCCAACTTTGTGGGAACAGTTTAAGGATTCCCCCCTTCTGTTCCAACATGACTGCACACCAGTGCACAAAGCAAGGTCCATAAAGACACGGATGAGCGAGTATGAGGTGGAGAAACTTGATTGGCCTGCACAGTGTCCTGACCTCAACTGGATAGAACATCTTTTGGATAAATTAGAGCGGAAACTGCGAGCCAGACTTTCTCTCCAACATCAGTGCCTGACCTCACAAATGCCCTTCTAGAAGAATGGTCAAATATTCCCATAGACACACTCCTAAACCTTGTGAACAGCCTTCCCAGATGAGTTGAAGCTGTTATACCTAAAAGAGGTGGGCCAACTCAATATTGAACCCTACGGACTAAGACTGGGAGGCCATTAGATTGTATGTGCGTGTAAAGGCAGGCAGGCGCTCAATACTTTTGACAATATCGTCTAGTTCTATTTATCTTTCAAATAGTGTCTCATAGTACTGAACCTTTCATCCAAATTCAAAATTGCTGCATTTGTAAATTTCAAAAGCCAGTATAGAGGAATAGTATTGGTAAAAAAAATAAAATAAATAAAAGCACTTGTGAGTTTAACAATTTTTTTTTGTTTAGTTTTCCTTTAAGGAGGCATGGCAGGGGGTGTGTATTATGTCTACATACATTTGCTAATAGGTGTCCCTCATTCCCATCTCAAAATGTTGGGAGGTATGCATGTGCTTTTTCTAGTAATAAAGATATGCTGTAATCAGGTTTCTGATGCTTTACACTAGCTCCACAATGCACCTGAAACTGCATATTTATAAAGGTGTTCATTTTAAAGTTACAGAAAACTTTCTTTGACAAGATGATAGTCCTTTATTTTTCTTCAGGCAAGCAGATGTTCTTTTTTCTCCAAACCGGTTCTCCCTTAGGCTGATAACAAAAGGGAGACTCTGCTGCTACCTTACCTGCCGCTGACAGTTTGTCAAAATTAGCAGCATCAGGATCTCTAAGAGGATGCCTATTTTGTCCCTATGGAATCAGGACAGGGAGTTGCAACTTCTAGTGATCGAGATTCAGCAGAATGTGGGTCAGCAACAAAGTGACATCTTTCTGTGTGTGTCTATAGAGGTAGCCATTCCATAGGGATACACAGGCAGTCTTTTCAGCGATCCTGCTAGTGATTTTTCTCTAGCAGCAGAAACGCTGTGTCATTAGTCCTAGATTTACTAAGATTCTTTGCCGTTATGTTTAAAATCAATATTTTTATTTCTCACCAATATACTTGGCAAGTTTTTGTTTTTACCATGTCTATGCTAAAATCCAATTTTATTCTGTGAAGTTCAAGACCAACTTTCCATTGCAGCAGTATTTACATACCAAGTAAAAATTAGGTATATATTTACATGATAAAAGTAATATAGTGGATAATTAGTAATTTAATTATCCCTAAAACGCACAATGAACATGCAACATAGATCTATTGCTCACACAAGCCAAGATAACATTTATACCTGGTGGTTTTGCCTTTGAAGGTACTGGTGCAGACATTTTCAGTTATGGCATACCAGTGCTCTGGCCTTCTCTTACAGGTGTGCTCCTGCGTTTTCACCTTGTCACATGAGCTTCTGATGAAGACTTTAATGCCCTGTACACACGTTCCCATAATCGTACGATAATCGTACGACTCATCTTTCGCAAATTGTTGCATGGCACTAAAATCGAAACCAACTCTGCATACTTACCATCAGATTTTGTTTGTATGATTCTCTGAAAAAGTTTGTTTGCGTAGCTACGTATCAAAAAAGATGTCCTATACGTGTGACCCCTGCATCTGCCACGCCATTTTGCTATTTCCATTCATATTGTAGACGCATTCATGTAGTGCTCTCCGCGCCTTCGTTTTGTCGTGTTTATTCGCTCGTTCTAGTACAAGTGTATAACTTTACACCAAGAATGGAGGACCAGGCACTTCCAATTGCCATCTTAGGGATGCTCGCTATCCAGAATGTCCTTAGAAAAAAGAAACAAAAAAGGAGGACATGGTCCAAGCAATGGCTATGCGACTGACAAAAGTATTCTCACATGTCTCTTCTAAAAGAGTTGAAAGGGAATAATCCAGATGATTATCGCAACTTTCTAAGGATGAATGATGACTGTTTCAATAAATTTCTGCAAGCTGTCACACCGTGCATTCGCAAAAAGGACACGCCAATGCGGGAATCTATTAGCCCTGAACAACGTCTAATAGCTACCCTGCACTACTTGGCGACAGGGAGAAGTCTTCAAGACCTAAAATTCTCCACAGGCATTTCTACCCAAGCACAGGGACAAATAATCCCTGAGACCTGCAAGGCTATTATCATGACTTTACAGCAAGAATATATTAAGGTACAGTGCCGTTGTCCTTAATCTCCAGCTTTATGTTTATCTCCTTTTTTCTTATTTGTAATAGCATGTTTCTTTCCTTTCAGTTACCCACCAATCCACAGCAGTGGAAAGAAGTTGCCCAAGTTTTTCAACAACATTGGAATTTTCCGAATTGTGGTGGAGCCATTGATGGAAAACATGTCCGTATTGCACCACCTGCAAATTCTGGCTCCTTCTATTATAATTATAAATGTATTTTTAGTATCATTATGAGTTTATGTACTTGGATATTGGCAAGAATGGGCGGAACTCGGACGGAAGTATCATCAACCAAACTGAGTTCTACAAGCGTCTTGTGGAAGGGACACTCAACTTACAATCCTGCGATGAAACCTTCGAAAGGATGAATTTTGTTTTTGTTGCAGATGACGCGTTTTCACTCAGTGAACACATAATGAAACCGTTCCCCATGAGAAATCTCTCAAAACAGCAGAGGATCTTTAATTATAGGTTGTCCCGGGCACGCAGGGTTGTTGAGAATGCATTTGGCATCCTTGCCAATCGATTCAGAATTTTTCTAACCGCAATTAATCTTGCATTGTACAAAATTGATTCCTTTGTGTTATGTTGTTGTGTCCTTCACAATAATCTGCGTCGAAATTCGCAGGGATACATGGCATCTTTACCCTTTGAAAGAGACTCTGATATTTCAACAACAATGCCAGGGAGTAGTATTCATGGGGACATTCAAGAACACATGGAATTACTCACCCCCCCTCAACAGTGGACATCCAAGATTTCCCACACAAAATGCGCGGCAATGTCGTCTTGAATACATTAATTATTTTGTTGGCAGGGGATCAGTTTCCTGGCAGGATGACAACTGAAGGCCACTTTGCCACAATTAAAATACAAGTATCAAACAGGCAGCTTACTTTATATTGTTCCTAAATCCATTTTTGTTATTGTGTTGACTACATTTTTCAGACGTTTGCTGTTTAATTCTTATTGTAACCAAAATAGTCAGATTATATACACATAATGTATACAGTAATAGCCATATTATATACATAGGTGTGCCTAAAAGTTATTATTGAAAACAACACGAAAAGTTCAGGTTAGCCCTGCTTACCTCAGTCGTCTAGATGTGCGGCACTGATAATGGGGCATTGATGATGGGGCACTGATAGGTGGCACTGGTGGGCACTGGCAGGTGGCACTGGAGGGGGGGAAAGTCAGGTGGCACTAGGGGGCACAGGCAGATGGCACAGGTAGATGGCACTGGGGGGACACTGGCAGGTGGCACTGCTGTGCCAGCTGCCGTTCTCATTGTGACCGAGGTCCCTCTGACAGAAGTCGGCAATTGGCTCTAGAAAAAAGCCCATTACTGGCTCTATATATATATCTGTATGTATACTACAAAATATTATTAAAAATCAAACAATATATATATTACAAATGGAAGGATTAAAAAAATATATATATATATATATGTATAAATATATATATATATATATATATATATATATATATATATATATAAAGGATTAAAAGAGAATAACAAGCAAATTATATTATATATATATATATATATATATATATATATATATATTTATTTATTTGATGGGAGAGACAGGCATGATGCATGATGGGGGAGACAGGCGACAGGACAGCGGGGGACACAGGCTGCAGGACGACGGTGGTATGTGAGATACATGGACGTACACACAGTTGCGTGAGAGGTGGGGCGGGGCCGATGGACGCATGCCCAGTCTAACGAGCAACGAACGTTCGTATATTTCACACAAATATTCTTCTCGTGGCGTCTCTCAAAGAGCGTTCTGATTCCCATCAAATCTGTGTCAACGAAAGAAGGTAATTTAACTTGACCTATCTGAAAAAATAAGAACTAAAAAATGTCATGTCATTGTTGGCTCAGTGACAGTTGTGTATGCTTGCAACAGACCTTGTGTTTATTCAGCTGTCACAAAAAGTCTTTTTAATATTTGTTAGAGAGTACCTCTATCAGGCTTAAATGCAACATAGCTGAACTTTGCAGTTTATTTTTTAGGAATCATGACGGACAAATTCACCTCGCCGGAATTCCTACCAAAATTCATAGACATGTATAGGCAGATGCCCTACTTGTGGAAGATCAAATCGAAAGAGTATTCTGATAGGAATAAAAGGCACGAGGCCCTCAATAAACTAGTTGAACTGTGCAAATCCATTTGTGTGCCTGCAGACATGAACTATGTTAGAAATAAAATAGCTAACCTGAGAAGTGTATTTAGACGGGAACTCAATAAGATCATTGATTCTCAAAAATCTGGAGCAGGAACAGATGACATCTACGTTCTACGTTCCTAGACTATGGTACTTCGAAAGCCTGCGATTCCTCACGGAACAAATGGATGCCAGAACCTCCATATGTACTCTTTCTTCTAACCCCCCTACTCTACCACTTCAGCGTCTTTGGAAAACTCAATGTCTCCTGAAATGCAGTTTGAGGACACGGAGGACATACTCCAGACACAGATACCTTATGAAATTTTTGGGTGCTTTATGTTGTTTTATACCAACTAATCCATGCATGCTGTTTGCAGGTTACATTGATGTTTGGGGTTTATCGTGAATATGAACTGAATTTGTGAAATAAAATAAAACTCCTTTTTCATTTAGCAGACAATCACACAGGAAGAAGAATCACCAGAGGACATAAATGTGGCCACTCCGATCATACCTGAGAGCACTCCAATCACACCTGTGCCTAGGCCTCAAAAGAGGAAGAAACTTAAGGAGGCCACTTCATATTTCCTAAACAAGGCAAGCGCTGCTCTTCAAAAGAAGCCTGATGAAGCTGATGCATTTGGTATTCTGACAACAAGCAAGCTAAGAAGAATGTCAGAGGAACAACGGCAATTTGCTGAACTTTTAATGCTTTAGATGTTGAATCTGGATTAGAGGTGAATTAACGAAAAATACACACATGACAGAGTCTCCATCACCAGCACGGCCATTGCAACAGGCAAATCAACACACAGGTCATGGGTCACTGCATCATGGTGCTCAATGGCAATACATGAACAGCAAAATTCCCCTTGGTCACAAGAATATCAATATTCACAATTGTAATGTACCATATATTAGTTTGAACATTGGTTCATTTTGTTCTTTGTTTGATCTATGGTTTATTGTATCATTTGTTGTTTGAAGGTTTTTACAAAAATAAAGTCTTGTGTGTATATATATATTAATATATACATCATAAATTGGAAGTGCCATTGATTTTCTCAGTTCACTCTATCAAAGCACTTGTAGAGGAGAGCCGATAGGCGGTTCTCCTGACATGGGGGTCTTCACTGATAATCAGCACATTGATTGTCAGTGCAGATCCATCGGGGATGCCCACTAGAACCAACAGGTATATCTGTGAGTGCCCATAATTCCTGTCAGTGGTTCCTCATCAATGCTGCCTATTAGTGCCATCTATCAGTGCCATCTATCAGTGCTGCCTATCAGTGCCATTCTTCCATCGTAATATTTGCAGATCAGGATGTCCACCATCTCCACCATCTCATCTTTAATGCCTTTTTTTTGCTCCTAGGCCTGGAAGACTGCCTTTCCTCCCTGTCTGTGCCTCCACTCGTGCCGCAGGACACATGTGTGTCCTCATCCATCTCCGCCATCTTCATTCTGCCCACACCAGGAGGGAAAAGAAGCGGGCCACATATCATAGGTGTACAAGATTTTGGTAGGAAGAAACGTTCAGTGCACCGGAACTTTTGTGTAGGTTGCCACTTTTGTGCTCAGTTTCCAAACAAGTTTAGGAAATAAAGTACAAATACCCCTCATTACATGTTCGGCCGATTTTGCATTCGGTCATTGTTTCGACCCATGTTTCCCCAGCAATAGAGTCAACATTACCCCAAACATTACCCTGCAAAGTGACAAATAATAGTGCACATCAAAAACAATAGCAGCCAGGCTTTACATTGATTGCTTTATTTTCTTAAAAGTACAGATCAAACGTTGAGATAAATTGTGATAGCCTGCAGACGATTTTCTGTTCGTATGTTCGGTGGGTATTGTTTACTTTCTCCCATCTCCTTCCGGGTTATTTTCCTGTTTCCGATCATGCGTGGTATTTGTCGATCGATTTTTAGCGGACACATACTGTACTGATGAAACGATTGTCGTTCACTAAGCTATCGTACCACAGAAGTTTTCCTGTTTGTCCCTTCGGATTTTGTTGGACCAACTGTCGTGATCGGCTGTCGAAAGCTGTGTACTAACGATCAGATTATCGTACGATAAAGTCATAAGCGAGTTTAATCGTACCATTATCGGAACGTGTGTACGGGGCATAAGAGACCATGAGGGTGTGGCTTGGGAACGGCAGGTGAGGATGGCTGTCGGCTAGGAGAGGCGTCCTGACATACACCCACGCTGCCTCAGCATATGTCCGCAGGAGATTGAGACCGAGACTGAGACCCGACCTGGGAAAATCAGCCTTTTTTTCTGCTTTTGGTGCCTGCCTGGTGTCCGCAGGGTGATGTTCCCTGTTCAGTGCCGGTGTTAGGAGGAGAGGAGAGCACTGCAGTGTATCGGCAGAGGGGCAGCATTCAAAGGCTAAGAGCTAAAAGCAGCGTCTGTGTCAGTATCAACCTCGGCTGTTCAGCCTCGATTAGGTGCCTGGGCTAGTATTAGCGATTACAGAGATAAGAAAAGACTGAGGTGACTGGAGCCAGAGCAGCAGCATATCGGCATACTAGATTGCCAGCATACCGCATTCCAGAGATACCAGGGATACCAGAGATATTAGAGATATCTGAAATATTGGAGGAGCGGTGCGGGCAGTCTGCAATCCCAGATCATACCGGAGGGGGAGCAGTGGTGTCATGGGAAGGCTCACCCGGCAGATTCGTCAGAGCCCAAGTATTAGTTTAAGCACAAGGACACGCCGGACAATCTCTGCTCCTGGAGTTGCTATCCCGGACATCTTTAAGGCACATCCGAGAGTCCAGTTGAGAGAGCGGGAGGCCAGGATGGCAGAGCGGCGTGTGGAGCAGGGGCTTGACGAGGATGAAGGGCGTATTGGAGCTTTGCAAACTGAACCGAACACACCATCTGGAACTATGCCTGGGACGGAGGTATGTGTAATTAAGAAAGCACAGGCACAGGCTGTATTAAAGTCACAAACTGTACAAAGGGTTCAGAATGCACAAAATGTTCAAAGCCTGCATCAGGCGCAAGCGGCACAAGCGGTATTGCTCACACAGAAGGTCCAGGCGGTTGTTCAGGCGGGTATAAGCTCAAGTGCAGGCACAAATGCAGGTACAAGTGCTTCAGGGGATGTAGGAAAAGATGAGTTGGTGACTCAGACTCAACTTACTCAATTTACTGTGGTAGGAGCACAAAGTGGTCAAGCCGGACATTTAGAATTTCCGCAATTTACACAGTCCATACATCCTGCGGAGATAACCCTGAATGCTAGGGATGCTCAAGCCCCACAAGCTTCTCAGAGTGCCTTATATTCTCAGCAAGCACAGCAAGCTCAGCAAGTAATAGTAGAAGTGCCAAATGTACAGCATGTACAAGCTGCACAAATTGCCCAGAGCGCTCAAACTGCCCAAACCGCACAGAGCGTTCAAATTGCACAAATGGTACAAATGGCACAAACCGCACAATCCCCATCGGTAGACACACAAGGGGTGAGGAATGCACTGACCACATTGAATGCACAAACCTCGGGGCTTTCTCAAAGCAGAGTGAGTGTCCAGGATCAAATTGATCAAATTGAACAAACGGAGCAAAGTCATGCTGTTGCAAAGGATGCTGGCAGTGGTGATAGGAGGTCGGGCCATAAGTTTTCTGATCGTTTATTAACTTTTTCGGACATGACAAAGATTGCAGAGGCTATTAAAAGGGCTTTCTCTGTTACATTAGTCACCACTATATCTGAGTTAAAAGCGGAATTAAAAACAGATATAACAGCCTTGTCAGATAAAATTTTGGGAGTGGAAAGAGAGAATGACAGGCGGGATGAGGCTATTAATCGGTTGGAGAATGTTACCAGCGCACATGTCACACATTTGATTGAGTTAAGCAGACGTACAGAGGATCTGGATAACAGAGGCCGGAGGCGTAATATTAGAGTGAGGGGGGTGCCGGAGGCGGTTGAGCAAGAGCAGATTGAGCCAACGCTACAAATCATTTTTAATAAGCTGTTGAATCGGCAAATAGACTCTACCATTGAATTTGAAAGGGCTCATAGGGCACTGAGGGTACGCCCCCAAGACCAATCCTCTTCGGGGGACATAATTTGTTGTCTAATGGACTTTAGACTCAAGGAGGATATTATGATGAGAGCAAGAATGAAAGATACAATAATGTTCGATGGTCAAAGGATTAGTCTCTTTCAGGATTTATCACCAACCAATCTAAATAATCGCCGGGCTTTGCGGCCTTTGTTGGAAATATTAAGGGAAAGGAAATTGATATACAAATGGAAATTTCCATTTGCACTACAAGTGATTTTCCAGGGCAGATATAATTTCTTACGCACCCCAGATGATTTACAATCATTTTGCAGCAATTTAAAGATTCCAGTAGTGGACTTGCCGGACTGGTATAAAGAATTTCGAGTTCAAACATTAGGGGAGGGTACGCAAGCCGGATCAAGGGTATCGGATGCATCAAGCTCGTTGGGTGTATCGAATAAATGGGACCCAAACCCGAATGAAATGGTGCAAGTTAGCAAGTATGCGCAAGATAAAAGGGGCAAAATACAATTAAAGGAGGGGAAAAAGATGAAGAATGCATAGTGAGGAGTGAAGCGCATCCACGTGCCATGGAGACATATTAAAAGCAGAAAAAAGGATTTAAGCCTTTTTTTTTTTTTTTGGAAGGAACCTTTATCCCTCCTCTGAGCATTATCCCTTTTTTGGAGATTGACGAAGGGAGGAGAAGGGAAAAGAAAAGAAGAAGAGAGGGGAAGGGAAAAACAAAGGAGGGAGGTGGAGGGTGTTTTTTTTTTTTTTTTTTGATTCTGTCTTGATACTCAAACATAGGATATGAGGTCAGGCGGGTATATATATATATATATATATATATATATATACAGTGGGTACGGAAAGTATTCAGACCCCCTTCAATTTTTCACTCTTTGTTATATTGCAGCCATTTTCTAAAATCATTTAAGTTCATTCTTCTTCCTCGTGAATGTACACATAGCACCCCATACTGACAGAAAAACACAGAATTGTTGACATTGTTGCAGATTTATTAAAAAAGAAAAACTGAAATATCACATGGTCCTAAGTATTCAGACCCTTTTTCTGTGACACTCATATATTTAACTCAGGTGCTTTCCATTTCTTCTGACCATCCTTGAGATTGTTCTACACCTTCATTTGAGTCCAGCTGTGTTTGATTATACTGATTGGACTTGATTAGGAAAGCCACACACCTGTCTATATAAGACCTTCCAGATCACAATGCATGTCAGAGCAAATGAGAATCATGAGGTCAAAGGAACTGCCTGAAGAGCTCAGAGACAGAATTGTGGCAAGGCACAGATCTGGCCAAGGTTACAAAAAGATTTCTGCTGCACTTAAGGTTCCTAAGAGCACAGTGGCCTCCATAATCATCTAATGGAAGACGTTTGGGACAACCAGAACCCTTCCTAGAGCTGGCCGTCCGGCCAAACTGAGCTATCGGGGGAGAAGAGCCTTGGTGAGAGAGGTAAAGAAGAACCCAAAGATCACTGTGGCTGAGCTCCAGAGATGCAGTCAGGAGATGGGAGAAAGTTGTAGAAAGTCAACCATCACTGCAGCCCTCCACCAGTCGGGGCTTTATGGCAGAGTGGCCCGACGGAAGCCTCTCCTCAGTGTAAGACACATGAAAGCCCGCATGGAGTTTGCTAAAAAACACCTGAAGGACTCCAAGATGGTGAGAAATAAGATTCTCTGGTCTGATGAGACCAAAATAGAACTTTTTGGCCTTAATTCTAAGCGGTATGTGTGGAGAAAACCAGGCACTGCTCATCACCTGTCCAATACAGTCCCAACAGTGAAGCATGGTGGTGGCAGCATCATGCTGTGGGGGTGTTTTTCAGCTGCAGGGACAGGACGACTGGTTGCAATCGAGGGAAAGATGAATGCGGCCAAGTACAGGGATATCCTGGACAAAAACCTTCTCCAGAGTGCTCTGGACCTCAGACTGGGCCGAAGGTTTACTTCCAACAAGACAATGACCCTAAGCACACAGCTAAAATAACGAAGGAGTGGCTTCACAACAACTCTGTGACTGTTCTTGAATGGCCCAGCCAGAGCCCTGACTTAAACCCAATTGAGCATCTCTGGAGAGACCTAAAAATGGCTGTCCACCAACGTTTACCATCCAACCTGACAGAACTGGAGAGGATCTGCAAGGAGGAATGGCAGAGGATCCCCAAATCCAGGTGTGAAAGACTTGTTGCATCTTTCCCAAAAAGACTCCTGGCTGTATTAGATCAAAAGGGGGCTTCTACTAAATACTGAGCAAAGGGTCTGAATACTTACGACCATGTGATATTTCAGTTTTTCTTTTTTAATAAATCTGCAACAATGTCAACAATTCTGTGTTTTTCTGTCAGTATGGGGTGCTATGTGTACATTCATGAGGAAGAAGAATGAACCTAAATGATTTTAGCAAATGGCTGCAATATAACAAAGAGTGAAAAATTTAAGGGGGTCTGAATACTTTCCGTACCCACTGTATATATATATATATATATATATATATATATATATATATAAATAAATATAAAGATAAACGTATAGATATGCTTTGGTTGGGGTCTAGGATTATAGTAATATATATGAGATAGGTTTGTTTTCTGGCTGAGGCAGGTGGGGAGTTGAAGGGCTTTTCCAGTCCTCACTTTCCGGAACCTCCCATTGCCCCTGGTAGGGGTACTGTGGGTCTCTTTCTGTAGGTAAATGGAGCGTGGGCTCCTTTTGCGGACCACAGTACCAATTTTTTTTTGCCTCTGTCGCGGGTCGGGGCACCCGGAGCTGGGGGTTATTAGTCATTCTTGTGCCCTCTATGAGAGGAGGGCATACAAAACGTGTCCTTACATAGAAACATAGAATGTGTCGGCAGATAAGAACCATTTGGCCCATCTAGTCTGCCCAATATATCAGAATCCTATGAATAGTCCCTGGCCCTATGAAGGATAGCCTTATGCCTATCCCATGCATGCTTAAACTCCTTCACTGTATTTGCAGCTACCACTTCTGCAGGAAGGTTATTCCATGCATCCACTACTCTCTCAGTAAAGTAATACTTCCTCATATTACTTTTAAACCTTTGCCCCTCTAATTTAAAACTGTGTCCTCTTGTGGTAGTTTTTCTTCTTTTAAATATGCTCTCCTCCTTTACCGAGTTGATTCCCTTTATGTATTTAAAAGTTTCTATCATATCCCCTCTGTCTCTTCTTTCTTCCAAGCTACCTTTTTTTTCGTCCGTTTTTTTTTTTCTTTCTTCCTCGTTTGTTTGTTTGATCTGTTTCTGTCCCCCAGGTCAGGTGTAATTTTTATACGCCATAATGGTGTATTCCCATTTGGGGAAATGTCCGACAGTGATCTCCCATAATGTAAGGGGTTTGAATATTCCTCAAAAAAAGGACACAAGTAATGCGTTCCCTGGGAAGGACTAAAGCAAAGTTTGTCTTTCTCCAGGAAACGCATTTTAAATCATCAAAGATACCCAAGATGACTGATAAAAATTTTCATGCAGCTTTCCACTCCACCAATCCGATTGCAAGGACCTGAGGGTAGATATTTGTTTATTAAGGGCAAAATTGGATCCATGATGATTACTTTGGCTAATGTTTATTTTCCCAATAAGGCCCATGTTTCGTTTTGTCGTCAGATGATAGATGAACTTACTTGGTTCGCAGCTGGGTGTGTGGTCCTAGGGGGGGATTTTAATGCGCCGTTGGAGCCTCTTGAGGATACATCTAACGGAAAGTCAGCAGTCAAGTATAGTATACTAAAGAAGCTTAAGTCAATGTTGGCCTCTTTGACTCTGGTGGATTCCTGGCGCATTACTAATCTACAAGGTAGGGATTACACCTATTTCTCGACAGTCCACAATAAATATTCACGTATTGATTGTATATTTACTTCTCAGAGAGATTTGGCGATCTTGGAGGATGCGCATATAGGAATTCAATCAGTCTCTGATCATGCGCCTGTGTCAGTAACACTTCAAATAGGGGCCAAGAAATCTAAGCCTTGTTCCTGGCGCCTTAACCCAACGTTATTGGCAGATGTCAGTAACACAGCTTACATTTCAAAGATGATTGAGAACTATTTTCGGGAGAATGACACTGAGGAGGTTTCTCCCTTCTCGGTGTGGGAAGCCCACAAGTGTGTCGTAAGGGGAGAATTGATTAGTGTCGCGTCGAGAAAGAAGAAGGAAAGGGATAGAGAGATTACGTTACTGGTGGAAAAAATTCATAAATTGGAACAACAACATAAAAGGACTGTGGCGGTGCAATCAGCCACAGACCTTTTAAATGCAAGAAAGGAATTGCAGGCTAAATTGGATTTGAATATTAAACGGGTTTTGTTATCTAAACATCGAGCATGGGAATAAAAATAATAAGTATTTAGCAAGAGTATTAAAAGATGCGAGATTAACCACGCAGATTAATAGAATTAAAACAGCTGAGGATAAGTTGGTGGTTAGGACTGAGCAGATAGCTTCTGAGTTCCACCGCTTTTATTCTAAGCTGTATAATATCCCTCCATCACATAAACCACCTTATTTAGAGGGTGACAAAATAGAGATAATGCAAGAATATTTGGAAAGCAGTGGAATGCCTAAATTGTCTGCTCAGGAAATCTCTGCATTGGATCAACCAATTGAGATTGGGGAACTAAAAAATGCAATTGAGTCTCTTAAACCTGGAAAGAGCCCAGGCCCGGACGGCTTGTCAGGAATTTATTATAAAACATTTGCCCCACTTTTGGTAACACATTTGTTAAAAGCATTAAATTCCCTACAAAAATCTCAAAAAGCACCACCTTTATTTAACCTGGCTTATATTACTGTACTTCATAAACCCGGAAAGGACGCTGTTGAATGTTCAAATTACAGGCCGATATCATTAATGAATTTGGATATTAAGTTATTAGCGAAAATTCTGGCCATGAGATTGGGGCATTATTTGCCCAAACTTATTGGTCCGGAACAGGTAGGGTTCACACTGGGAGGGGAGACAAGGGATAATATTATAAAAGCAATGAATTTTATTCATGAGCTTAAAAGAGGTCGTGAAGAAGGTCTTCTCCTATCAACTGATGCGGAGAAGGCCTTCGATAGGATATCATGGGATTTTATGTTCGCGGTTTGTAGACATATTGGACTTCAATCCAATATATTGGCATTGATCGAGGCGCTTTATCAATCCCAAACTGCGAGATTGAAAATTAATGGAATACTGTCCGATCCTGTTAAAATTAATAATGGCACTAGGCAGGGGTGTCCACTTTCACCTATTTTATTTATTCTTACTTTGGAGCCTTTTTTGCGAACGATTAATAAGAATCCCTCTATTAATGGCATTAATATAAAAGGGCAAAATTATAAGCTTGCGGCATATGCGGACGACCTCCTCTTTGCTTTGACACAGCCCCTGGTTACAATACCGAATTTAATGAAAGAGTTTGAGACATTTAGCTATCTATCTAATTTCAAAATTAATATTCATAAATCGGAGGCGCTTAATGTCTCTTTAAACAAAACATCACTACGGCAGACCCAAATAAATTGTCCATTTAGGTGGATTGCGTCCCATTTAAAATACTTGGGAATTATACTACCGGGGGATATGGCAGGTATTTATGCACAAAATTTTCTTCCGCTATTAAAAAAATTGAAGGAGGATCTTAAAAACTGGAGGGCAAAACCGCTCTCGTGGTATGGGCGCGCAGTGGCCGTAAAGATGGTACTGTATCTCCTAAGGAGTCTGCCCATTAGATTACCTAGGGTTTTTTTTTATCCTTGAATTCCATTATAGGGAAATTTATATGGGTGGATAAAAAGCAGAGAATAAGCCTTCAGACATTATCCAGACCTAAAGAGGCGGGAGGTATAAATTTACCAAGTTTTCTGCATTATCATTATGCTACACATCTTGTAAGGGTCGTTGATTGGAATTGTCACTCTAAATGTAAACATTGGGTGAATATGGAAAGTTTGCAATCTACATTACTACTAAGATTTCTACCATGGATCCCATATAAATCACTTCCAATGGAAGTTAGAATACACCCAACCATCGGACCCACATTAGAGATATTCCATAAGGTGGTTAAGCATAGGGATTTGGTTTCCGTTCCGGGCCCATTGACCCCCTTGGAGGGCAAGATGGACTGGGCACGAAATAAGAAGGTGATAGAACCGGGTGGTGGAGAATCGACAGTGCCCTTGACGATATTTCACTGTCTGGAGGCAGGAAGACTTAGGCCTTACACCCAGCTGCGAACTCAGGTAGTTGGAAACCAGTTTACATACTGGCAATATCTTAGACTTCATAGCTATGTTGGGAGCCCAATCAATCGGTCAAATTTTTCAAGACAAATGACACAATTTGAGGTCATGTGTATTGAGGGTAAGCCGGTTGAGAAATTAACATAAAAAATGTATGATCGGATACAAACGCAGGTTTCGGACCAAGGCTCTAAATATAAGGCGGAGTGGGAACTAGCATTACAAACCTCATTCTCTGACACCCAGTGGTCTAATGCTTGTACCATGGCGCACCAATGCTCGATAAGTTCAAACATACAAGAGACGGCATATAAAATTTTGACAATGTGGTATTATACACCCGTTAAGCTACATGCGTGGTTTCCAGAAATATCAGATTTTTGTTGGAGATGTGGCAAGGACCGGGGCACAATGGTACATATATGGTGGAGCTGTATAAATATACAAAAATTCTGGAAGGAAGTGTCGAGACAGATCCAATTAATAATTAATATTCCGGTCGATCTTACCCCTGAATGTTGCCTTCTGAATATACAGTGGGTGCGGAAAGTATTCAGACCCCCTTACATTTTTCACTCTTTGTTATATTGCAGCCATTTGCTAAAATCATTTAAGTTCATTCTTCTTCCTCATGAATGTACACATAGCACCCCTTACTGACAGAAAAACACAGAATTGTTGACATTGTTGCAGATTTATTAAAAAAGAAAAACTGAAATATCACATGGTCCTAAGTATTCAGACCCTTTGCTGTGACACTCATATATTTAACTCAGGTGCTTTCCATTTCTTCTGATCATCCTTGAGATGGTTCTACACCTTCATTTGAGTCCAGCTGTGTTTGATTATACTGATTGGACTTGATTAGGAAAGCCACACACCTGTCTATATAAGACCTTCCAGATCACAATGCATGTCAGCGCAAATGAGAATCATGAGGTCAAAGGAACTGCCTGAAGAGCTCAGAGACAGAATTGTGGCAAGGCACAGATCTGGCCAAGGTTACAAAAATATTTCTGTTGCACTTAAGGTTCCTAAGAGCACAGTGGCCTCCATAATCCTCAAATGGAAGACGTTTGGGACGACCAGAACCCTTCCTAGAGCTGGCCGTCCGGCCAAACTGAGCTATCGGGGGAGAAGAGCCTTGGTGAGAGAGGTAAAGAAGAACCCAAAGATCACTGTGGCTGAGCTCCAGAGATGCAGTCAGGAGATGGGAGAAAGTTGTAGAAAGTCAACCATCACTGCAGCCCTCCACCAGTCGGGGCCTTATGGCAGAGTGGCCCGACGGAAGCCTCTCCTCAGTGTAAGACACATGAAAGCCCGCATAGAGTTTGCTAAAAAACACCTGAAGGACTCCAAGATGGTGAGAAATAAGATTCTCTGGTCTGATGAGACCAAAATAGAACTTTTTGGCCTTAATTCTAAGCGGTATGTGTGGAGAAAACCAGGCACTGCTCATCACCTGTCCAATACAGTCCCAACAGTGAAGCATGGTGGTGGCAGCATCATGCTGTGGGGGTGTTTTTCAGCTGCAGGGACAGGACGACTGGTTGCAATCGAGGGAAAGATGAATGCGGCCAAGTACAGGGATATCCTGGACAAAAAACTTCTCCAGAGTGCTCTGGACCTCAGACTGGGCCGAAGGTTTACCTTCCAACAAGACAATGACCCTAAGCACACAGCTAAAATAACGAAGGAGTGGCTTCACAACAACTCCGTGACTGTTCTTGAATGGCCCAGCCAGAGCCCTGACTTAAACCCAATTGAGCATCTCTGGAGAGACCTAAAAATGGCTGTCCACCAACGTTTACCATCCAACCTGACAGAACTGGAGAGGATCTGCAAGGAGGAATGGCAGAGGATCCCCAAATCCAGGTGTGAAAGACTTGTTGCATCTTTCCCAAAAAGACTCCTGGCTGTATTAGATCAAAAGGGGGCTTCTACTAAATACTGAGCAAAGGGTCTGAATACTTAGGACCATGCGATATTTCAGTTTTTCTTTTTTAATAAATCTGCAACAATGTCAACAATTCTGTGTTTTTCTGTCAGTATGGGGTGCTATGTGTACATTCATGAGGAAGAAGAATGAACCTAAATGATTTTAGCAAATGGCTGCAATATAACAAAGAGTGAAAAATTTAAGGGGGTCTGAATACTTTCCGTACCCACTGTAACAGGTCGGTCACTTAGCGAGAATAAAAAGTCGTTAGTAAGGCACATGTTGAATGCGGCGAAATCTATTATTCCTAAATACTGGAAGTCGACTAGAATACCTATTCTGAAGGAATGGGTGGGAGCGGTGGATTCAATTTATGACTTAGAGGAATTAGTTGCGGTAGCTAGGGAGAATACAAGAAGGTTTAAAAAGCTATGGGAACCATGGATCCACTTTAGGTCGTTAGATGCATATAAGAGCTTACAAAGGGAGGGAATAGACATGGTAGTTTAGGAGTGTTTTTTTTTTTTTTTTTTTTTTCTGTTTGTGTGCTGTTGTTGTATATGAATTATATGTGTATTGTGAGTTTTGTTAGTTTTTTTTCTCTTTTTTTATGTATGTATTGATTACTAATCAATAAAAATTTAAGTGGCAACAAAAAAAAAGAGACCATATTGACTTTACAGCTTTGTTGGTCTGGGAAAACTCATAAACTCTAAAAGAACAGAGGAGAACTATTAACCTCCCTGGCGGTATGATTCTTTTGGATTTTAGGTGCGGAAAGCGGTACCATTATTTTGCATGTAATCCTTGAGAATGAGCAGCCCAAACCAACTGTTTACATTTTTTTTTTTTTTTTTTTTACTGTGCATTCTTCTTTATAACATCTTGGGTATGATAAAGTTTGAAACACAAAATCATAAATTATAATATAATAAAAAACTATAAATAAGTTAAAGTATGTATGTATGTATGTGTATATATATATATATATATATATATATATATATATATATAAATATATAAACTCTATATATATATATATATATATATATATATATATATATATATATATATATATATATATATATACACATACGTATATATATATATATATATATATATATACATACACACACCTAAAAAGTACAGTAAAACTGCAGGAAAGGGCACTGGGGGGCAATGTAATGTAAATTTATTTTATTTTGAATGTTATCAGTGTGTTTGGTGTGTTTTACATTTGAATTTGCCGCCGGTTCCACCCCCCTGCGAGTGTCACATGGAAGCCGGGCACGGAGAGGATCGGGAGGAAGATCTGCCGCCGCATACCTCTCGCATACATCGCTGGATCCCGATGACAAGGTAAGTAACCTCTTTTACAGGATCCAGCGATGCTTCTGGCGGTACCCCGAGTGTGGCTCGGGGGTTACCGCTTTTGGCTCTGAAATTTAACCCCGAGCCACGCTCGGGAATACCGCTAAGAAGGTTAAAGTAAAGGACCTTTGCATTTAGTTTGACAGTACATAAAGAAGGTAGTTCCAGAATATACACTTACACATATTGCACAGGTTGTGTTGACTGTTGAGCAGACAACAGCACTAGCAAGTTTGGTATAAAAGCACATGAATTTTGATAATTTGTTTCTTTTCTAGTCTAGCTTTAATCTTTCATCACCTTTTTACAATGTGCTAAGGAGTTTATCCTTTTATTGCAGATGGCTTTCTCATTTATGTGATTATTGTTTTTTTTAATGGCTATAATATAATGCTATTATAATATATATATATATATATATATATATATATATATATATATATATATATATATATATATATTTTTATAGTATACTGCTCACCAGTGCTGGATTTAGGGGACAAATAAACCAGATGTTTGTTAGGTTACCTCTTTTTGCTGTCATGAAACCTGGACGTTGCCCTTTTCCAGGACAGATGAGTACTGGTAGCTTCCCTTATGATGCCCTATCATTGCTATTGGTTTATTATGTCCAAACATTGTTGGGCATTGAACACCTTTTTCACTCACTGCCTGACCGGCAATGAGATATTCAGAATGTTTCTGTATTTCATATTGAAACCATTTGGACTGGAAGTAAGTAGAAATTTTATTGTCTGACCTCAGGTGGATATCATAAATCATGAGAGAGTTCAAGAGAGTTGAAATGTTGCTCTTTATCTCCATCCAACAGTACTCACTGAATATGCATTTGTTCTTGGGTATTAGCTGAGTGCAGCTCCCAAAAATTGTTCTTGCATAGGGGCCCTTTGGTGACTATTTCTGCCACTGTTGCTTGCCACTGCAGTCTCTCAGAGATATATACAGTCAGCATGTAATTCAGATTGCTGAAACCAATAAAAAAACAGTTGTTCAGTTGGACATCCCCCCTCTTGCCGCCCGGTGCTTCTACCAGCTCGCCCATGCGATTAGCGAGTCAGAGAAGGAATCCGCCAGTGGTGGAAGTTTACCATACAACTTACCAAGGACCAGATGGTCCCTGGCAGTGTTGGTCATGTAACCAAAAAAAAGTAATTAGTTATAGTTACTAGTTACTTCTCCCAAAAAGTAACTGAGTTAGTGACTGAGTTACAGCAGTAGAAAAGTAACTAATTACCAGGGAAAGTAACTATTGCGTTACTTTAAAAAAATATTTAAATATGTCAAATAACTTATATGCCCCTTGTATGCGTGGTATTTGGTTAGTGGTACCTGCGTGGTATTTTCTGAGAGTGGCATTGTGTTACCTACGTGGTAAACTGCTGGTGTATAGGGTGGGTGGGTAGGTGTATTTGGGGGTCAGTGGGTGTATAGGGTGGGTGGGTAGGTGTATATAGGGGTCAGTGGGTGTATAGAGTGGGTGGGTAGGTGTATATAGGTAGGTGGGTAGTATACTGCTCACCAGTGCTGGATTTAGGGGACAAATAAACCAGATGTGTGTTAGGTTACCTCTTTTTGCTGTCATGAAACCTGGACGTTGCCCTTTTCCAGGACAGATGAGTACTGGTAGCTTCCCTTATGATGCCCTATCATTGCTATTGGTTTATTATGTCCAAACATTGTTGGGCATTGAACACCTTTTTCACTCACTGCCTGACCGGCAGTGAGATATTCAGAATGTTTCTGTATTTCATATTGAAACCATTTGGACTGGAAGTAAGTAGAAATTTTATTGTCTGACCTCAGGTGGATATCATAAATCATGAGAGAGTTCAAGAGAGTTGAAATGTTGCTCTTTATCTCCATCCAACAGTACTCCCTGAATATGCATTTGTTCTTGGGTATTAGCTGAGTGCAGCTCCCAAAAATTGTTCTTGCATAGGGGCCCTTTGGTGACTATTTCTGCCACTGTTGCTTGCCACTGCAGTCTCTCAGAGATATATACAGTCAGCATGTAATTCAGATTGCTGAAACCAATAAAAAAACAGTTGTTCAGTTGGACATCCCCCCCTCTTTCCGCCCGGTGCTTCTACCAGCTCGCCCATGCGATTAGCGAGTCAGAGAAGGAATCCGCCAGTGGTGGAAGTTTACCATACAACTTACCAAGGACCAGATGGTCCCTGGCAGTGTTGGTCATGTAACCTAAAAAAAGTAATTAGTTATAGTTACTAGTTACTTCTCCCAAAAAGTAACTGAGTTAGTGACTGAGTTACAGCAGTAGAAAAGTAACTAATTACCAGGGAAAGTAACTATTCGTTACTTTAAAAAAAATTTAAATATGTCAAATAACTTATATGCCCCTTGTATGCGTGGTATTTGGTTAGTGGTACCTGCGTGGTATTTGCTGAGAGTGGCATTGTGTTACCTGCGTGGTAAACTGCTGGTGTATAGGGTGGGTGGGTAGGTGTATTTGGGGGTAAGTGGGTGTATAGGGTGGGTGGGTAGGTGTATATAGGGGTCAGTGGGTGTATAGAGTGGGTGGGTAGGTGTATATAGGGGTCAGTGGGTGTATAGGGTGGGTAGGTAGGTGTATATAGGGGTCAGTGGATGTATAGAGTGGGTGGGTAGGTGTATATAGGGGTCAGTGGGTATATAGGGTGGGTAGGTAGGTGTATATAGGGGTCAGTGGGTGTATAGAGTGGGTGGGTAGGTGTATATAGGGGTCAGTGGGTGTATAGGGAGGGTGGGTAGGTGTATATAGGGGTCAGTGGGTGTATAGGGTGGGTAGGTAGGTGTATATAGTGGTCAGTGGGTGTATAGAGTGGGTGGGTAGGTGTATATAGGGGTCAGTGGGTATATAGGGTGGGTAGGTAGGTGTATATAGGGGTCAGTGGGTGTATAGGGAGGGTGGGTAGGTGTATATAGGGGTCAATGGGTGTATAGGGTGGGTAGGCGGTGGCTGGTGGTGGTGTGGTGCACTGTGGGGGTCTGAGTCCTGAGTCCTCCTGTCTTGACTGTCTGTTACTGAGTGTTTTTTGTTTTGGTACCTGTTGTGCTGCTGGTGGAGATGCTGGCTGCCTGGTTTCTGGTGGAGATGCTTGCTGCTGGTGGACATGCTGGCTGCCTGGCTGTTGGTGGCCAGCCCAGCACACTGGGGTCTGTCTGGCTGCGTCCTCCTCCTCCAGGCCTGTGCTGCTGCTTCTCTCTCTCTCTCATTGACTGAGGCCAGTGCTGCGGACAGTGCTGGCCTCGGTCATAGAGGAGAGGAGGAATTACACTACTGCCATCTAGTGGCGGTTTATTTAATTGCGGTAACGCAGCCATAGTAATTTCAACTGCATTACCTTGACGGGACGAGTAGTCAGTTAGATTACTCGTTACCCTCTAAAGTAACTGCGTTAAGTAACGCCGTTTACTTTAACGCAGTTACTTCCATCACTGGTCCCTGGTCATCTCTATGACCCTCGGAGGCCGGGCGTGATGTTATGACAAAAGAGAAAGGTGGCACTTCCAGCGATGAGGAAAACAAATAATTTATTCCAATATCATAGGTCCAACACCCGACATACAGGTCAACACACTACTCAGCAAACGCGTTTCACACGAAGTGCTTAATCATTGCAATGTGTGTCATTTTTTTCCCACAAATAGAGCTATCTTTTGGTGGTATTTGATTGCCTCTGCTGTGTTTATTTTTTGTGAAAAAAAAGAAAAAAGACAGAAAATTTTGAGAAAAAAAACATTTTCTATTTCTTATAAAAAATATCCAAAAATCTCAATTGTTGTCATACATTTAGGCCAAAATGTATTTAGCTACATGTCTTTGGTAAAAAAAAATCTCAATAAGCGCATATTTATTGGTTTTCGCAAAGGTTATAGCGTCTAGAAACGATGGTGTATATACTGGAATTTTAATTTCTGACTGCCTATCTCATTTCTTGAAGTGCTAAAATGGCAGGGCAGTACAAAACCCACAAAAAATACCCCTTTTTGGAAATTAGGCTCCCAGAGGATTTTTTTTTTTCACAAATTTGTCATTGAAATTATATATTGCTCACACATGCCATGGGTATATGTGTAATTACACACCAAAATGCATTCTGCTGCTTCTCCTGAGTATGGGAATATCACATGTGTGAGATCTTTTGGCAGTCTAGTCGCGTACAGGACTCTGAAATCCAATCACTGCCAATCACAGGCTTTCTAAGGGCGTAGATTGTTGATTTAATTTGTCCCTACCTATTACAGTTCAAGGACCATGAAATGCCAAGATAGTCCTAACCCCCTCCCCCCAAATGACCCCTTTTCGGAAAGTAGACACCTAAGCTATTTGCTGAGAGGCATGTTGAGTCCATGGAATATTTTATATTTTTCCACAAGTTTTAGGAAAATTACAATTTTTCTTTTTGTTTTTACACAAAGTTGTCACTTTAATATTATATTGCTCAAACATGCCATGGCTATATGGGAAATGACACCCCAAAATACATTCTGCTACTTCTTCTGAGTACGGAGCTACCACATGTGTGAGACTTTTTGGCAATCTAGCTGCATACAGGACCCCAAAACCAATCACTGCCTTCAGCCTCTAAGGGTGTAAATTATTGATTTCATTCCTCACTACCTATCACAGTTTTGGAGCCATGAAATGCCAAGATAGCACACCCCCCCCCCCCCATTTGACTCCTTTTCAGAAACTAGACACCCTAAGCTATTTGCTGAGTGGCATGTTGAGTATTTTGCAGATCTTGTTTTTTGAAAATTGAAAAAATAAAAAATAAAATTTTCCTTTTTTTTCTTCATTTTCCAAAGCAAATGAGAGCTGCAAAATACTCACCATGCCTCTTACCTTGGGGTGTCTACTTTCCGAAAAGGGGTCATTTGGGCGGGGTTTGTGCTATCTTGGCATTTCATGGGCTCCAAAACTGTAGTCAGTAGTGAGGAGTGAAATCAACAATTTTTACCCTTAGAAAGCCTGAAGGCAGTGATTGGTTTTCGGGGTCCTGTACGCAGCTAGACTGCCAAAAAGTCTCACACATGTGGTATCTCTGTGCTCTGGAGAAGCAGCAGAATGTATTTTGGCATGTAATTTCACATATATTCATGGCATGTTTGAACAATATATCATTTCAGTGACAACTTTGTGTAAAAAAAAAAAAAAAAAAAATGTTGTAATTTTCCCAAAACTTGTGGCAAAATATGAAATATTCCATGAACTCAACATGCCTCTTAGCCAATAGCTTGGAGTGTCTACTTTCCAAAATGTGGTAATTGTGTTAGCTTGAAATTTCAGGGCCTCTGAAACTGTGATAGGCAGTGAGGAAGTAAAATGAGCAATTTACGCCCTTAGAAAACCTGAAGGCGGTGATTGGTTTTTGGGATCCCGTACACTGCTAGGCTTCCACAAAGTCTCACACATGTGGTATCTTTGTACTTAGGAGAAAGAGCAGAATGTATTTTGGGGTGTCATTTCACATATACCCATGGCATGTGTGAGAAATGTATCATTTAGTGACAACTTTGTGTAAAAAAAAAAAAGAAAAAAGATTGTAATTTTCCTGCAACTTGTGGCAAAATATAAAATATTCCATAGACTCCACATGCCTCTCAGCAAATAGCTTGGGGTGTCTACTTTCCAAAAAGGGGTCCTTTGGGGGGTCTTTGAACTATCCTGGCATTTTTATGTTTATTTTTTTACTAGAAAATTAATTTGAACCCCCAAACAGTATATATTTTTTAAAGCAGAGGCCCTACAGAACAAAATGGTGGGTGTTGCATTTTTTCTTGTCACATGGTATTTGCGCAGAGATTTTCCAAATGCACTTTTTGGGGGGGGGAAAACACTTTTTTTTAATGTAATGCACAAATACACTATATATTGCCCAATTGTTTGGTAAAATGTAAAAGATGATCATATGCCAAGCACATAGATACTAAACATGACATGCTTTAAAATTGTGCATGCCCGTGAAGCGGCAACAAACTACGTACATTTTTAAAAGCCTTTACAGGTTACCACTTTAGATTTACAGAAGAGGTCTACTGCAAGAATTACTGCCCTCAATCTGAGGTTTGTGACGATACCTCACATGCATGGTGCAATTGCTGTTTACATATGACACCAGACCGATGCTTGCGTTCACCTTTACGTGCAAACACAGGGAGCCTGGGGTGCTTGAATTTTTTTTCTTTATTATTATTTATTTTGCCTTTTTATTTTATTTTGAGAATTACCCTTACATTTTTAATATCATTTTTATTGCCATCACTGAATTTAAATATCCCCTATCATAGCAATAAGTAGTGACAGGTACTCTTTTTTTGAAACAGTTGGGGTCTATTAGACTCTAGATCTCTTCTCTGCCCTTAAGGCATCTGACCACACTAAGATTGGTGTGATAAGATGCTTTCCCAATTTCCCAATGGCTCTGTTTATATCTAGCGAAACCAAAGTCATGAAATGCACGTAGCTTCCGGTATCTTAGGCCATAGTGATGAATGGAGACATTCTGGTCTCCAATCAGCTCTATGGTCAGCTGAAGGAACCACCGGCTGCAGTCTCGGGTTACCAAGTGGGACAGGAGAGCCCAGAAAAACTGTGGAAGGCGGCAGGAGGGTGTCCCCTCCCACTGCTAAGCAGTCTATTGGTTAATTAGCCGCTAGGATTGCTTTTACATGAAAGACGACCGCTGGCTGTAAAAAAGGATACTATGATGATGCCTAAATCTGCAGGTATCATCCTGGTATGACCACTCAAAGTCCAGCAACATACCAGTAAGTTGCTGGTCCTTGTTGATCATATATTGTAAGGTTCTTTTTTTTTTTCATGCAGCCTGTGGGCTGAATGAAAAAAGAGAACCTAACAGATTCCTCTATTCACATCAATCGATGTGGATGAAGAAATCTCTGCCAGAAAGTGGGAGGTATGCCCACCATTATACCTCCCAACATCCACCCATTTCTTTTTTTTATTTGTCAGAAAACCTTTACTTTCCTTTCAGAATCAACATTTTCTTTTTTTTTTTTTATTCCTTTTTTTTTTATTTTTGCATTTTCAAACAACTTTATTAGGAAAAAGTAATAGCAATACATGAAAACTCTCACATATAAGGATATAATACAACAGGTATAAAAAGGTAAAATAATAACAATGGAGTTATTTTAGTCGCAGTTAAATAACAAGAAAGAAAAGGGAATAAAAAGGAATGCACATTTCAGTCATTAAGCAGTATCGTATACGTCAAATATACGACCATTATGAAATTAAACAGTTTTCTGTTTCCTTATAGACCACCATGCCTGATCCAAGTAGATTCCTGAGTGCTTGTACAGAGTCACGGCTCTAAAGCAGTGTACAGCATGTAGAGTCCCTCCACCCCCCATGCACCCCATCTGGGATCAAACTGTGCTAGGGGGCAGATGACCCCACTCTCCTCAAGAGTGACTTGGTCAAAGGAGTTACCCAAGATGAGCTTTTGTTTGCCATAATTCCAGGATGCTTCCAATTTGGTAACATCCACCCACTTCTAATGACGCATAGATGAAAGCAAAAATTTTCTTGCTTTTAAAAAAAATGAAATGATATGCACCTGTCAAACAGGTGCCGAAAAATTGGTCTTTGGGTGTTCGTGGTGCCTTCACACCATAACCCTATAGAGGCACTCTTGATGAAAGCAAGAATTAGCCTTGCTGTTGAAAATTTAAATGATATGCACCTGTCAAACAAGTGTGGAAAAATTGGTCTTTGGGAGTTAATTGTACCCATGAAGCCTACACCAAAAATATGATGCTATGTATTCTCGGGTCCTTTTGCAGGCTTTGAAGCATGAGGGAGACCATGCACTGCAAGTTTGCAGAGGCATGAGAAGCAGATTCTTTAGGGTCACTGAGGATTACAATATCTTGAACTGCCTCCTCCCAGCCACGTACTACTTACAAGGGTTCTGGTGAAGGAAAACCATCACTTAAGGTTTGACGTATGCCTTCTTCTGCTTCAATGTCTCCAAAACTGCCAGAATCCTCCTCCACCCTTTCCATGTGTGTGTTCTGTGGTGTGGCAAGAATGGTGTCTGCCTAAAGTAGGCCTTGAGAGGAAAGGAAGTCCTCCTCTTCCTCCCACTGCTCTGCCTCGAGTGCCCTGTCCATAATGCCACACAAAGTCTGCTCCAGCAGGAACACAACAGGGATTGTGTCACTGATGCATGCATTTTCACGGCTCACCATCCTTGCTGCCTCCTCAAATGGTGAAAGTACAGTGCATGAATCCTTTATCAGCAGCCATTGGCATGGGGAAAAAAGGCGAGCCGTCCTGAGCGTATCGTTGTGCCATACTTACACCGGTACTCGTTGACGCTCAAAGGTCCACCTGGTGGGCATGGCACAAATCAGGCGGTTTACGGGCAGGTGGAATTCCCGCTAATTTTCAGCCAACCAAGCACTGGCTGTGTATGACCGCCTGAAATGGCTAAAGACACTCTTCTTGCCTGCTTTATCAGATCTACCAGCCCGGGTACCTATTTAAGATTGCACCACTTAATTCAGGACATGTGCCAGGCATGGCACATGTGTCAAGTTTCCCTGTCTAAGGGCAGACAGGAGGTCTGTGCCATTATTGCACACCACCATTCCTAGCCCCAGCTAGCGTGGCATAAACCACCACTGGGCCTTCTCCTGCTGAGCTGCAAGAATCTCTGCTCTGGTGTGGTTCCTGTCCCCTATACACACCAACTGAAGCACTGCATGGCACCTTTTAGCCTGACTCATTGAATAGCACCTTGATTGCTTAGGGGGTACTTGTAGTTCAAAGGGCAAATCAGCAGAGGAGGGCATGAAGGAAAAGGAGGAGGAGAGGGTGGAGCTGAAAAAGCTTGCATCATCACCACTAGCTGTGTGGGGGCGTGGCGGCACAACAAGCTGCAGCACTGAGCCCTGTCCTGCATCCTTTTGACTTGCAAGCAGAGTTACCCAGTGTGCTGTGAACAAAATATATCCTCTCTTACCATGCTTGCTGGACCAGGTGTCAGCAGTATTGTGGACCTTACGGCTGACTGCCTAGCCCAATAATGCCATAACATTGCCTTCCACGTGATGGTACAGAGGTGGAATGGCCTTACATGAAAATAAATAGCGACTGGGAACCTGGCATTGTGGTACAACGCATTCTGCAAACTCACAGAAGGTGTCAGAATCCACCAGATGGAAAGGCAGTAGTTGAAAAGCTAGCAGCTTTGACAAGCTTGCATTTAGACACTGGGCATGTGGGTGGCAGTGACTGTATTTTTGTTTTTTCCGTGCAGCAGATGGGGCAGAGAAATTTGCCGGCTATAGCCTACAGCTGGTGGTATGCTACTGGCAGATGTGCTGCAAAGACCTGGGACATCCTGCGCTATACTATCATACCTGTCAGTGAAAGCTGCTGAGAGGTCATGAGGTATAGCCGGGGTAGACTGAGGTGAGTAAGGAGGAGTAACAGAATTGGGTCTCTTTTGTGTGGCTTTTAGGTGCTCTTGCCAACGGGCTAAGTGGTGGGGGGTAAATGCCTTGTCAAGCATGTGGTACCCAAATGGCTGATGTTTTTGCCACACTTGATATGCTTAAAACAAAGTTTGAAAATTGCAACAGTGCGATTGGTTGCACATGTACTAAGAAGGCCCAGACAGCTAAGCTGTGGGAAGTGGGCCAGTAGATATCAGCTCCACAATTTGATGGAAAAGGGTGGCTGCTCTCTGCTCTTCCATAATGGCTGCCTCATCCTTGCTTTCTTCCTCTGCTCTATTCGGCACCCAAGTTGCGTTATTGACCTCATAATCATCGTCTCCTCCATCTTCAGTATCACTGGAAACAACTTGGCAATACGCTGTAGCTGGGGGAATATGAATGTCAATTTGTGTACCAGTGTTCTCCCCTCTCTGTAGGCTTATGTTCCTACCTTCCTCAACCTCAGAACCAACATCTGAATCAAGTAATGGCTGTGCATTGTCAAGGAGCAAGTGGCTGACGCTGTGTTCAAATAACTCTGCTGACTACTTCATGCCTGATGCTGGGGCTATGGCAGGAATAGCTGTGGAAAAGGAGGCAGAATAAGCCACTCTGGCAGCTGCAGTGGACTGCGCACTAGTCTCTGCTTGGGTGACAGAGGATGAGGAGGGTGAGGATGGTTTAATAAGCCAGTCCACTACCTTCTCTGCATGCTATGGCTGGATAGCATGGCAACATCACTAAACAGAGGAAATGATGCCCTGCCTGAGGACTGACCATGTCCACCTTTGCCTGTGAACACATACACTGCTGGCCCCCCTTGTTGGCCTCCCTGACACTGCTTATTAAGAAAATGTAATAAAGATGTGGAAATGTGTACATGAATGCACTTTAATCAATAGAAAGTGGTGTTTGGTGCACTTTAATCTAAGTACTCACTACATAGACACACTACACTGACACGCTACAATATACTGCAGTAAAACTGCACTTAAACACGGCGTTAAATGTGCAGTAACGCACTAAAATATACTGCGCTAAACCGCACTAACGCATTGAAATATACTGCATTAAAATTGCAGTAATGCACTGAAATATACTGCGTTAAACGTGCAATAACGCACTGAAATATACTGCATTAAATGTGCAGTAATGCACTGAAATATACTGCATTAAATGGCACGTAACGCACTGAGTAAAACATGTAGTAACGTACAGAAATATACTGCGTTAAACATGCACCATCGCACTAAAATATACTACGTTAAACGTGCACTAATGCACTGAAATATACTGCATTAAACGGCACATAACACACTGAAATATACTGCGTTAAACATGCAGTAACGCACAGAAATATGCTGTGTTAAATGTGCAGTAATGCACAGAAATATACTGCGTTAAATGTGCAGTAACGCGCTGATATATACAGTGGGGATCGACAGTTTGGGCACCCCAGGTAAAAATTTGTATTAATGTGCATAAAGAAGCCAAGGAAACATGGAAAAATCTCCAAAAGGCATCAAATTACAGATTAGACATTCTTATAATATGTCAACAAAAGTTAGATTTTATTTCCATCATTGACACTTTCAAAATTACAGAAAACATAAAAATAGTGTCTGCAAAAGTTTGGGCACCCTGCAGAATTTATAGCACGCACTGCCCCCTTTGCAAGGCTGAGACCTGCCAGTGTCATGGATTGTTCTCAATCATCGTCTGGGAAGACCAGGTGATGTCAATCTCAAAGGTTTTAAATGCCCAGACTCATCTGACCTTGCCCCAACAATCAGCACCATGGGATCTTCTAAGAAGTTGTCTAGAAAACTGAAACTGAAAAATAGTTGACGCTCACAAAGCTGGAGAAGGCTATAAGAAGATAGCAAAGCATTTTCAGATGTCAATATCCTCGGTTTGGAATGTAATTAAGAAATAGCAGTCATCAGGAACAGTGGAAGTTAAAGCAAGATCTGGAAGACCAAGAAAAATATCAAACAGAACAGCTCGCAGGATTGTGAGAAAAACAATTCAAAACCTATGTGCAGTAACGCGCTGAAATGTACTGTGTTAAACGTGCAGTAATTCACAGAAAAATGCTGTGTTTAATGTGAAGTAACGCACTAAAACATATTGCGTTAAACGTGCACTAACGCACTGAAATATACAGTATTAAATATGCAGTAACTCACTGAAATATACTGTATAAAACGAGCAGTAATGCACAGAAATATACTGCGTTAATGATGCAGTACTGCAGTGAAATATACTTCTTCCAAACGGTACGTAACACAGTGAAATATACTGCATTAAATATGCAGTAACGCACCAAAATACACTGCGTTAAACGTGCAGTAACGGACTGAACTAGACTGCAGTAAACCTGACACTAATATAAAAATTATTGGTCACTACATGTTAACTGAACTATTACTAAATTCACACTAAATTGACACTAAAGTAAAAATGAATGGCCGCACTACACTCACACTGAACTATCACTAGATTCACACATAACTGATTTTCTACACTGATCATAGAATCACAACCGCACACTATAGCACACTAACTCTAGTAGCACTGAACAGGCCCATGTTCTATTTCTCTCAATGCCAATATCACATTGCAAATGGCCGCTACTGAAAGAATACTTTTATAATGTAGGGTGGGGCCAAGAGCAATGAACCATGGTTGGAAAGAGCCATCATGACAGCGTCCAATCATGGCTCTGACAGTGCTATGTGTCCTTATTGGGCAAAGCTTTTATTGCTTCAGCCAATCAGGGGTTCCAATGCACTGTGGGGCGGTGCACTGCATTGTAGTCGTTGGTCGGGCAGGTTCTTGGGAAGGTCGAGGCAAAAAACAGAATGCATCCTATCCAATGAATTCTACAGGGATAGTGCGACACTTCATTTATTTACATTTATTTTTTTACACACCTCTATTTCAGTGGTTCTCAACTCCGGTCCTCGGGACCCACCAACAGGCCAGGTTTGCAAGATAACTAAATTACATCACAGGTGATCTCATTTGCTGCTCAGTGATTGTGGTATTCTAGTCTGCATCCCCCAAGGTAATACTTAAAATCTGGCCTGTTGGTGGGTCCCGAGGACCGGAATTGAGAACCACTGCTCTATTTCTATCCATACTGTGGATGTGTTTCAAAATGACAGCAACTGCCCTCAAGGTATCTTCGGGACCTGCAGGAAAACCTGGACACAGGATTAAAGGTTCCTTCCCATCCAAGACCTTTCAGGACTTCAAATTTCAGGCCCCGATACGGGATTACCAAACCCAGAAAAAGCATAAATCACAGCTTTCTCCACTCATAACAAATACTCTGGTGCTTGGCATTAAGGTCAATGCGAATTCTACGTAATTTCTACGTAAATTCATATAGTGGCAGGCCTCACACTGTCATATATATATATATATGTGAAATATCTGGGAAAGTTCAAGGCCATATATATATATATATATATATATATACAGTGCTCGGCATAAATGAGTACACCCCTTTTGGAAAGTAAGGTTTTAATCAATATCTCAAACACAAGAACAATTTCCAAAATTTCACCAAAATTGAGTTTTATAGAACATTGTTTCTAAACTCCAGTCCTTAACCGATTGCCGACTGCTTACCGCAATATTTACTGCAGCAGTGTGGCTCTCCCAGGCAAACCGACTTAGGGCTACGTTGGTCGCTTGAAGGCAGCTAGGGGGTGAGCATGAGCCGCTGGCGGCATGTCCCGCTCATCAGTGGGGAAGCCGATGCAGCGGGGAAGCCGATGCAGCGGGCAGGCGGCTCCGATTGCCGTCTGACACCCGCGATCGTTTCCCACTGAGAGAGAAGAATGGTCAGCTGTTGTAATTACAGCTGACCGTTCTTCTCCCTGGAATGATCATAGAGCCCCTGGGATCCTTCTCTATATAGGATCACAGGTCTCTATGGTCATTCCACAAGCCATGCCCCCCCACAGTTAGAAACATGCCCTTAGGTACACATTTACCCCTTGATCGCCCACACTGTTAACCCCTTCCCTGCCAGTGTCATTATTACAGTAACAGTGCATATTTCTAGCACTGATTACTGTAATAATGTCACTGGTCCCCCCAAAAGTGTCAAAAATGTCAGTGAGGGGTCCGATCTGCAATGTCGAAGTCCCGCAAAAATCCTAGATAGCCGCCATTACTAGTAAAAAAAAAAAAAAAACAATAAAAATGACATAAATCTTTCCCGTAGATAGTAGACGCAATAACTTTTGCGTAAACCAATCAAAATACATACTATTATTGCGATTTATTTTACCAAAAATATGTAGCAGAAAACAAATTGGCCTAAAATGTCAAAAAATTATATAGCAGAATGTGAAAAATATTGTTTTTTTTTTTTTTTCAGAATTGTCGCTCTTTTTAGGTTTATAGCACAAAAAATAAAAATTGCACAGGTGATCAAATACACCAAAAGAAAGCTCTATTTGTGGGAAATAAAGGACATCAATTTTATTTAGGTACAGCGTCGCACGACCGTGCAATTGTCCATTAAAGTAACGCAGTGCCGAATTGAAAATATGGCCTGGTCATTAAGGGGGGAAATCTTCCGGTCCAGAAGTGGTTAAGTAACACCAACAGGTCATGTTTTCAGGCTTTCCATTATTTTGCACAGGTAATTTGATCAATTTCACTGCCCTGGTAATTACAACAGCTGTTTCATCTGAGGGAAATCCTGAAAGCATGACCTGTTGGGGGTACTTGAGGACTGGAGAAACATGGTTATAGAACATTTGTTTAGCTCATTACATGAAAATAAGGTTAATAATATGACTTAGATTACAAAATCTTCAGTTTTACTCAA